>NW_026967519.1:4158878-4498210 GCF_028390025.1 Pseudophryne corroboree
AAGGAAAGTCACAATCCTTCCAAGCTCCTCCTAACCTGTGTTATACAACGAGGACAGCAGGTGACCAGCAGATCAAGAGGTGAAAAATGATCATTGTAATTGTCATAGATTAGTTTTCTAAAAAGGTAAAGACTGACAAACAGAAATCGTTCTATGATCAGTGGTGCCACCATCAGGACACCACAAGTGAGAAAAATAAGGACTGTCCTGTGTGTGGGCAAGAGCAGCAGTAGAGAAGGTTCCCCATCCCTCACTCTCACCATTGTCCTGTTGTTACAGACCAGTGGAAGTAACCTGGTAATAGGTCAGTCATTGACCACTCACTACTGTCCTCCTCCTTTCACTGCCGGAGGACTTCTAGAACGTCAATGTGTACAGTACAGTGGACTGAGTGGGATATTTAAGAATCCATGTCTGGAGCAGAGGAGCTGGACAGTGCTCTATGGTCCAGCCTGTGAGATCACGCAGATATTATTCCTGGAACAGAGAATGTGAATGTCACATGCTCTGCACTGTATGGGGCTTTTCAAAGCATAAATGAAGGTAAAAGCTCCATTTCCAGTTATTACATTGAACCCTAGTAACCCATTAGTTATGGGCCAGACCTCACCAAGTGTCTTCTTTCATCAGTCCTGAGAAGAAGACAAGCAAGGAGCTGATGCAGAGGTGGTTATCAAATGGTCAGACTTTTCTCTAAAATAAGTTGAATGCAAAAATGATCTATTTCCCCCATATGCAGAGTACGAGATGCTTTTCAGTTGCTAACCATAACCTACAGGCCTGTTTTATACCAATCATATCTGGTTTATACCAGATATATGTTACAGACACTTGTGTCCCACTTGTTGGAAACCATTTGTTTAATCTGCAGTGAATGCATTTGCTATTAGTCATGAATTAAACTACAAAAACAGCAGGAACTTCTCCTGTTCCCAACCACATCCCAAACTATAAATGTGCTATGAGTATGGTGGCCATTCCCTGGATTTTGGCCAAAAATTGCCCGGGATTTAATTCCGGGATTGGGGCTTCCAATCTCGGGGATTTCGGGATTAGGAAACCCCTTTGTTTTTTCAATGCCAGGCAGCGTTGAGTGTCCTCAGGAGGCTCAGACTCTGCCTGGCTCCCCCAGCTCACCACCCCCTGCCCCCGGCTGTGTGCACTGCACAGCGTGACATGAAGTCAGAGGTCACTCTGCGCAGACAGCCGCCCACCGCTCAGACCTCAGCACCTGCACTAGCCTACACCTCACCACCTTGCAGCAGGTGGACCCACCCTGTCTCCCATCCAGATGAGGGTAAAGTATGTGGACAGGGCGGGGGTGAGAAAGGGAGCAGACATTGAAAGGAACCAATGCCGTGATTGATCATTTTTCAATCCCGATTCCTGATTGAAAAAATGGCCCGGGATTGGCCACCCTAGCTCTGAGGAGCATATTCTATGGCTGAATGAAGAAAGATGTACCGATCAGTATCAGCGGCGCATTTGCAAACAGCCAATCTCAGGCTCTGACATACAGACAAAAGAGTGACAAATCTTAGAAATATTCTTTGTCCATGCATTGTAAGATAAGATATCCACATTTGATTGGTTGGAAAATCGCTGGCATGTCATCCGTTTTCAGGGCATGTATCTAACAGCTGTGAGCTCATGTGCAAAAACATGGGACCAGCGTCGCTACTGCTGTGTCCAATCTGCATAGCCATTGACCCAATTACCCGCAATAGTGCCATGGTTTTTTTTTTATCACCCTACTTATTTTTCACACGAAAATACACGGGTCCCGCAACTAGCCGCATACCTATGTATTATTGCAGCACTTATCACGGATTATGCCTTATCCCCAATAAGTTCCATCATAGCCCCCCGGTGAACCAATTAGCCATGGTAAAGCACTGCGACTAATTGGATACCGTCCTAAGATTTTATTTTCCTAGATTTTTGCGTATGGGAATGGAATGTGTACACAACTGCGAATGAGCCTGCAGTGGTTCTTCTATGCTTCACTGGTTCCAGTCTGGTTTTACTAAAGTCTCATCGGTTCAGTCTGGAATTTCTAGAGTCTCATCCCAAGTATCATCATCCCGGTTCCAGCCCAGTCAGCACTCCAGTCCGGGCATCTATTGTAAGTGACATCAGCCCTGTTCTATCACGGTCAGCACTCCAATCAGGTATTAATCCAGTTCAGCTTGGATCCTCTTCACAAGTCATCCAGCATCACTAACACCACCAATTGCAACAGCTTTCCAGAGATTCCTCGAGCTTTAATATTACAAGGTAGTTTTCACTGCCACCACCCCCATTCACCACCACCCCCATTCATGCCCTATTAAAGGCCAAGATGAAGATGGCTCCATCTGTATTTTCAACCTCCTTGCTCCATTCAAGTTCCGGTGTCCACAAATCCCGTGCTGAAGCCATCCACAGGTATGCCTGAGTCACAAGTCGTGACCAAAAAAAGTACACTAATGGACAAAACCATGCTGCACTGCAGGTGGGGCAGATGTAACATGTGCAGAGAGAGTTAGATTTGGGTGGGTTATTTTGCTTCTGTGCAGGGTAAATACTGGCTACTTTATTTTTACACTGCAATTTAGATTTCAGGTTGAACACACCTCACCCAAATCTAACTCTCTCTCTGCACATGTTACATCTGCCCCCCCCCCCCCCCCCCTGCAGTGCACATGGTTTTGCCCATTAGTGTGCTTTTTTTTTTGGTCACAACTTTTTTTGTTTGCTAACAGACCTGACTAAGGCCCTTAGTTGTGTCTATTCCTCGGGAGTCCTGGTTGTTATCTTAAAAATACCGTCAGAATGGGCCGGGGACAGTCCATTCTGTCACATACCTCGCCTTTCTTAAATTTAGGGAGCAGGTGTGGGTCCTAACCTGGGACCAGCTATGTGACCTTGACAGGTGGGATGCTGATTCTTTTTTCTCTGCTAGGTACACCATTGGCAATGGTGAACTTATGGCCTTTTGGTGAGAGATAAAGAAATACAAACTTTGCAAGGGTAGACGCCCAGTAACGATTACGGTACATTGAATCCTCAGTTGGCATTTGGCACACTGTACTTTGGTAGACATCATGCCACCCTGGGCCCTCATTTGACATTATGCCACCCTGCGCCTCTAGAACACATTATGATACACAGGGTCTAATTAAGATGTAGTCACAAAGCAGCTATTCTACACAAATCAGTTGATGTCTGAATTGCAATGGCGGTCGCACCAAGGAATTAGCTGCAAAGTGAGGGATAGACAGACGGAGTGTTTTGGGTATCATAAATTAGCATTTGCAATGTTTTTTTGCTACTGCAGAACCCTCTGTATCCCAGGAGAGCATGTCTTCAGAAGTCCTCAGAATTGGCGATATAACCCAATTTGGATGACTGAATCAGCAGTTGTACGCCATTGGATGGAAATTATGCAACAGCCTATGCTCAGAGTAGCTTCTGCCCATGTTAGTATATAATCACCATTGCATACTTCAAAAGATTGCAACTACATTAGAATTAGGCCTACACTATGCCACATTATGCCCCCAGTACACACTATGGCACATTGTACCATCGTTTGGCATTTACCACACTGGGACCTTAGTTGACATTCAGCCCTGAGTAGATATTATGGCACCCTGTGAACTCAGTAAACATGCCTTACTAGGCCCACAGTAGACTATATGCCATACAGAGCCATTAATCCACAATTTGCCAACACAGTGCCCTCCAGGTGTAGATAGAAATTAACAAACACATCTACAGCAGTGTGATATTAGTTGCTATTCACAAACCTGGTGGATTGTGCCTTGGGTCAGTCGGGTCCTTATCCAAGGGGTCTGATTGCTGCCTCATTGTGTCACCCTGGTTCATTACCTTGTTGTTGTCCCCTCCACTAGATGGCAGCAGGCGGTTGTCACAAGAGAAGTTAATTTGAAGTTGGTAAAGGTTTAGGGGGACATTTAGTAAGCAGTGATAACAGTGGAGAAATGAGTCAGTGGAGAAGTTGCTCCATCAACCAATCAGCAGCTCTGTATAATTTTATAGTATGCAAATTATAGTTGTTACTTCAGTGCTGATTGGTTGCCATGTGCAACTTCTCCACTGGCTCACTTCTTCGCTCTTATCACTGCTTAGTAAATGTCCCCCTTAGTTTGCAAACTGCATTCTGCAGGGATCAATCTAGATTTCAAACATTTCTCTATTAGCAGACATCACTTAAAAATAAATTATCGGCAAAGCAGAACCCAAGTGTAAACTCTTCTGAGAACACCATGCTCAGTATCAATGCCTGTTGCACAAAGAAATGTACACGCACCCATAAAGCACCACACTCCCATGTATTATCAGTATAAATCAGAAAAGAAACATACCCAGTATTTTTCACAAGTTTCATAATCCTTCAATACCTTAGAACGGGGGTGGGTAACCTTCGCCCTCCAGCTGTTGTTGAACTACACATATCAGCATGCCTTGCTACAGTTTTGTTATTTGGCCATGCTAAAACTGTTGCAAGGCATGATGGGATGTGTAGGTAAACAACAGTTGGAGGGCCGAAGTTTCCCCATCCCTGCCTTAGAATGACTTTGACAGAAAGAAAATAGTGATTTTCTGCAGTTTCCGGCACAGGGCTCCAATAGGGGATGCAGTTAATTTGTTGGTTGTCAGGATCCCGGCGGTCAGGATACTGATGCCGGAATCCCGACGGCTGACAATGCCGACAGCTGGATTCCTGGCGAACAGGGGCTATTCCCATGACACCCATAGAGTGGGAATAGAACCTGTGGGCAAGCGCAGTTAGCCACCGAGCCCACTGTGTGGCGAGCGCAGCGTTCCCGGAAGGGGACTCTTTGTGCTTGCCCCACTGCCGACATACTGGCGGCCGGGATGCCGGAGTCGATAAATCATACTGATCCCTGCAAAACTAATAACAAAAATGTCTGTGACTTTAATCTTTACAGGGGAATGAAGGCAATTGGGGTGTGTGTGGGGTGTGTGTGTGTGTGTGGGGGGGGGCTGTAATAGTGCTACAGAAAGCTAGCCACACCTCTGGAAGATGCGGCATGTCCACATTGCAGTGCAACCATGTCACAAGGGTGAGGGGTCAGCTCCACCCTTTCAGAGTACATGGATTACAAATATTCCAACAATGGCCTACAGATCTATCATCATGCAACATGGGCCAGGCCTGGCACCTGCGTTGTTATACAAAGGGATAGTGAGCAACAGAATTTATATGTTGCCAGGAGATCGGTGTAGATCACAATTTTATAGTTGGCTCCTTCTAGACAGTGTCTCCACTCCACACTAGTGCCCGTTTTAATGGCCAACAACTCATGGTTGCCCACACCAAAGTTTCTGAAGCCAAAAATGTATTTGTAGAAAAGCCCAAGGATGAAGCTTTATGTCACTTGGCTTCACCTGAGAAAAGACAACTCCTACTTCAGAAGCATCAGACTCCACAATAAAAGGCAATTTCACATTTGGAAGATTTGATTCAGGAGCTCTTGAAAAGCTACTCTTAAATTAAAAAGATGCCTCCTTTGATTCAGGCGTACAAACTGATGGATCAAACCCTTTTTTAACCTTGCCAGTAAGAGGAGCCACATTCACAGAAAAGGACTTAATGAATATTCTGTAATTCACAAAGCCTAAAAACCTCTGGAGAGCTCTAAGAGTCAGGGGCTTTTTACCATTCAGTAATGGCTTGAACTTTAACAGGATCCCTAGAAAAGTCCTGATCAGAAATAGTATACCCAAGAAAGGCAACCTGAGACTTCTCAATTTTTCATTTCTCCAATTTAGCATAAAGTACATTTTCACAAAGTTTGCCGGACATCTATGTTCTTCTAAACTTTAACAAAACACATCATTGATGAAGACTTGAAAAACCACTGGAGCCAGGGGTGTAGCCAATACTTTGTGGGCCCCATAGCAACATTTTGAAGGGGCCCCTGTTCCAAAGCCTCTAGAGAGACACTTCTCTGCAGCAGTTGTTAATTTTATGCCCTATAATAGTGCCCTAGTCCATTTTCTAAACCATAGTAGAGCCTTATTTAATGTTATGCCCCATAGTAGTGCCCTAGTTTCCTTTATGAATTGCAGAAGTGCTTAAGTTCACGCTATGTCACATTTCAGAGCTGCCAGTACACATTATGCCGCACAGTACCCACAATTCACATCATGATATATAGTGCTCCCCATTCATATTGTGCCTCATTACAGTGCCCCAGTTCATATTATATAACATTAAAATGCCCTACACACTACATTTTATACCACACTACAATGAGCAGGTCCAGGGCATGCCTGGATATATTGCAGGCCCCAAGGAAAAACCTTGACAGGGAAGGTGGGTCCCTCTCAGCTCTGGGCCCCATAGCAGCTGCACTGCCTGCACCTATGGTAGCTACGCCCTTGACTGGAGCATTTCTATGCTGAAAGGTATTACCAGGAATTTGTAATGTCCTGTAGGAGTCATAAAAAGCAGTCTTTCACTCATCTTCATGGATGCATATCAGGTTATAAGCACCTCTAATCTCTGAAAAAAGAGAGATGCACCCTTCTAATGATCAAATTATTCCTGAATGAGGGGCAATGGATACCTGTTCTGAATTAATATCTTGTTCAGACCTTTATAATGACCTGCTCCCAACGGGGACTTTGAGGGTCTTATAAACCCCTTTTCCAGATTTTTATTAATAGAGTCTTCAACAGTCAAGCATAAATTAAACGCATCTCAGGAAAACGACAACCAGGAACAAGATCAATTCCACAGTCATACAGGCAATGCGGAGGCAGGACTTCGGATCAACTGACTTCTTCCTGCACGCAACTTTAAATTCCACATAATGGGCCAAATGTAATGTGGTGCAAGTTGCATGTTCAAATAAAGTGTGTACGTTATCGCACATTTGAGAGGTGCGAGTTTGTTCCGCAACTCGCAGATGTAATAGGGTGCAAATTTTTAGTAGCAAGAATTCACACCCAAAGTGTGCGATTTTGTAGACCAACTGGAATGCGAATTTCATTGTGAGAGTTGCACAGTGTGAGAGAATGTCACCCATTGCCACCCAAAAGTCACCTGATTTATGCGTCACACACCCTGTATAAACCTTGGATCCTCCATTTTGTACTTTGAAAGGTAGTGAGGAGTTTTGGTAAGAAGAGGTTTGTCAATCAAAGAAAGGAGTTTATTTTGTGTTCAGCAGCATGTGTTCCAGGACAGTAGGCCATCAGAGGAGGAGAAGGAGGAGGAGAAGGTGTTTGTGGGGCAGGCTGCCAGTGAGAATGAGGGAGGTAGTGAGGCGCAGGAGGTGGGGTACTCACACAGGAGTCTGAGGAGGACTCTGAGGAGGAGCCAGCAGCACCTGCACCTGGTAAGCATACTTACAGACTTTTTCATTCTCGCCAGGAGAAGCCCGGAGAGGGGACGCAACATGTTACTTAGGGGGGTGGGGTCAAACTGCCTCGTCATTAGCTTAAGGCCTGCCCGCGATTTTCAGGTCCGCAGTGAGGGGCGGAGATAAATTACTAATTTCAACCATTTAGCCCTGCCCCCTTCTCGCAGCTCAGCGATTGCCGGTGATTTTTACACCATCTTGCCCGCTTCACTTGGAAGTGCGCAGAATGTGGGAGAGTCGCCTACCCTTCCAGGGTTGTGGGAGACTGCTCCAAATATTGGGAGCCTCCTGCAGCTTCCAGGAGGGTAGGCAAGTATGCTGGCCAGACAAGGTCAGGGCGTAATGTGCAATTCTCATTAGCTGAGAACTATGCCCTAGCCCACGCTATGGCGCAGGAGTTCCCACATCTGCTGGGTGGGCAGGCAGCCAGCACCCACAAAAAAAGAGAAGATTGTTGCTGGAGATTATGGAGTCACCATATTCCCCCCTGAAGTTCATCCTGGTGAGTACACAAACAAATGTCTCCATTTAAAATGAGCAACATAATGGTGGTGTTTAGTATCCTTAATGACGTGTATTTTACAATAGTTATATATATTATAAATCAATAAACACCACTGTTGTGATCCATTTTTGTTTAATCAGCAACAAAACCAAGGAGAAAGGTGCCAGTGAAAAGTCAGCGGTCTTCATCAGATGACGAGGAAGCAGGCCCAATATTCATAAATTGATTTTCTCTGACGTCCTAGTGGATGCTGGGAACTCCGTAAGGACCATGGGGAATAGCGGGCTCCGAAGGAGGCTGGGCACTCTAGAAAGATTTATGACTACCTGGTGTGCACTGGCTCCTCCCACTATGACCCTCCTCCAAGCCTCAGTTAGATTTTGTGCCCGGCCGAGGTTGGATGCACTCTAGGGGCTCTCCTGAGCCTTTAGAAAGAAAGATAGAAATTAGGTTTTTTATTTTCAGTGAGACCTGCAAGCAACAGGCTCACTGCAGCGAGGGACTAAGGGGAGAAGAAGCAAACCTGCCTGCTTGCAGCCAGCTTGGGCTTCTTAGGCTACTGGACACCATTAGCTCCAGAGGGATCGACCGCAGGCCCATCCTTGGTGTTCGGTCCCGGAGCCGCGCCGCCGTCCCCCTTACAGAGCCAGAAGCAAGAAGAGGTCCGGAAAATCGGCGGCAGAAGACATCAGTCTTCACCAAGGTAGCGCACAGCACTGCAGCTGTGCGCCATTGCTCCTCACACACACTTCACACTCCGGTCACTGAGGGTGCAGGGCGCTGGGGGGGGGGCGCCCTGAGACGCAATAATAACACCTTGGCTGGCAAAAATACCACAATATATAGCCCCAGAGGCTATATATGTGGAAAATACCCCTGCCAGAATATAGGAAAAAGCGGGAGAATAGTCCGCGGAAAAGGGGCGGAGCTATCTCCCTCAGCACACTGGCGCCATTTCTCCTTCACAGATCCGCTGGAAGGAAGCTCCCTGGCTCTCCCCTGCAGTCTACACTACAGAAAAGGGTAAAAAAGAGAGGGGGGGGGCACTAAATTTAGGCGCAGTATACAATTATATAGAAAAAGCAGCTATAGGGGACATAACTCAGTTAGTCCCTGCATTATATAGCGCTCTGGTGTGTGCTGGCATACTCTCACTCTGTCCCCCCAAAGGGCTTTTGTGGGTCCTGTCCTCTGTTGGAGCATTCCCTGTGTGTGTGCGGTGTGTCGGTACGGCTGTGTCGACATGTTTGATGAGGATAATGATGTGGAGACGGAGCAGATGCCTTTAGAAGGGATGTCACCCCCTGCGGGGCAGACACCTGAGTGGTTGAGCTTATGGAAAGAAATGAGTGCACGTATAGACTCCTTACATAAGAAATTTGACGACATGCCAAATGTGGGACAGCCGACTTCTCAGCTCGTGCCTGTCCAGGCATCTCACAGGTCATCAGGGGCTCTAAAACGCCCGCTACCTCAGACCGCAGACCCAGATGTCGACACTGATACTGACACCAGTGTCGACGACGATGAGTCTAACCTGATGCCCACTAAGGCCATTCACTGCATGATTGAGGCAATGAAAGAGGTGTTACACATTTCTGATATAAATACAGGTACCACTAAAAAGGGTATTATGTTTGGGGAGAAAAAACTACCCGTAGTTTTTCCCCCATCAGATGAATTAAATGAAGTGTGTGAAGAAGCGTGGGCTTTCCCTGATAAAAAATTGGTAATTCCTAAGAAGGTACTAATGGCGTTCCCTTTCCCGCCAGAGGATAGGTCACGTTGGGAAACACCTCCTAGGGTGGATAAAGCGATCACACGTTTGTCTAAAAAGGTGGCACTACTGTCTCCGGATACGGCCGCCCTCAAGGAACCTGCTGATAGAAAGCAGGAGGCGATCCTGAAGTCTGTATACACACACTCAGGCATTATACTTAGGCCAGCTATTGCGTCAGCATGGATGTGCAGTGCTGCCGCTGCGTGGTCAGATAAACTGTCAGAAAATATTGACACATTAGACAGAGACACGATCCTGCTAACCATAGACCATATCAAAGACTCAGTCTTATATATGAGAGATGCACAGAGGGAAATCTGCCGACTGGCATCTAAAGTAAGTGCATTGTCCATTTCTGCTAGGAGAGGCTTATGGACTCGCCAGTGGACAGGAGATGCAGATTCTAAAAGGCACATGGAAGTTTTGCCATATAAGGGTGAGGAATTATTTGGGGATGGTCTCTCGGACCTAGTTTCCACAGCAACGTCTGGGAAGTCAGCATTTTTACCCCATGTCCCCTCCCAGCCTAAGAAGGCGCCGTTTTATCAGGTTCAGTCCTTTCGGACCCAGAAAAACAGGCGTGGAAAAGGCGGGTCTTTTCTGTCCAGAGGCAGAGGTAGGGGAAAAAGGCTGCAACAAACAGCAGGTTCCCAGGAGCAAAAGTCCTCCCCCGCTTCTTCTTCCAAGTCCGCCGCATGACGGTGGGGCTCCACAGGCGGAGCCAGGTACGGTGGGGGGCCGCCTCAAGAATTTCAGCGATCAGTGGGCTCGCTCACAGGTGGATCCCTGGATCCTTCAAATAGTATCTCAGGGGTACAAACTGGAATTCGAGGCGTCTCCACCCCACCGGTTCCTAAAATCTGCCTTGCCGATTGCTCCCTTAGACAGGGAGGCTGTGCTAGCGGCAATTCACAAGCTGTATTCCCAGCAGGTGATAATCAAGGTACCCCTACTTCAACAAGGCCGGGGTTACTATTCCACACTATTTGTGGTACCGAAACCGGACGGTTCGGTGAGACCCATTTTAAATTTGAAATCCTTGAACACATACATAAAAAAATTCAAGTTCAAGATGGAATCGCTCAGGGCGGTTATTGCAAGCCTGGACGAGGGGGATTACATGGTATCCCTGGACATCAAGGATGCTTACTTGCATGTCTCCATTTACCATCCTCACCAGGAGTACCTCAGATTTGTGGTACAGGATTGCCATTACCAATTCCAGACACTGCCGTTTGGACTGTCCACGGCACCGAGGGTATTTACCAAGGTTATGGCGGAAATGATGATACTCCTTCGAAAAAAGGGAGTTTTAATTATCCCGTACTTGGACGATCTCCTAATAAAGGCGAGGTCCAAGGAACAGTTGTTGGTGGGAGTAGCACTATCTCAGGAAGTGCTGCACCAGCACGGCTGGATTCTGAATATCCCAAAGTCACAGCTGGTTCCGACGACACGGCTACTGTTCCTGGGTATGATTCTGGATACAGTCCAGAAAAAAGTGTTTCTCCCGGAGGAGAAAGCCAGGGAGTTGTCATCTCTAGTCAGAGACCTCCTGAAACCAAAACAGGTATCAGTGCATCGCTGCACGCGGGTCCTGGGAAAGATGGTAGCTTCTTACGAAGCAATTCCCTTCGGCAGGTTCCATGCCAGAATCTTTCAGTGGGACCTGTTGGACCAATGGTCCGGATCGCATCTTCAGATGCATCGCTTAATAACCCTGTCTCCAAGAACCAGGGTGTCTCTACTGTGGTGGCTGCAGAGTGCCCATCTTCTAGAGGGCCGCAGGTTCGGCATACAGGACTGGGTCCTGGTGACCACGGATGCCAGCCTTCGAGGCTGGGGGGCAGTCACACAGGGAAGAAACTTCCAAGGACTATGGTCGAGTCAGGAGACTTCCCTTCACATAAATATTCTGGAACTAAGGGCCATTTACAATGCCCTAAGTCAAGCAAAATCCCTGCTCCTACACCAGCCGGTGCTGATCCAGTCAGACAACATCACGGCAGTCGCCCATGTAAATCGACAGGGAGGCACAAGAAGCAGGATGGCGATGACAGAAGCCACAAGGATTCTCCGATGGGCGGAGAATCATGTTCTAGCACTGTCAGCAGTGTTCATTCCGGGAGTGGACAACTGGGAAGCAGACTTCCTCAGCAGACACGACCTCCACCCGGGAGAGTGGGGACTTCATCCAGAAGTTTTCCAGATGCTGGTAAACCATTGGAAAAAACCACAGGTGGACATGATGGCGTCCCGCCTCAACAAAAAGTTAAAAAGATATTGCGCCAGGTCAAGGGACCCTCAGGCGATAGCTGTGGACGCTCTAGTGACACCGTGGGTGTACCAGTCGGTTTATGTGTTCCCACCTCTGCCTCTCATACCAAAGGTATTGAGAATAATAAGAAAGCGAGGAGTAAACACAATTCTCGTGGTTCCGGATTGGCCAAGACGAGCGTGGTACCCGGAACTTCAAGAGATGCTCTCAGAGGACCCGTGGCCTCTGCCGCTCAGACAGGACCTGCTACAGCAGGGGCCCTGTCTGTTCCAAGACTTACCGCGGCTGCGTTTGACGGCATGGCGGTTGAACGCCGGATCCTGAAGGAAAAGGGTATTCCGGAAGAAGTCATTCCTACGCTTATTAAAGCCAGGAAAGATGTTACGGCAAAGAATTATCACCGCATATGGCGGAAATATGTTGCATGGTGCGAGGCAAAAAAGGCCCCAACAGAGGAATTTCAGCTGGGTCGATTTCTGCATTTCCTGCAAGCAGGAGTGAATATGGGCCTAAAACTAGGCTCCATTAAAGTACAGATCTCGGCTCTGTCGATTTTCTTTCAAAAAGAACTAGCTTCAGTACCTGAAGTTCAGACATTTGTGAAAGGAGTGCTGCATATTCAGCCCCCGTTTGTGCCCCCTGTGGCACCTTGGGATCTCAACGTGGTGTTGAGTTTCTTAAAATCACATTGGTTTGAGCCACTAAAAACCGTGGATCTAAAATATCTCACGTGGAAAGTGGTCATGTTATTGGCCTTGGCTTCAGCCAGGCGAGTGTCAGAATTGGCGGCTTTATCATGTAAAAGCCCTTATCTGATTTTCCACATGGATAGGGCAGAATTGAGGACTCGTCCCCAGTTTCTCCCTAAGGTGGTGTCAGCGTTTCACCTGAACCAGCCTATTGTGGTGCCTGCGGCTTCTAAGGATTTGGAGGATTCCAAGTTGCTAGAGGTTGTCAGGGCCCTGAAAATATATGTTTCCAGGACGGCTGGAGTCAGAAAATCTGACTCGCTGTTTATCCTGTATGCACCCAACAAGCTGGGTGCTCCTGCTTCTAAGCAGACTATTGCTCGCTGGATTTGTAGTACAATTCAGCTTGCACATTCTGTGGCAGGCCTGCCACAGCCAAAATCTGTAAATGCCCATTCCACAAGGAAAGTGGGCTCATCTTGGGCGGCTGCCCGAGGGGTCTCGGCTTTACAACTTTGCCGAGCAGCTACTTGGTCAGGGGCAAACACGTTTGCAAAATTCTACAAATTTGATACCCTGGCTGAGGAGGACCTAGAGTTCTCTCATTCGGTGCTGCAGAGTCATCCGCACTCTCCCGCCCGTTTGGGAGCTTTGGTATAATCCCCATGGTCCTTACGGAGTTCCCAGCATCCACTAGGACGTTAGAGAAAATAAGAATTTACTCACCGGTAATTCTATTTCTCGTAGTCCGTAGTGGATGCTGGGCGCCCATCCCAAGTGCGGATTGTCTGCAATACTTGTAAATAGTTATTGTTAACTAAAGGGTTATTGTTGAGCCACCTGTTGAGAGGCTCAGTTGTTTTTCATACTGTCAAACTGGATATAGTATCACGAGTTGTACGGTGTGAGTGGTGTGGCTGGTATGAGTCTTACCCGGGATTCAAAATCCTTCCTTATTATGTCAGCTCGTCCGGGCACAGTGTCCTAACTGAGGCTTGGAGGAGGGTCATAGTGGGAGGAGTCAGTGCACACCAGGTAGTCATAAATCTTTCTAGAGTGCCCAGCCTCCTTCGGAGCCCGCTATTCCCCATGGTCCTTACGGAGTTCCCAGCATCCACTACGGACTACGAGAAATAGAATTACCGGTGAGTAAATTCTTATTTTTTTTTTAAATAAAAACTCTGTATTTAGATGTTTGACATAATAGGATTTTAATACCTACCGGTAAATCCTTTTCACTTAGTTCGTAGAGGATGCTGGGGTCACTTCAAGAACTGATAGGGGTATAGACGGGATCCGCAGGAGACATGGGCACTTTAAGACTTTCAAAGGGTCTGACCTTGCTCCTCCCTCTATGCCCCTCCTCCAGACTCCAGTTTAAGGAAACAGTACCCAGGGAGACGGACATTTCGAGGAAAATGATTTATTGTTAAACCACGGTGAGCATCTTACTGGCTCACACCTCAAGCATGCCGCAGAACGTGGCATTCAATAGAACACAAGCCAACGGCATGAAGAATTTTCAGTACTATGCTGACAAAACCGTAACACAACCTGTGTGAAACCACAACCAATAACCTCAGATACAGTACGCACTGGGACGGGCGCCCAGCATCCTCTACGGACTAAGAGAAAAGGATTTCCCGGTAGGTATTAAAATCCTATTTTCTCATACGTCCTAGAGGATGCTGGGGTCACTTCAAGAACCATGGGGTTTATACCAAAGCTCTAGAACGGGCGGGAGAGTGCGGATGACTCTGCAGCACCGATTGACCAACCTTAAGGTCTTCATAGGCCAAGGTGTTAAACTTGTAGAACTTTGCAAATGTGTTTGACCCTGACCAAGTAGCTGCTCGGAAAAGTTGCAATGCTGAGACCCCCCGTACAGCCGCCCAGGATGAGCCCACCTTTCTAGTAGAATGGGCTTTCACCGATACCGGTAACGGCAATCCAGCCGTGCAATGAGCGTGCTGAATGGTGTTCCAGATCCAGCATGCAATGATCTGCTTGGAAGCAGGACACCCAACCTTGTGGGGAGCATACAGGACAAACAGAGCCTCTGTTTTCCTAATCTGAGCCGTTCTGGCAACATAAATCTTCAAAGCTCTGACCACACCCAGAGATTTTGACTGAGCGAAGACGTCAGTAGCCACAGGCACCACAATAGGTTGGTTCATGTTGAAAGAGGAAACCACCTTCGGTAGAAATTGCTGACGTGTCCTCAATTCAGCTCTATCGTCCTGAAGGATCAAATAAGGGCTCTTGTGAGACAAGGCCGCTAACTCAGACACCCGCCTTGCAGATGCCAAGGCCAATAGGATGACCACTTTCCAAGTGAGGAATTTCAACTCCACCTTCCGTAAAGGTTCAAACCAATGTGATTGAAGGAACTGCAACACCACATTACGATCCCAAGGTGCCCCTGGAGGCACAAATGAAGGTTGGACGCGTAACACGTCTTTCACGCAAAACTGAACTTCCGGAAGGGAAGCTAATGGTTTCAGAAAGAAAATTGCCAATGCTGAAAACTGGACCATAATGGAGTCCAACTACAGTCTGCATTTTCTCCAACCTGTAGGAAACAGAGAAAACGCCCTAACTGAAACACTTCCGTTGAAACGTTCTTGGGTTCACACCAAGACACATATTTTCTCCAAAAACGGTGGTAATGTTTAGACGTTGCTCCTTTCTTGGCCTGAAGAAGAGTGGGGATGACTTCCTTGGGAATACCCTTTCGGGTACACGCACGGTACCTACCGTAGTAGGTCCTCGCGAAGAGGAAAAGGCCCAGGATCTTTTAATGAGCAACTCCTGAAGATCTGGGCACCAAGCCTTCCTTGGCCAGTCTGGGGCAGTGAAAATTGCCCGAACCCTTGTTCTTCTTATTATCCCGAGAACTTTTGGGATCAGTGGAAGTGGAAGGAATACACTGACTGGAATAGCCACTGGGTCACCAGAGCATCTACTGCTATTGCTGAGGGTCTCTTGACCTGGAACAATTTTTCTGAAGCTTCTCGTTGAGACGAGAAGTCATCCTGTCTACTGGAGGAACTCCCCAAAGACTTGTCACCTCGGCGAAGACTTCTTGGTGGAGGTCCCACTCTCCCGGACGGAGATCGTGTCTGCTGAGGAAGCACTCTTCCCAGTTGTCCACCGGAATGAAAATTGCCGACAGAGCCCTTACATATTTTTCTGCCCAGAGGAGGATCTTCGTCACCTCTACCATTTCCCCTCTGCTTTTTGTTCCGCCTTGCTGTTACCTTGTCCAACTGGATCTGCACGGGGTGATCTTGCAGAAGATGTACTGCCTGTTGAAGGCCGTTGTAAATGGCTCTTAATTCCAGCATATTCATGTGAAGGCAGGCTTCCCGACTTTAGCATTTTTTTTGGAAGCTTTTCCCTTGAGTGACCTGGTAACCACGGACTTGCATCCGTGGTTACCAGGACCCAGTCCTGAATCCCAAACCTGCGTCCCTCTAGTATGTGTAGGTGGGAACCGGACCCCTCGTCCAACAGGACCCACTAGAACACCTTGGCAAGGAACCTGCCAACTGAATGGCCTTGTAGGCCGCAACCATTTTTTCTAATGTATTGATAGATTGACACTCCTGCTGGTCTCGGAATTTGTATGACCAGACTCTGGGTCTCCAGAGCCTTTTCCACTGGAAGAAAAAACTCTCTGTAGTATCTAGTATTATTCCCAAAACCGACAACAGCGTCGATGGGCCATCAGTGATTCTGGAAAGTTCAGTAGCCAACCCTGTTGTTGAAGAACTGTCAGGGAGAGTGCAACGTTTTGCACCAACTGATTTCTTGATCTCGCCGTTATCGGGAGACCATCCCAGTACGGGATAAATGTGACTCCATACTAGAGAAGGAGAACCATCATTACCGCCATCACCCTGGTGAAATTGGTAATGACCATCCTGAATAGCAAACCTCAGGTAAATCTAATGCGGAGGAAAATGTAATTAGACCTCCTTTATTCTTTTTTCAGATTGGATCTCACTGCCCTGAGAGATTCCATCTTGGATTTGAATTTCTTTAAATAGAAATTAAGGGATGTCAGATTTAGGATTGGTCTGACCTAGCCGTCTGGCTTCGGGAGCACGAAGAGGCTTGAATAACAGCCTTCTCCCTATTGTGACAGGGTACACCAGGACCATGACCTGATCCTTACACAACTCTTGTGTTGCGACGCATACTACCTCCCCGTCCGGAGGAGAATCGGTAATAATGAAGAATTGGTGAGGGAAAACGCCTGGAAACTCCAGTATGCACCCTTGGGACACTATTCGTAAAACCCACGGGTCCAAGTCCGTTCCAGGACTGACTGGAAAGTTTTATACGTGGCCCCACCAGTGTGGGCTCCCGCAAGAGTGTCCCAGCGTCATGCGGTGAAACAGAGGATGATTTCTGCTCCTGTGACCTTGAATAGGCTGCTGACCTCTTCCCTTTTTTCCTTCCTCTACCTGCAAAAAAAAGGGGAATCAGTATCTATTGGGCCGACATGACTGCATCCGACAATTATGCGTCATCATCCGTTGTGAGGGAACATAGGCCCAGAAGGTAAACTAACCAGCGGCATCTGCCGAGATCAAATTAACTAGGCCGTCACCAAACCAGGCTCCACCTTCATCGGGAAGAGACTCCATATCTTCTCGGAGTCAGCCTCAGCATTCCATTGGTGAATCCACAACGCCCTCCTAGCCGAGACCGCCATGGAATCGGCCCGCGAACCCAAGAGTCCTCTATCCCTTACAGTCACACGAAAGCATGCTGCAGCGTCCTTGATACGACCCAACGTAAGGAGTATATCATCTCTCCCCAGGGTATCTATAACGGATGACCAGGCAACCGACCATTTTTGAATACTACTACTCCCCCATGCGCATGTAATGGCAGGTCTAACTGACGTATGCGTGGACACATAACTAGAACATAACGTAGCTTCCTACATATGATCCGCTGGCTTCGTGACAGGGCCCCATGCAGAACAGGTGGTGACTCCCACTTTATTCTATCCGCGGCGGGTAAAGAATAAACAATCGGAATCCTCTTGAGGATTTGAAATCATCTTGTCAGGGCTGACCCAGACCTTCTCGAACAGAGCTTTCAGCACATGAAAATGAAGAATGTTACTTCAGCAGTATTATAAATGTATATATATATATATATATATATACACATACATACAAATATATTCATATATACACACATAGGCCCTCATTCCGAGTTGATCGGTCGCAAGGCGAGTTTAGCAGAGTTACACACGCTAAGCCGCCGCCTACTGGGAGTGAATCTTAGCTTCTTAAAATTGCGACCGATGTATTCGCAATAATGCGATTACTAACTACTTAGCAGTTTCAGAGTAGCTCCAGACTTACTCTGCCTGTGCGATCAGTTCAGTGCTTGTCGTTCCTGTTTGACGTCACAAACACACCCAGCGTTCGCCCAGGCACTCCCACCGTTTCTCCGGCCACTCCTGCGTTTTTTCCGGAAACGGTAGCGTTTTCAGCCACACGCCCCTGAAACGCCGTGTTTCCGCCCAGTAACACCCATTTCCTGTCAATCACATTACGATCGCCGGAGCGATGAAAAAGCCGTGAGTAAAATTACTTTCTACATAGCAAAGTTACTTGGCGCAGTCGCAGTGCGAACATTGCGCATGCGTACTAAGCGGATTTTCATTGCGATGCGATGAAAAATACCGAGCGAACAACTCGGAATGAGGGCCATAGACCCCTTTGTTCGGAACAGCAGGGTGCACAGTGACGTTAATACGTCCTTATTATGCACTAATCATATACTAAATGCTCTTTTTTTTCTTTTTATGGATCTCATCAGGAAACATTATGGTCGACACAGGAATTAGCATCTGTGTCGGTATAAGGGAGTAGTAACTGGGCAAAATAACCTGTTTGCGACCCGAGGGGTCTGAGGGAAATATAGCTATGAACAAGACATCCATAGATATTTCTGTGTCTATTACACCGATTTATTCAACCTTACTATATTATATATATATATATATATATATATATATATATACATACATACATAGCCCTTTCTGATATGCATCACATTAACATGCAATTTTTTACCCAGTCATATATTGGTGGTGCCGACAGAGCCACCCACCCGCGTCTGTGTCCCTAATATAGTTTTCACTTGGGAAAAACATTCATCCACCTACATATTGACACACATGTACCAAGTACCATCAGGAGTCGGCGGTGCCGACAGGGTCACTCCCACAGCCGTTTGTGGGAAGCACTCCGCCTCAGACATGCCGACACACGTGTACCAAACATGTCAGAGAGACACAGATAGAGTTTGCCAGCTCATAACCCAGCGCTTATTCAACAGTTCTGAACACTATAGAATGCCCCCAAACCTGCAGCGCTTTTATATTAAACGTATATTGCACCAATTTTACTGTGCCCCCCTCCCCCCGTTTTGCACCCTGATATTTTCAGCAGTGTGAGGAAGGACCAGCGTCTCTGCAAGAGAAAATGGCGCTGCTGTGTGAGCTGTGAGGGCTAAGCCCTGCCCCCCGTAATGGCGCGCTTCAGTCCCTCTATTTTTGTTAAAATCTTTATACTGGCGGGGTTAGGACAGTGCCCCGGCACCTATGTCCCCTGTTGCCAGTCTTATATTGAGGTATATATACTGCCCAGGGCGCTTCCCCCCCGCGCCCTGCACCCTGTAGTGCCTCTGTGTGTGGGAGCATGGCGCGCAGCGTGCGATCGCTGTGCGGTACCGTCACTGAAGTCTTCTTTGCTTTTTTTACTCAGCTGTCTTCTGACTTCTGGCTCTGCAAGGGGGGTGACGGCCGGCTCTGGGAATGAGCCCCTAGGCGTACCTAGTGATCAAACCCTCAGGAGCTAATGGTGTCCTGTAGCCAAAGAAGCAGAGCCTTGAAACTTACAGAAGTAGGTCTGACTTCTCTCCCCTAAGTCCCACGAAACAGGGAGACTGTTGCCAGCAGTTCTCCCTGAAAATAAAAAACCTAACATAAGTCTTTTCAGAGAAACTCAGTAGAGCTCCTCAGAGTGCATCCAGTCTCACTGGGCACAGATTCTAAACTGGAGTCTGGAGGAGGGGCATAGAGGGAGGAGCCAGATCACACCCTTTGAAAGTCTTAAAGTGCCCATGTCTCCTGCGGATCCCGTCTATACCCCATGGTTCTTGAAGTGACCCCAGCATCCTCTAGCACGTATGAAAAATATACATATCCTCCATGTAGGCTTCCACAGGGTCAAACAAATAAGAAAACAGCAAACATGTTCCATCCCAAACTGAGCCAATCAGCTTAGAGCACCAGAGGTGCTCCGCTGGTGATTGGCTGTGGGTGTCCCATAGACCTCAATGTTATGTAAATAACATTGAGTCCTATGAATGGGAACAAGCGTATGTGGCTGACCGCAAACTTAAACCACAAGGTCAAGGATGAGTGACTACTTTTCCACCCTGATCCCTATTACAGAATTTAATATTAGTCTGAGGCAGTGGTGGATTTTACCTATGGGTGTAGGTCTGCAGCTCCTGCAATAACTGCACTGGTTCAGTGGCTTCACTGTGACTGACAGTGGCTTCCTACTGGAAGCGATACCTGACGGTCACCGCAGGACTGGCAGTCCCATTGGAAGGTGTTTCCTCCACCTTGGACTGCCAGACCGGGCTGCGATTGGCAGAGAGCTGGCTTCCTTCCGGAAGCCACTCTCTGCTTGATTATCAGCCCAATCTGGTTTCTATGGGCTACAGCCAATGCAGTCCATAGAAGCTGGGGTTTTGCGCTTTCAAATCATGCGCCACTCCCGGCACCTTCCAGATCCATTTTGCAGGCACTGGGACCTAGCTGGCCAGCTGCCGGAGACACTGTTAGGAATTGATGTGCCGTCAGTGGGAAGACTTTGTGGCATAGGGCACTGTGTGAGTGGATACCCCAGGCCAGGAGACACAGGACTACTTCTGGTATTTAACAAGAGGAAACCGCATACATCATATACTACTGTGGGGACTTAGGAGTAGATATAGTGCCTAGCACGCATCGGCTGATATTTGTGCAGACCTGCTTCACCTTCAGATTGCAGTGAAGTGGGACCAAATAATGGGAGCATGTATTAATGTACCTACAGTCATTGTGGGAGAGCGTTGTCACCTGTCTGGTGATCTGCACCCTCCCAGTTTGGCTCTCCTGATCAGCGTCTTAGGTACCGCTGTGCAGGCGCTGCCTCTTTTCCTCCCAGCGGCACCCGCCGGTCTGTTGAAACAAAAGAAACTTTATTGTTTTGTGAATGCACAATTCCTGGCTGTCAGAGCCAACAGCCAGGGACAGAGCTATATATGCGGCAATGACATCAATAGCTGCAGTTGTCGGAACAATCGGTGCCACTGACCATCATATGTTGCCTAGCAAATGGGCGTGCTAGCTTGTCATTCTGATCACTTCCCTGATTACAGCTGTGTGTACGCTCCTGTGTCCGTTTGTGTGTGCGGCAAAGACCCACCACTCCTTGCCCCATCTCCGGAATGTCCAGGCAGCCATGTGACGGTAAGCCTCCAGCTACCAGCTCTCACACAACGCTCCTCTCTCTCCAGTACTCACAGGGATTCATGATGAGCTGAATGGACGGAGTTAAAGGGGATGGTATTTTGGCACCTGAAGTATCAAATCTCAATATCAACAGGATTAAGTGTGCTTGGTTCTAGAGGGGTTCTTGCCAGACATCAGGGTACCGGAATCAACAGGAGGCAGTGCGGTTAGATAAACCCAATATCAGTTCTGTAGTCAGGCCCTCATTCCGAGTTGTGCGCTCGCTAGCTGCTTTTAGCAGCATTGCACACGCTAGGCCGCCGCCCTCTGGGAGTGTATCTTAGCTTAGCAGAATAGCGAACGAAAGATTAGCAGAACTGCTACTAAATAATTCTTTGCAGTTTCTGAGTAGCTCCAGACCTACTCCTAGATTGCGATCACCTCGGTCCGTTTAGTTCCTGGTTTCACAAACATACCCTGCGTTCGGCCAACCACTCCCCCGCTTCTCCAGCCACTCCTGCGTTTTTACCTGGCACGCCTGCGTTTTTTAGCACACTCCCTGAAAATGGCCAGTTTCCGCCGAGAAACACCCACTTCCTGTCAATCACACTACTATCATTCGAGCGATGAAAAAACGTTGCTTGAGCTTGTGTAAATCACCAGTTTTGTGTTAAATTACTTAACGCATGCGCGCTGCGTACCATGGCCCTCATTCCGAGTCGTTCGCTCTGTAATTTTCTTCGCATCGCAGCGTTTTTCTGCTTAGTACGCATGCGCAATGTTCGCACTGCGACTGCGCCAAGTAATTTTGCTATGAAGATAGTTGTTTTACTCACGGCTTTTTCTTCGCTCCGGCGAACGTAATGTGATTGACAGGAAATGGGTGTTACTGGGCGGAAACACGGCGTTTTATGGGCGTGTGGATGAAAACGCTACCGTTTCCGGAAAAAACGCAGGAGTGGCTGGAGAAACGGAGGAGTGTCTGGGCGAACGCTGGGTGTGTTTGTGACGTCAAACCAGGAACGACAAGCACTGAACTGATCGCAGATGCAGAGTAAGTCTGAAGCTACTCTGAAACTGCTAAGTAGTTTGTAATCGCAATATTGCGAATACATCGTTCGCAATTTTAAGAAGCTAAGATTCACTCCCAGTAGGCGGCGGCTTAGCGTGTGTAACTCTGCTAAAATCGCCTTGCGAGCGAACAACTCGGAATGAGGGCCCATGTGCATGCACATTTTCAACCTAATCGCTGCGTTGCGAAAAACGGCAACAAGCAAACAACTCGGAATGACCACCTCAGTCCCTTAATTTAAAATACCCAATACGAGGACTTATCAGATGATCTGTTTATAAAAAAAAATGCTACACAGGACACAAGGACATCCCCTGAAGTTAGAAGAATTTTTTTTTTAATACACAACAGAGGAAAGGGTTCTTTACAGTAAGAGCAGTAAGGATTTGGAATTCTCTACCAGAGGAGGTAGTAATGGTGGACTCACTAAATAAGTTTAAAAATGGATTAGATAAATTCCTAACTGGAAGAAATATCCAAGGTTACTGCATCTACATTATATATTTAATTTTATAATACAGGTTGAACTCAATGGACGTTTTGTCTTTTTTCAACCTCACCAACTATGTAATACCAGGGCTTAGGTCACTGCAGCTCACACTCAGGTGGTGTCACATATTTGTGGGAAAATTAGTTTTTTTAAAAAATAATACTCAGGCCCAGATTTATCAAGCCTTGTGTGATAAATAGCAGAGTGATAAAGTGCCAACCAATCAGCTCCTGTTATTTTTTCAAAGACAACCTGTAACATGGCAGTTAAGAGCTGATTGGTACTATATCACCATACAATTTATCACTTTCCAAGGCTTGATAAATCTGGGGATGTGATCTGGTCTCTAGGTCGACCACTATTGGTTGACAGTAACTAGGTGGACAGGTCAATAGTTCGACATGAGTTTTTCACAATTTTTTCCTTTTTAAAACTTTTTCATACTTAATGATCCACGCGGATTACGATTGGGAATAATAACCTGTGCCGAGCGCACCGAGGCACCTTACCCGAAGCAAGGCGAGTGAAGAAAGCCATGCGAGGGGACACATTTCACTAATTGGGGTTCCCGGTCACTGTACGGAGAAAATGACACATTAAAAACTTATGTCGACCTTTTGACCTGTCGACCTAGAGACCCTGTCAACCTAATTACTTTCGACCAATAGTGGTCCACCTAGTTACTATCGACCCTCCATACCACACCCATCAGGATATCCTGCCATTTATGCACCTTGCTCTGCTTCCTCAGCAGCTTTCCCAGTCACCTGGTTAGTGTTGCGGCTGGAGACGGGTGACATTCCAGTGCACCTTACCCTGAGAGTATAGGGCTCGTTCAGGCCATGTGGTCTGGGATCAGTAAATCGCTCAGCAGTACCTCTACCAGTGGCGGATCACCCACTAGTGTCACAGACATGCAGCACAGTGCTCATGTGCTCCGAGGTGACTGATAAGTCTAGGGGTGGAGGGTTTTTATTTGGTTTTGACTTCATCATAATGGTGATTCATATTTATGCTACCTGTATATATTGCACAGAGTGTGGTTACGGTTTACATGTAGAACTAGTGTGTAATAAAGGTGCTTCTAGTTCTTCTAGTGGCCTCTAGTTCTATAGGTGTAAGATTGAAGGAGAACGCGTATAAACTTTTCTACAGGTGGTATTGTGTCCCCACTAGACTGAACAAAATGAACCTTGGGATCTCTCCATTGTGTTGGAGATGTAAGAATATGGACGGCACGCTCCTCCATATATGGTGGTCTTGTCCAATTTGAATCCCCCTGTGGAGGGAGATGGCGGCATTGGCTTCTGCAGTCTTATCTATCCCTATTCCTTTCAAGGCCAACTATTTCCTTTTATCCATGGATATTCCTGAGACTACACGGCATCAAAATAAATTATTTACTCACATGGTCCTTGCAGCTAGATGTTGTATAGCAGCGCAGTGGCGGTCCTCAGAACTTCCTAAGATAGACGAGATTATAGCTAAAATATGGCATATTTATTCGATGGAACATGTTACTAGAAGAACTCTTCTCTGTCATTTATTAAAGTTTGGACACCCTGGACCTCCTTTTTTAACATTCCACTCGCTTTTACTTAAGATGGGTGCACACTCTCTAGCGCAGAGGTTCTCAAACTCGGTCCTCGGGGGCACACACAGTGCATGTTTTGCAGGTCTCCTCACAGAATCGCAAGTGAAATAATTAGCTCCACCTGTGGCCCTTTTAAAATGTGTCAGTGAGTAATTAATACACCTGTGCACCTGCTGGGTTACCTGCAAAACATGCACTGTGTGGGCCCCCGAGGACCGAGTTTGAGAACCTCTGCTCTAGCGTATATTGGACCAGATTACTGTCCCCTAGTTGGCTAGATTTATCGCTTGAAATTTAAGATGACCGGTCGAATTGATTCCTCTCCTTCCTCACCTTTTGTTTTCCTCCTTCTTCTCTTTTCTCTCGACCTGCTATTGTCACTTTGAGTTTTTAGTGTCTCTAGTGACTCCTTCTTTAATTACTTTTTATAACAATAAAACAAAAAAAGTGTAGACGACAGAATGAGGTGTCATCAACATTTTCTTTATGAATAGTTTTGATATAGTCTTTTGATCTGTGTTCAACTGGCCCATTGGACACTCTAACTATGCTTTATTATAAACTGTTTCTTCATATTTTCAATGGCCTCTGCGTAGGGCGCTTGTGTTTTCACTCATGTCTTTGTCTTCACTCTAATAAAAATGATATTTAAAAAAATAAATAAAAATAAAGGTGTTTCTGTACCTCGCTATTGCGTACTGCGGGATCCAGGGGCACCTTAAGCGAGGAGGGGCCCCGTGTGCAGACTCCGAGTTGTCCCCCTCCTCTCCACGGCGCCGTAGGCTCCAACACTGTGCCGAAGCCTACCGCGCATGGGAAGGTCTCAGGAAACATGGCACCCGCCATGTTCCGGAGACAAAATTCAAACTGCGCATGCGCCGCGGCCATTTTGGGAGAGATTTTTTTTGCGTGTCAGCAGCACCCGATGCCGGAGAGGGGAGTACTAATATATGGCTGCAATGTGTGCGGTGTGGGCCCCCCCTTGAGCCAGGGGCCCGTGTGCAGCACACACATTGCACCCATGCTAGAAACGCCAATGGTGGGATCCTTAGGGACTAATAAAGAAACCAGAACACCATGCAAGAACTATAACCGCTGCCTTTCTCAAGGTGGTGACGGGTGAGAGGCAAGAATATCGCACACAAAAACCAGGCTGATTGTTACCTGTGCTGTTTTAATTTTGAAAGGAGAAGGCGGGATTTCACTGCACCGGTATAGTCAAGAGAATTTTTTTTAATTATATGTAGAAAAAGGATTACCATCCCATCAATGAAAGATACAAATATCTGGATTGTAGGTGGTGGCACTTCCACAGAGTAATTCAAGTAGTTAACAAGGGAAAGGGAGCCCACAGGGGCAAAAGGTTAGACTCTAAGGTGGTCAAGCACTCAATAATGATACGAAATATAATAAGATTTTACTTACCGGTAAATCTATTTCTCGTAGTCCGTAGTGGATGCTGGGGACTCCGTAAGGACCATGGGTAATAGACGGGCTCCGCAGGAGACAGGGCACTTTAAGAAAGAATTTGGATACTGGTGTGCTCTGGCTCCTCCCTCTATGTCCCTCCTCCAGACCTCAGTTAAAGAAACTGTGCCCGGAAGAGCTGACAGTACAAGGAAAGGATTTTGGAATCCAGGGCAAGACTCATACCAGCCACACCAATCACACTGTATAACTTGTGATAAACTTACCCAGTTAACAGTATGAACAACAATAGAGCATCATATCAACCCCGATGCAACTATAACATAACCCTTATGTAAGCAATAACTATATTCAAGCATTGCAGAAAAAAGTCCGCACTTGGGACGGGCGGCCAGCATCCACTACGGACTACGAGAAATAGATTTACCGGTAAGTAAAATCTTATTTTCTCTAATGTCCTAGTGGATGCTGGGGACTCCGTAAGGACCATGGAGATTATACCAAAGCTCCCAAACGGGCGGGAGAGTGCGGATGACTCTGCAGCACCGAATGAGCAAACACAAGGTCCTCCTCAGCGAGGGTATCAAACTTGTAGAACTGTGCAAAAGTGTTTGAACCCGACCAAGTAGCTGCTCGGCAAAGCTGTAATGCCGAGACCCCTCGGGCAGCCGCCCAAGAAGAGCCCACCTTCCTTGTGGAATGGGCTTTTACTGATTTTGGCAGCGGCAATCCCGCCACAGAATGAGCCTGCTGAATCGTGTTACAGATCCAGCGAGCAATAGTTTGCTTTGAAGCAGGAGCACCCAGCTTAAACAGTGACTCTGTTTTCCTGACTCTAGCCGTTCTGGCTACATAAACCTTCAAAGCCCTGACCACATCTAGTAACTCGGAATCCTCCAAGTCACGAGTAGCCACAGGCACCACAATAGGTTGGTTCATATGAAAAGATGACACCACTTTTGGCAGAAATTGCGGACGGGTCCGCAATTCCGCCCTGTCCATATGGAAAACCAGATAGGGGCTTTTATGTGACAAAGCCGCTAATTCTGACACACGCCTAGCTGAAGCCAAGGCTAATAGCATGACCACCTTCCACGTGAGAAATTTTAACTCCACGGTTTTAAGTGGCTCAAACCAGTGTGACTTCAGGAAACTCAACACCACGTTAAGATCCCAAGGTGCCACTGGAGGCACAAAAGGGGGCTGAATATGCAGCACTCCCTTTACAAACGTCTGAACTTCAGGAAGAGAAGCCAGTTCTTTTTGAAAGAAAATGGATAGGGCCGAAATCTGGACCTTAATGGAACCCAATTTTAGGCCCAAAGTCACTCCCGACTGTAGGAAGTGAAGGAAACGGCCCAGCTGGAATTCCTCCGTAGGGGCATTCCTGGCCTCACACCAAGCAACATATTTTCGCCATATACGGTGATAATGTTTAGCCGTCACGTCCTTCCTAGCCTTTATCAGCGTAGGAATAACCTCATCCGGAATGCCTTTTTCTGCTAGGATCCGTCGTTCAACCGCCATGCCGTCAAACGCAGCCGCGGTAAGTCTTGGAACAGACAGGGCCCCTGTTGCAACAAGTCCTGTCTTAGAGGCAGAGGCCATGGGTCCTCTGTGAGCATTTCTTGCAGCTCTGGATGCCAAGTCCTTCTTGGCCAATCCGGAACAATGAGTATTGTTCTCACTCCTCTTCTTCTTATGATTCTCAGCACCTTGGGTATGAGAGAAAGAGGAGGAAATATATAGACCGACTGGAACACCCACGTGTCACTAGAGCGTCTACAGCTATCGCCTGAGGGTCTCTTGACCTTGCGCAATGCCTCTGTAGCTTTTTGTTGAGGCGGGACGCCATCATGTCTACTTGTGCAGTTCCCACCGACTTGCAATCTGGGTGAAGACATCTTGGTGAAGTCCCCACTCTCCCGGGTGGAGGTCGTGCCTGCTGAGGAAGTCTGCTTCCCAGTTGTCCACTCCCGGAATGAACACTGCTGACAGTGCACTTACGTGATTCTCCGCCCAGCGAAGAATTCTGGTGGCTTCCGCCATCGCCACCCTGCTCATTGTGCCGCCTTGGTGGTTTACATGAGCCACTGCGGTGAAGTTGTCTGACTGAATCAGCACCGGTCGTTCGCGAAGCAGGGTCTCTGCTTGTCGTAGGGCGTTGTATATTGCCCTTAGTTCCAGGATGTTTATGTGAAGACTAGTCTCC
The DNA here is from genome assembly GCF_028390025.1 of Pseudophryne corroboree. Taxonomy (NCBI): domain Eukaryota; kingdom Metazoa; phylum Chordata; class Amphibia; order Anura; family Myobatrachidae; genus Pseudophryne; species Pseudophryne corroboree. The sequence goes on from NW_026967519.1 coordinate 4,186,866, forward strand.
TGACATGACCACAGACCTTGGAAATTTCTTCCCTGTGTGACTGCTCCCCACCCTCGGAGGCTTGCGACCGTGGTCACCAGGACCCAGTCCTGAATGCCGAATCTGCGGCCCTCGAGAAGGTGAGCACTCTGCAGCCACCACAGGAGAGACACCCTGGCCCTGGGGGACAGGGTGATCATCCGATGCATCAGTAGATGTGATCCGGACCACTTGTCCAACAGATCCCACTGAAAGGTCCTCGCATGGAACCTGCCGAAGGGAATGGCCTCGTATTATGCCACCATCTTTCCCAGGACTCGCGTGCAGTGATGCACCGACACCTGTTTTGGTTTTAATAGGTCTCTGACCAGTGTCATGAGCTCCTGAGCCTTCTCCATCGGGAGATAAACCCTCTTCTGGTCTGTGTCCAGAATCATGCCCAGGAAGGGCAGACGAGTCGTAGGAATCAACTGCGACTTTGGAATATTTAGAATCCAGCCGTGCTGCTGTAACACTTCCCGAGAGCGTGCTACGCTGATCAGCAACTGCTCTCTGGACCTCGCCTTTATGAGGAGATCGTCCAAGTATGGGATAATTGTGACCCCTTGCTTTCGCAGGAGCACCATCATCTCCGCCATTACCTTGGTAAATATTCTCGGTGCCGTGGAGAGACCAAACGGCAACGTCTGGAATTGGTAATGACAATCCTGTACCGCAAATCTGAGGTACGCCTGATGAGGTGGATAAATGGGGACATGAAGGTAAGCATCCTTTATGTCCAGAGACACCATAAAATCCCCCCCTTCCAGACTTGCAATGACCGCTCTGAGCGATTCCATCTTGAACTTGAACCTTTTCAGGTATATGTTCAGGGTGTCACAATCCTGACTGTAGGTTTTATATTTGGTGATTTACCCCTGCCATCTGTTCTGGATCCTGTGTCTTTTCACTCACGGAGTTAAACAGCTTGTCAGCACTGAGTTTTCTTGAGTTCTCTGCTTGAGAGGTAATAGTTAATTAGCTCCACCTGTGGTGATCTCCTGTGTGAGGCTGAATTCAGTAATCTGAACTTTAGGTCTAAAAGCCAGCATCCTGTGTTTTGCAGAAGTCCAGGCTTCAGTGTTCTCTCGGCCTGCTAGGCCTCATTCTACATCACAGCCTTGGCTAGAGTAGTCACATGACAGTGACTGTTCACCTGACCCAGAGTTGTTCAATCCTCTGCCAGCCTGAGACTCTCTGCATCACCTAATCCTGCTCACCAATCACCAAGGACCAGGAAGTATAAATCAGGAGGCTGAATTAGAAACGGGGCCAGTTCCTTGTGTCACACACAGCTATGTGTGAGCATTCTAGCTGAGCTCCCTAAGGTTGAGATCTCCAGAGCTCCCGTATCCCAGTACCTCCGTGCCTCAGTATCTCCGTGCTTTCAGCACCTCCGTGCCTCAGTACCTCTGTGCTTCCAGCACCTCCGTGCCTCAGTACCTCCGTGCTTCCAGCACCTCCGTGCCTCAGTACCTCCGTGCTTCCAGCACCTCCGTGCCTCTGCACCTCCGTGCCTCAGCACATCCGTGCCTCCGTGCCTCAGTACCTCCGTGCTTCCAGCACCTCCGTGCCTCAGTACCTCCGTGCTTCCAGCACCTCCGTGCCTCCGTGCCTCTGCACCTCCGTGCCTCAGCACCTCCGTGCTTTCAGCACCTCCGTGCCTCAGTACCTCCGTGCTTCCAGCACCTCCGTGCCTCCGTGCCTCAGCACCTCCGTGCCTCAGCATCTCTGTGCTTCCAGCACCTCCGTGCCTCAGCACCCCAGTGTCTCTACGCACCCCAGTGTCTCTACGCACCCCAGTGTCTCCACGCACCTCAGTGTCTCTACGCACCTCAGTGCCTCCAAGTACCTCAGTGCCTCCAAGTACCTCAGTGTCTCCAAGTACCTCAGTGTCTCCAAGTACCTCAGTGTCTCCAAGCACCTCAGTGTCTCCAAGCACCTCAGTGTCTCCAAGCACCTCAGTGTCTCCAAGCACCTCAGTGTCTCCAAGCAGCTCAGTGTCTCCAAGCATCTCAGTGTCCCCAAGCATCCCGTGCCCTTTAGCACAGTTGTACCTGTTATTCTTCACTGATTCATCAGCGCCTTTCCAGTTCTGTCTTTCAGGAGACCTTCAGCGCCCACACGTGCTTCCTGTCTGCCGACCTCATCCTGCATGAGGAGAACCTGGATTCGGCCATCTCTGCCGCGGTTCCTCTTCCCAGTCACCGGAAGAGACCCCGAGTCCACAACACTTCCAAACCAGGTCAGTGGTGGTATTCGTGTAGTCCTCCAGTCGCCCGCGCAGACTTCGCTAGCACCGGGTTCACAAAACCTTAGTCATGACAGTAGGAACTGGCCACATGGACCCGGCCGAAAGTGTTTGTCTGACGCAGGACCTCCTAAGCAATATTGCAGGACGCTTGGAAGGTCTGGAGTCGACTCAGCATCAATTGGCACAGTGTCTGCAGCGGAATTCTTTCTCCAGAGATTCTCTGACCTTCTGCTCTAAGACTCCTGACCAACTGCAGATTTTCTACCAGATGTTACTACAGTTACAAGAACTTTTGCCTAGTATTCTCTCTGTGATGCCTGATCTCCTCAGGAATACTACCAACGTTGTTGATCCTGTTTTGTCCCATCCAGTTAATAGAGTCTCTTCCTCTGCGCAAGGGAAAGTTTTTCATCAGAGCTATCCACGGCCCAAGCTCTCTGAAGCTGAACGTCAGCGGCGTAAGGAGCTACATCTCTGTCTTTACTGTGGAAATTCTGGTCATTTTGTTAAAGACTGCATTCTTCGCAAGCCAGGTAATAGTGACAAATCTCAGTATCATAGTGCTCATGTCTACAAGTCATCCACAGTATCCGATCCTTCTGCTGCTGACGGGGGTATCAAGAAGGCTACTCTTCTGAGAGAGACTCAAATTTATGACTGGGGTCCGGTGGTTAAAAAACCTTATCCCAAGTTGGGTGTCCAGAGAAGAATGTTCAAGCCATTTACAGTCACAGAGGAGTCCGTGTCCACAGCCCCAGGAGGGGCGTCTTCAGAGTGTCCAGCCCCAGGAGGGGCGTCTTCAGAGCGTCCAGCCCCAGGAGGGGCGTCTTCAGAGCGTCCAGCCCCAGGAGGGGCGTCTTCAGAGCGTCCAGCCCCAGTGAGGGGTTCAGAGCGTCCAGCCCCAGAGAGTCTTCAGAGTGCTGCCCAGCCAGAGAGTCTTCAGAGTGCTGCCCAGCCAGAGAGTCTTCAGAGTGCTGCCCAGCCAGAGAGTCTTCAGAGTGCTGCCCAGCCAGAGAGTCTTCAGAGTGCTGCCCAGCCAGAGAGTCTACAGAGTGCTGCCCAGCCAGAGAGTCTACAGAGTGCTGCCCAGCCAGAGAGTCTACAGAGTGCTGCCCAGCCAGAGAGTCTACAGAGTGCTGCCCAGCCAGAGATTCTACAGAGTGCTGCCCAGCCAGAGATTCTACAGAGTGCTGCCCAGCCCCGTGAAGAGGGGGCTCTTGCCTCAGCCCAGCCCTGTGAAGTGGGGGCTCTTGCCTCAGCCCAGCCCCGTGAAGAGGGGGCTCCTGCCTTAGTTCAGCCCCGTGAAGGGCTCAGTCCATCCCGGTTCCAGCCGGTCCAGCCATACTCCAGGCCCAGCCTGGTCAGTCCGTCCCGGTTCCAGCCGGTCCAGCAATACTCCAGGCCCAGCCTGGTCAGTACGTCCCGGTTCCAGCCGGTCCAGCAATACTCCAGGCCCTGCCTGGTCAGTCCGTCCCGGTTCCAGCCGATCCAGCAATACTCCAGGCCCTGCCTGGTCAGTCCGTCCCGGTTCCAGCCGGTCCAGCAATACTCCAGGCCCTGCCTGGTCAGTCCGTCCCGGTTCCAGCCGGTCCAGCAATATTCCAGGCCCTGCCTGGTCAGTCCGTCCCGGTTCCAGCCGGTCCAGCAATACTCCAGGCCCTGCCTGGTCAGTCCGTCACGGTTCCAGCCGGTCCAGCAATACTCCAGGACCAGCCTGGTCAGTCTTCTTTTGGCTCCAGCCAATTCAAGTATCCTCGGATCCAATCCAGTCCTACTCGTCCAGCCAAAGCTTTCTTCAGTTTCATCCTCTAAGCTTTCGTCTGATGGTTTTCCACCTATTTACTTTGATGGAGATTTATTGCAATATGCCGCTCTGGTTGAACAATTTCTCTCTCGGATGGAGTCTGATCCTTCAGGTGCAGTAACTCCTTCCAACATTACTCGATATCTGTTCCTGGCATTCAGAGGAAGAGCTTTGGAGTGGGCCAACATGCTCTTTGAGAGTAATGATCCTGTGTTCCATGACTTACAGACTTTTAGTAACGCTGTAGTTAAAGAATTTAGTCCTAAACCTTTGGAATCTGCATCAACGAAGGTCCTAAATTCTTCTGTATGAATTTCTCAAGTTCCTCTAAGATTCAAGATGGGTGTCCGGAGTCCACCCTTGAAGAGGGGGATACTGTCACAATCCTGACTGTAGGTTTTATATTTGGTGACTTACCCCTGCCATCTGTTCTGGATCCTGTGTCTTTTCACTCACGGAGTTAAACAGCTTGTCAGCACTGAGTTTTCTTGAGTTCTCTGCCTGAGAGGTAATAGTTAATTAGCTCCACCTGTGGTGATCTCCTGTGTGAGGCTGAATTCAGTAATCTGAACTTTAGGTCTAAAAGCCAGCATCCTGTGTTTTGCAGAAGTCCAGGCTTCAGTGTTCTCTCGGCCTGCTAGGCCTCATTCTACATCACAGCCTTGGCTAGAGTAGTCACATGACAGTGACTGTTCACCTGACCCAGAGTTGTTCAATCCTCTGCCAGCCTGAGACTCTCTGCATCACCTAATCCTGCTCACCAATCACCAAGGACCAGGAAGTATAAATCAGGAGGCTGAATTAGAAACGGGGCCAGTTCCTTGTGTCACACACAGCTATGTGTGAGCATTCTAGCTGAGCTCCCTAAGGTTGTGATCTCCAGAGCTCCCGTATCCCAGTACCTCCGTGCCTCAGTATCTCCGTGCTTTCAGCACCTCCGTGCCTCAGTACCTCCGTGCTTCCAGCACCTCCGTGCCTCAGTACCTCCGTGCTTCCAGCACCTCCGTGCCTCCGTGCCTCTGCACATCCGTGCCTCAGCACATCCGTGCCTCCGTGCCTCAGTACCTCAGTGCTTCCAGCACCTCCGTGCCTCAGTACCTCCGTGCTTCCAGCACCTCCGTGCCTCCGTGCCTCTGCACCTCCGTGCTTTCAGCACCTCCGTGCCTCAGTACCTCCGTGCTTCCAGCACCTCCGTGCCTCAGCATCTCCGTGCTTCCAGCACCTCCGTGCCTCAGCACCCCAGTGTCTCTACGCACCCCAGTGTCTCCACGCACCCGTGTCTCCACGCACCTCAGTGTCTCCACGCACCTCAGTGTCTCTACGCACCTCAGTGCCTCTACGCACCTCAGTGCCTCTACGCACCTCAGTGTCTCCAAGTACCTCAGTGTCTCCAAGTACCTCAGTGTCTCCAAGCACCTCAGTGTCTCCAAGCACCTCAGTGTCTCCAAGCACCTCAGTGTCTCCAAGCACCTCAGTGTCTCCAAGCACCTCAGTGTCTCCAAGCACCTCAGTGTCTCCAAGCATCTCAGTGTCCCCAAGCACCCCGTGCCCTTTAGCACAGTTGTACCTGTTATTCTTCACTGATTCATCAGCGCCTTTCCAGTTCTGTCTTTCAGGAGACCTTCAGCGCCCACACGTGCTTCCTGTCTGCCGACCTCATCCTGCATGAGGAGAACCTGGATTCGGCCATCTCTGCCGCGGTTCCTCTTCCCAGTCACCGGAAGAGACCCCGAGTCCACAACACTTCCAAACCAGGTCAGTGGTGGTATTCGTGTAGTCCTCCAGTCGCCCGCGCAGACTTCGCTAGCACCGGGTTCACAAAACCTTAGTCATGACACAGGGATTTTAAATTCAATATGGGTCTGACCGAACCGTCCGGTTTCGGTACCACAAACATGGTCCCACCACCTACTGAAGATACAATTTGTGAATTGCAGATAACACTATTTCCCTCTTTAAGGGGGAAGCTGGCAGGGCCGATTTGAGGTAACGGTGAGGGGGCATCTCCTCGAATTCCAGCTTGTATCCCTGAGACACAATCTCTATAGCCCAGGGATCCACCTGGGAGTGAACCCACTTGTGGCTGAAATTTCGGAGATGCGCCCCCACCGGGCCTAGCTTCGCCTGTGGAGCCCCAGCGTCATGCGGTGGATTTAGTGGAAGCCGGGGAGGACTTCTGTTCCTGGGAACTAGCTGTATTGTGCAGCTTCTTTCCTCTACCCCTGCCTCTGGCAAGAAAGGACGCACCTCGTACTGTCTTGCCTCTTTGTGATCGAAAGGACTGCATTTGGTAATACGGTGCTTTCTTAGGTTGTGAGGGAACATATGGCAAAAAATTTGACTTTCCAGCCGTAGCTGTGGAGACCAGGTCCGAGAGACCGTCCCCAAACAATTCCTCACCCTTGTAAGGTAAAACCTCCATGTGCCTTTTTGAGTCGGCATCGCCTGTCCGTTGCCGAGTCCACAGGACCCTTCTGGCAGAAATCGACATTGCATTTATTCTAGAGCCCAGTAGGCTAATGTCTCTTTGGGCATCTCTCATATATAGGACAGCGTCTTTTATATGCCCCAGGGTCAGTACTATAGTATCCTTGTCCAAGGTATCGAGTTCCTCAGATAAAGTATCTGTCCATGCTGCTACAGCACTACACATCCAGGCCGATGCAATCGCCGGCCTTAGTAGGGTACCTGAATGTGTATAAATTGACTTCAGGATACCCTCCTGCTTTCTATCCGCAGCATCTTTTAGGGTGGCCGTATCCTGTGACGGCAGGGCTACCCTCTTGGATAAGCGTGTTAAAGCTTTGTCTACCCTAGGGGAGGATTCCCAGCGTAACCTGTCCGTTGGCGGGAAAGGATACGCCATAAGCATCCATTTGGAAATCTGCAGTTTTCTATCTGGAGATTCCCAAGCCTTTTCACATAACTCATTTAACTCATGTGAAGGGGGAAAGGTCACCTCTTGCCTTTTTCCCCCATACATATAAACCCTCTTGTCAGGGACTGGGGTTTCCTCTGTGATGTGCAACACATTCTTCATTGCTATAATCATGTAACGGATGGCTTTAGCCATTTTAGGCTGTAACTTTGCATCATCGCCATCGATACTGGAGTCAGAATCCGTGTCGACATCTGTGTCAACAATTTGGGATAGTGGGCGCTTCTGAGACCCCGACGGCCTCTGCGACATAGGATCAGGCATGGGCTGAGACCCCGGCTGTCCCAAGGCTTCAGCTTTATCCAACCTTTTATGCAAGGAAGTAACATTATCATTTAAAACCTTCCACATATCCATCCAATCGGGTGTCGGCGCCGACCCCACATTCATTTGCTCCCGCTCTGCTTCCACATAGCCTTCCTCGTCAAACATGCCGACACAAGCGTACCGACACACCACACACAAAGGGTATGCTCTTTTTGAAGACAGTTCCCCCACAAGGCCCTTTGGAGAGACAGAGAGAGAGTATGCCAGCACACACCCCAGCGCTATATGTCCCAGGAGTCACACAGTAACTTAGTGTTAACCCAGTAGCTGCTGTATATATTGTTTTTGCGCCAAATTTATGTGCCCCCCCCTCTCTTTTTACCCTCTTCTACTGTGATTCTGCAGGGGAGAGCCTGGGGAGCTTCCTCTCAGCGGAGCTGTGGAAAGAAAATGGCGCTGGTGAGTGCTGAGGAAGAAGCCCCGCCCCCTCAGCGGCGGGCTTCTGTCCCGCGTTTCTGTGTAAAAATATGGCGGGGGCCCATGCATATATACAGTGCCCAACTGTATATATGCCCACTTTTGCCAAGAGGTCTCTAATTGCTGCCCAGGGCGCCCCCCCCGGCGCCCTGCACCCTACAGTGACCGGAGTGTGTGGGTTTAGTGTGGGAGCAATGGCGCACAGCTGCAGTGCTGTGCGCTACCTCATATGAAGACTGGAGTCTTCTGCCGCCGATTTCGAAGTCTTCTTGCTTCTGTCACCGGCTTCTGTCTTCCGGCTCTGCGAGGGGGGCGGCGGCGCGGCTCCGGGATCGGACGACCAAGGGTGCGATCCTGTGTACGATCCCTCTGGAGCTAATGGTGTCCAGTAGCCTAAGAAGCAGGACCTATCTTCAGTGAGTAGGGCTGCTTCTCTCCCCTCAGTCCCACGTAGCAGAGAGTCTGTTGCCAGCAGATCTTTCTGAAAATATAAAAACCTAACAAAATACTTTCTTTTTAGCAAGCTCAGGAGAGTTCACTAAGTAGCACCCAGCTCGTCCGGGCACAGATTCAAACTGAGGTCTGGAGGAGGGACATAGAGGGAGGAGCCAGAGCACACCAGTATCCAAATTCTTTCTTAAAGTGCCCTGTCTCCTGTGGAGCCCGTCTATTCCCCATGGTCCTTACGGAGTCCCCAGCATCCACTAGGACGTTAGAGAAAAGGGCGTAATATAAAATGTAACTTTTAAATTATATTCACTTACAATTCCCCGTAGTAGGGTGTATGCTCAAAAGCTTACAATTTAAGGCGGAAACATGGACACATACGTAGATCCACACAACAACAATAAAAAAATAAGATTTTAAACCTACCAGTAAATCTTTTTCTCCTAGTCCGTAGCGGATGCTGGGGACTCCGTAAGGACCATGGGGTATAGACGGGCTCCGCAGGAGACATGGGCACTCTAAGACTTTAGATGGGTGTGAACTGGCTCCTCCCTCTATGCCCCTCCTCCAGACCTCAGTTATAGAACTGTGCCCAGAGGAAAGGATTTTTGTCAATCTAAGGGCGAGATACACACCAGTCCACACCATACACACCGTACAACATGGTATATACTAAACTAGTTAACAGCATGAAGAAAACAGCATCAGCCAGAGACTGATCTCACCTGTAATATAACCCTTATGTAAGCAACAACTATATACAAGCCTTGCAGAAATAGTCTGCACTGGGACGGGCGCCCAGCATCCTCTACAGACTAGGAGAAAAAGATTTACCGGTAGGTTTAAAATCTTATTTTCTTTTACGTCCTAGAGGATGCTGGGGACTCCGTAAGGACCATGGGGGTTATACCAAAGCTCCAGACCGGGTGGGAGAGTGCGGATGACTCTGCAGCACCGATTGAGCAAACATGAGGTCCTCATCAGCCAGGGTATCAAACTTGTAGAATTTTGCAAAAGTGTTTGAACCCGACCAAGTAGCTGCTCGGCAAAGCTGTAATGCTGAGACGGCTCGGGCAGCCGCCCAAGAAGAGACCACTTTCTTAGTGGAATGGGCCTTTACCGAATTTGGTAACGGCAATCCAGCCGTAGAATGAGCCTGCTGAATCGTGTTACAGATCCAGCGAGCAATAGTCTGCTTAGAAGCAGGAGCGCCAACCTTGTTGGCTGCATACAGGACAAACAGTGCCTCTGTTTTCCTAACCCGAGCCGTCCTGGCTACATAAATTTTTAAGGCCCTGACTACATCAAGGGACTTGGAATCCTCCAAGTCACCCGTAGCCACAGGCACCACAATAGGTTGGTTCATATGAAACGACGAAACCACTTTAGGCAAAAATTGAGGACGGGTCCTTAACTCTGCTCGATCCACATGGAAAATCAGATAGGGGCTCTTGTGAGACAAAGCCGCCAATTCGGACACCCGCCTCGCAGATGCCAAGGCCAGCAACATGACCACCTTCAAAGTGAGAAATTTTAATTCAACTGTTTGAAGAGGTTCAAACCAGTGTGATTTAAAGAACTGTAACACCACGTTAAGGTCCCACGGTGCCACAAAAGGAGGTTGGATGTGCAGCACTCCCTTTACAAAAGTCTGGACTTCTGGTAGAGAAGCCAATTCCTTCTGAAAGAATATAGATAAGGTCGAAATCTGCACCTTAATGGAGCCTAACTTTAGGCCCATATCCACTCCTGTCTGTAGAAAATGTAGAAAGCGACCCAGCTGAAAATCTTCCATAGGAGCATTCTTGGCTTCACACCAAGATACATATTTCCTCCAGATACGGTGATAATGCTTCGCCGTTACCTCCTTCCAAGCTTTGATTAGAGTAGGGATGACTTCCCCCGGAATACCTTTCCTAGCTAGGATTTGGTGTACAACCGCCATGCCGTCAAACGTAACTGCGGTAAGTCTTGGAACACACAGGGCCCCTGTTGAAACAGGTCCTCCCTGAGAGGAAGAGGCCATGGATCTTCCGCGATAATTTCCTGAAGATCTGAGTACCAGGCCCTTCGAGGCCAATCTGGAACAATGAGTATTGTCTGCACTCTTGTTTGTCTTATGATTCTCAGTATTTTTGAGATAAGTGGAAGTGGAGGGAACACATAGACCGACTGAAACACCCACGGTGTCACCACCGCCACTGCCTGAGGGTCCCTCGACCTGGAACAATACGTCCAAAGCTTTCTGTTGAGGCATGACACCATCATGTCTATTTGAGGAAGTCCCCAACGACTTGTTACCTCTGCAAAGACCTCTTGATGAAGTCCCCACTCTCCTGGATGGAGATCGTGTCTGCTGAGGAAGTCTGCTTCCCAGTTGTCTACTACCGGAATGAAGACCGCTGACAGAGCGCTTACATGATTTTCCGCCCAGCGAAGAATCCTGGTGGCTTCTGCCATTGCTGCTCTGCTCCTTGTCCTGCCCTGGCGGTTTACATGCGCCACGGCTGTGACATTGTCTGATTGGATCAGAACGGGTAGGTTGCGAAGAAGATTCTCCGCCTGTTGCAGGCTGTTGTATATGGCTCTTAATTCCAGCACATTGATGTGTAGACAAGCCTCCTGGCTTGACCATATGCCCTGAAATTTTTTTCCTTGTGTGACTGCTCCCCATCCTCGGAGGCTCGCGTCCGTGGTCACAAGAACCCAATCTTGAATGCCGAACCTGCGACCCTCTAGAAGGTGAGCACTCTGGAGCTACCACAGGAGAGAGACCCTGGCCCTGGGGGACAGGCTTATCCTCCGATGCATCTGTAGATGGGACCCTGACCACTTGTCCAGAAGGTCCCACTGAAAAGTTCTCGCATGGAACCTGCGAACGGAATGGCCTCGTAGGCCACCACCATCTTTCCCAATACTCGAGTGCGTTGATGAACTGACACTCTTTTTGGTTTCAGCAGGTCCTTGACCATGTTCTGGAGTTCCTGGGCTTTTTCCATTGGGAGAAAAACCCTCTTTTTTTCCATGTCCAGAACCATGCCCAAAAATGACAGCAGAGTTGTCGGAACGAACTGCGACTTTGGTAGATTTAGAATGCAGCCGTGTTGTTGTAGTACTCTCAGGGAGAGAGACACGCTTTATAGTAACTGATCTCTTGATCTTGCCTTTATCAGGAGATCGTCCAAGTATGGGATAATTGTGACTTCTTGCTTGCGCAGGAGCACCATCATTTCCGCCATTGCCTTGGTGAAAATTCTCGGGGCCATGGAAAGCCCAAACGGCAACGTCTGAAACTGGTAATGACAATCCTGTACAGCGAATCTCAGGTACGCCTGATGAGGCGGATATATGGGGACATGAAGGTATGCATCCTTTATGTCTAGTGACACCATAAAATCCCCCCCTTCCAGGCTGGAGATCACTGCCCGGAGAGATTCCATCTTGAATTTGAACCTTTTCAAATATAGGTTTAGGGATTTTAGATTCAGAATTGGTCTGACCGAGCCATCCGGCTTCGGGACCACAAATAGGGTTGAATAAAACCCTTTTCCATGTTGCACTAGGGGAACCTTGATAATCACCTGCTGTTGACACAGCTTTTGTATGGCAGCTGAAACTATTTCCCTCTCTGGGGGAGAAGCTGGCAAGGCCGATTTGAAAAATCAGTGTGGAGGCACATCTTCGAACTCCAGTTTGTAGCCTTGGGATACAATTGCGACCACCCAAGGATCCAAATCCGACTGAACCCAGACTTGGCTGAAGAGTCGAAGACGTGACCCCACCGGTGCGGACTCCCGTAGCGGAGCCCCAGCGTCATGAGGTGGATTTTGTAGAGGCCGGGGAGGATTTTTGTTCCTGGGAACTAGCCGTAGCTGGTGTTCTTTTCCCTCTACCTCTGGCGAGGAAGGAAGAGCCCCGACCCTTTCTGAACTTATGAGACCGAAAGGACTGCATCTGGTATTGAGGTGTTTTCTTTTGCTGTGGGGGAACATAAGGCAAAAAAGAAAAAACTTACCCGCAGTAGCTGTGGAAACCAGGTCCGCGAGGCCCTCCCCAAATAAAACTTCACCTTTGTAAGGCAAAGCCTCCATATGTCTCTTTGAATCAGCATCACCTGTCCATTGACGGGTCCACAGGGACCTTCTAGCAGAAACTGCCATGGAATTGGCTCTTGAACCCAACACCCCAATATCTCTCGCAGCCTCTCTCATATATAACGCTGCGTCCTTAATGTGACCCAAGGTCAACAAAATACTATCCTTATCTAGGGTGTCAATGTCAGATGACAAGTTATCTGCCCACGCTGCAATTGCGCTACCCACCCATGTCGACGCTACTGCAGGTCTGAGCAGGGCTCCCGTAGTCTCATAAATTGATTTTAAGGTCGTTTCCTGTCTGCGATCCACAGGATCCTTTAGGGCCGCCGTGTCCGGGGAGGGTAGTGCAACCTTTTTGGACAAGCGCGTCAAGGCCTTGTCCACCGTGGGCGAGGATTCCCACCGTAACCTGTCCTTTGAGGGGAAAGGATACGCCATAATAATTCTCTTGGGAACCTGCAGTCTCCTGTCTGGAGTTTCCCAAGCCTTTTCAAATAAAGCGTTCAGCTCATGAGATGGGGGAAACGTTACCTCAGGTTTCTTTTCCCTAAACATACAGACCCTCGTGTCAGGGACAGAGGGGTCCTCTGTGATATGCAAAACATCTTTTATTGCAATAATCATATATTGAATACTTTTGGCCACTCTCGGGTGCAACCTTGCATCATCATAGTCGACACTGGAGTCGGAATCCGTGTCGGTATCAGTGTCTGCTATCTGGGAAAAGGGACGTTTATGGGACCCTGAAGGGCTTGTGACTCAGTCAAAGCCATGGATTGACTCCCTGCTTTGTCCTTGGACTCTGCTTTGTCCAATCTCTTATGTAATAACGTCACGTTAGCATTTAAAACATTCCACATGTCCAAACAATCAGGTGTCGGCTGTGCCGACGGAGACACCACCATCTGCTCTGCATCATCCTTAGACGAGCCTTCTGCTTCAGACATGTCGACACACACGTACTGACACCCCCCCACACACTGGGATATCTGAATATGGGGACAGATCCACAATAAGGCCCTTTGGAGAGACAGAGAGAATGCCAGCACACACCCAGCGCCACTAGATACTGAAATAAAGTCCCAGCCTGTAAAGCGCTTTATATACACAATTTAGCACCAAATAAATGTGCCCCCCCCCGCCTCGTTTTTGCCCCGTTACTTGTTCAGCAGGGGAGAGTCCGGGAGCAGCTTCTCATGGAGAAAATGGCGCTGGTTAGTGCCGGAGGATCAAGCTCCGCCCCCTCGACGGCGGGCTTCGGTCCCGCTTTTTCTTTATACTGGCAGGGGATTTATTATATACTGCCTTTGCAGTATCTATATAACTGTGCCAGGCTTATTTGAGGTAAAAATTGCTGCCCAGGGCGCCCCCCCTGCGCCCTTGCTGTGCCTGTGTGTGTTGTGGGAGCAATGGCGTGTAGCGCGACCGCTTCGCGGTACCTCATGAAGATCTGAAATCTTCTGCCGCCTTTGAAGTCTTCTTGCTTCCTATACTTACCCGGCTTCTGTCTTCCGGCTCTGTGAGGAGGAAGGTGGCGCGGCTGTGGGACGAACAGCAAGGACAACACCTGTGTTCCGACCCTCTGGAGCAAATGGTGTCCAGTAGCCTAAGAAGCAGAGCCCATCAGTCCAGGAAAGTGGGTCTGCTTCTCTCCCCTCAGTCCCACGAAGCAGGGAGCCTGTTGCCAGCAGTGCTCCCTGAAAATAAAAAACCTAACAAAAGTATTTTCAGAGAAACTCAGTAGAGCTCTCCTAGTGTGCAACCACTCTCCTCTGGGCACAGGATCTAACTGAGGTCTGGAGGAGGGGCATAGAGGGAGGAGCCAGTGCACACCCATCTAAAGTCTAAGAGTGCCCATGTCTCATGCGGAGCCCGTCTATATCCCATGGTCCTTACAGAGTCCCCAACATCCTCTAGGACGGGCATGTCCAAACTGCGGTCCTCCAGCTGTTGTGAAACTACATATCCCAGCATGCCCTGACACAGTTTTGCTGTCAGAGAATGCTAAAGCTGTGTCAGGGCATGCTGGGATGTGTAGTTTCTCAACAGCTGGAGGGCCGCAGTTTGGACATGGCTGCTCTAGGACGTAAGAGAAACATAAAATTATTAAAAAGCAAACGGGTCCTTCTGAATAAAGATGTCATAAACTCAAGGCTCCTCAGAGCAGGTAAATTGTAGAGGCAGCATAGGTGGTACTATCAGGGTACTGCTGCCCCTCATTTGCCAAGGCATTAGATGAGGGGTGAGAGATTTGCGCATAGCGGACTACCCCAGCATCCAGGTCCACCATATGTTCTTCATTTTGATTATGTTTTGGATACTTTTATTACCAAGGAGTATGTAGCATAATTAGACTATTTATAGGAAGTCAGTACAGATACTATATGCAATGCAGCCTGCAATGTGAAAATACTATGTCTACTTATCTGTTTTGATCTGACACCTGCCTTCTACAAACAAAGCTATCATTTACTATGCTGAGTTATTCAATGAAGCAAAATCTATAAGCTAAATAGAACTGGGTATATATCACCACATTGTTGCTCTTTATACCGCATATGTTGTTTCCATTTTTTGTATGAACATTTGTTTTAGCTTTGTTTTGCTTTGATATACAGTATAAAGACAGTGAGCATTATAGGAGTGTGAAAACAGACAGAAGAGAGGTCTCACTTTTTTGCTTATATAACTATTTTTTTTATGTGGTAGGACACTCTTAACTGTATTTTCAATTCCATTGCTACTGAATCTTACTCCTCTTTGTTTTCAGTGAGAGGAGGGTTCATATTTCTCTCACCCTTATCTTTTTTTTAGGGACTTGGCCCTAGCAGGAGTCTTTCTTTTCTTGAGTTTATGACATCTTTATTCAGAAGGACCCGTTTGCTTTTTAATAATTTAATGTTTTTTTTATTGTTGGGTTGATCTATGTATGTGTCCATATTTCCGCCTTAGGGGTATATTCAATTGAAGTCGAAAACTGCTGTCTGTCGAAAAGACGGCAGTTTTCGACTTTTTAAGGTCGAATCCTGATTCGACCTATTCAATATTTTCCTAAATTTTTCGACAAGTCGATGAATTTGACTTGTCGAAAAGCAAGTGGATCGGCGGAATTGCTGCCGATCCACGTGTTTGCAGTCCGACATCAAAATGGATGTCGGACTGAGATGTGGACCCAGAGGCGGCGAGGGGGGGAGCCGCAGGGAGACAGACGGCGGGCATACAGGGAAATCAGCGCTACAGATGGATGTCACTCAGCCGCCCGACCTCACGGCAGCTTCCACCCGGCTCCAGCGCGCTGCTGGAGCCGGGTGGAAGCTGCCGTGAGGTCGGGCGGCTGAGTGACATCCTGCTGCAGCGCTACTGTAGCGCTGACCTTCCCTGTATGCCCGCCGGCTGTCCCCCCGCGGCTCGCCCCCCTTCTCCTACCTTTGTGTCCCATCTAAATTCGACTTGAAAAAGTCAAATTAAGATGGGATTGAATAGGGGTTGTCGGATCCATTCCGACAAATACATGTTGGAATGGATCCGACTTTAGTTGAATATACCCCATAAACTGTGAGCTTGTGAGCACACACCCTACTACAGGGAATTTTATGTGAATATAATTAAAAGTTAAATTTTATATTACTCCCTTATATTTCTCATCATTATTGAGTGCTTAACCACCTTAGAGTCTAACCTTTTGCCCCTGTGGGCTCCTTTCCCCTTGTTAACAGTGTTATTTTTTGTTACTGTAATGATAAGTTCTGTGCACCCTGTATTGTGCTGTGTGCGGCGTTGCAAACCACTTGCGGCGCCTTATAATTACTATGTAATAATCATAACCCAAACTAATAATAACAAAGGTGTGACTGAATGCAATTCACTCTGTCAGGTGATTAGACTTGTTTGATCCCACTGACTAGGGATATATAAGGGCATTCACTCTGTCAGTCACTGCCTGCTACTGACTCCACCCACAGCATAGTGGGCAGGACACATTGGGGCTAATTCAGAGTTGATCGCAGCAGCAAATTTGTTAGCAGTTGGGCAAAACCATGTGCACTGCAGGTGTGGCAGATATAAGATGTGTAGAGAGTTAGATTTGGGTGGGTTATTTTATTTCTCTGCAGGGTAAATACTGGCTGCTTTATTTTTACACTGCAATTTAGATTTCAGTTTGAACACACCCCACCCAAATCTAACTCTCTCTGCACGTTACATCTGCCCACCCTGCAGTGCACATGGTTTTGCCCAACTGCTAACAAAATTGCTGCTGCAATCAACTCTGAATTAGGCCCATTGCCACCACCAAGTTCCTACACTGGCACTTAGAACCACTTACTGCCACACAGGTTACCATTGGCACCTGAAACTGCAGACTTCTGGGTATTCACGTACGTGCTGCTGCAACACCTCCTGATTGGTGTCTGCCGATTCCCACCTGTCCACCACCATGGACCAGTCACCACAGCTTAGCTGACAGAGGGCTTCAACTTCAAGACACTGAGCTCAATCCAAAACACCCAGAGAATGGAATAGTATTTTGCCCTATTGTGTTAGTCACAGGAGACAGATGCAGTCATCTTAAAGGCAAGATATTTATTGCTCAATGTCTTCAAAAAGACATTTCCCCTACAGATACTGCTTGGGGGTATCACAGCATATAGATGTTACAGAAGTCAGTCCTCTCTGAGATTCAGAAGGATACACACATTCAGGGTTCACAGGCTTTATTTTTATAACAGACTTAGTATATACAGTCACAATTGTACAGGAAATTCTTAAAAACAAACATTGTTTTTCCCCAAACCTGCTGGACATTTTACATAGAGACACAAGGGAGACCCCTTAGTTTGTATTTCAAAGAAAAGCCTTGTTCAGTCACCACCATACCCCCTGGCTGGTGCCAGGACTATTACCATATCACTTGAGAATGTCCCATGAACAATTTGTTTCCAAATGTCAAAAGCTTCTACAAAACAATTCTGAATAATAGAAGTGCATAGTCCAAATATTCAAACATTGGTTTCACCAATTTCACAACTGTGCACATATTGTAAAATAACAGTATACATTTACAGTAAATGTAATATATTTAATCTGAAAATGGCACTGCAGCACAAGGGATTAATGTCTTTAGTCCCAAAAGGCACCTTCTTGGCCATGTGGGCCGGGTCTTGGGCCACAAAGGGTCTAGATCTGAATACCTGGAACTCACATAAAACCAGAAATCAGGTAAGTAGCCAGTAAGAGTAGATGTCTCTTCCTAAAATACACATTTTCCAGCAAGATAATTCTTCTGCATGAAAGCTAAAGACTTTTTCTGTTATTTATCGTGTTCATTTGTTTTCATATTGGTTTCTCAGCTGTGTGATTTCTCTGATATTTAACAAGATCTGATTTTTATGCAAAACATTTCCTATCCTCAGAACATGAACATGGTTCTCTGATGCATAACAGGATGTGATTTGTGTGTGAAACATTTCCCCGTTAGAACATGGAAATGGCTTTACACCTGTGTGAGGTTTCTTATGGTGAATTAGGCGGTCTTCAAATGAAAACCATTTCCCACATTCAGAACATGGAAATGGCCTCTTACCTGTATGACTTCTCTGATGTTTAACAAGATGTAAAACATTTTCCACACTCAGTACATAGAAACGACTAATACCTATGTAATTACAATGATGTTTAACAAGATATGATTTATATGTAAACATTTCCCACTCAGAACATGTAAAGTTTCTCACCTGTGATTTCTCAGATGCGTAACAAGATACGATTTATATTTAAAACACTTTCCACACTCAGAGCATGGAAACGGTTTCTCACCTGTGTGATTTCTCAGATGTGTATCAAGATGTGACTTATGTGTAAAACATTTTCCACACTCAGAACATGGAAATGGTTTCTCACCTGTGTGAGTTCTCTGATGTGCAACAAGATTTGATTTATGTGCAAAACATTTCCCACACTCCAAACATTGAAATGGTTTCTCACCTGAGTGAGTTCTCTTATGTGTAACAAGAGATGATTTATCTGTAAAACATTTCCCACACGCAGAACATGGAAATGGTTTCTCATCAGTGTGAGTTCTCTGATGTCTAACAAGATGTGATTTATCTGTAAAACATTTCCCACACTCAGAACATGGAAAAGGATTCTCACCTGTGTGACGTCTCTCATGTGCAACAAGATTTGATTTGTGTATATAACTTTTCCCACACTCAGAACATGAAAATGGCTTCTCACCTGTGTGACTTCTCTCATGTTTAACAAGATATGTTTTCCGTGTAAAACATTTCCCACACTCAGAACATGGAAATGACTTTTCACCTGTGTGAGTGTTCTCATGTGTAGAAAGAGCTGATTTGTATGTAAAACATTTCCCACACTCGGCGCATGGAAATGGCCTCTCACCCATCATATCTGACCGTTTAGTAATAGGCTTGGTGTTTTGTGGAAAACATTTGGCATCTATGGACCAGGGAAGTATTTTATCCACTATATGAACTGTAACAATGTCTGAATTATCAGGGGAACACTCCCCATGGTTAGAGGGATTAGATGCTGTATCTGCAGTGTGTGTCACTGGATGTATAATTGGGGTAATGAGCTTTTCTTCTGGAGAATCTTGTGTGATGTTCTTATCTTCTATATCACCATCTGGAGATAAATGCTGATATTCCTCTGAGGTAAACCTGCTGCTGTGTCCCTCTGCTGAGAGTAAAATATGAACAGAATCATCTATCTGTAACAAATTAATTTTGCAATAAAAACTATGCTGAAAAGCACCAAAATTACCATCAGATGAGTAAAAATAAGATTTTAAACCTACCGGTAAATCTTTTTCTCCTAGTCCGTAGAGGATGCTGGGGACTCCGTAAGGACCATGGGGTATAGACGGGCTCCGCAGGAGACATGGGCACTATAAAGAATTTTAGAATGGGTGTGCACTGGCTCCTCCCTCTATGCCCCTCCTCCAGACCTCAGTTAGAGAAACTGTGCCCAGAGGAGATGGACAGTACGAGGAAAGGATTTTTGTTAATCTAAGGGCAAGATTCATACCAGCCCACACCATCCACACCGTATAACATGGAATATACGCAACCAGTTAACAGTATGAACAAAACAGCATCAGCCAACGACTGATTTTAACTGTAACATAACCCTTATGTAAGCAACAACTATATACAAGTCTTGCAGAAATATGTCCGCACTGGGACGGGCGCCCAGCATCCTCTATGGACTAGGAGAAAAAGATTTACCGGTAGGTTTAAAATCTTATTTTCTCTTACATCCTAGAGGATGCTGGGGACTCCGTAAGGACCATGGGGATTATACCAAAGCTCCAGACCGGGCGGGAGAGTGCGGATGACTTTGCAGCACCGATTGAGCAAACATGAGGTCCTCATCAGCCAGGGTATCAAACTTGTAGAATTTTGCAAAAGTGTTTGAACCCGACCAAGTAGCTGCTCGGCAAAGCTGTAAAGCCGAGACGCCTCGGGCAGCTGC
The DNA here is from genome assembly GCF_028390025.1 of Pseudophryne corroboree. NCBI lineage: Eukaryota > Metazoa > Chordata > Amphibia > Anura > Myobatrachidae > Pseudophryne > Pseudophryne corroboree. Next base: position 4,206,665 of record NW_026967519.1, read on the forward strand.
CCAAGAAGGGCCCACCTTCCTAGTGGAATGGGCCTTTACCGAATTTGGTAACTGCAATCCAGCCGTAGAATGAGCCTGCTGAATCGTGTTACAGATCCAGCGAGCAATAGTCTGCTTAGAAGCAGGAGCACCAACCTTGTTGGCTGCATACAGGACAAACAGTGCCTCTGTTTTCCTAACCCGAGCCGTCCTGGCTAAGTAAATTTTTAAAGCCCTGACTACATCCAGGGACTTGGAATCCTCCAAGTCTCCCGTAGCCACCGGCACCACAATAGGTTGGTTCATATGAAACGATGAAACCACCTTAGGCAATAATTGAGGACGAGTCCTCAACTCTGCTCTATCCACATGGAAAATCAGATAGGGGCTTTTGTGAGACAAAGCCGCCAATTCGGACACCCGCCTTGCAGATGCCAAGGCAAACAACATGACCACCTTCCAAGTGAGACATTTTAATTCAACCGTTTTGAGATTTTAGAAACCGTAACACCACGTTAAGTTTCCATGGTGCTACTGGGGGCACAAAAGGGGGCTGGATGTGCAGCACTCCCTTTACAAAAGTCTGGACTTCTGGGAGAGAAGCCAATTCCTTCTGAAAGAATATAGATAGGGCCGAAATCTGTACCTTAATGGAGCCTAACTTCAGGCCCATATCCACTCCTGTCTAGAAAGTGGAGAAAACGGCCCATGTGGAAATCTTCCATAGGAGCATTCTTGCCTTCACACCAAGATACATACTTCCTCCAGATACGGTGATAATGTTTCGTCGTCACCTCCTTCCTAGCCCTCATCAGAGTAGGGATGACTTCCTCCGGAATACCTTTCCCAGCTAGGATTCGGTGTTCAACCGCCATGCCGTCAAACGTAACCGCGGTAAGTCTTGGAACACGCAGGGCCCCTGCTGCAACAGGTCCTGCCTGAGAGGAAGAGGCCATGGATCTTCTGTGAGCATCTCCCGAAGATCCGAATACCAGGCCCTTCGAGGCCAATCTGGAACAATGAGTATTGTCTGCACTCTTTTTCGTCTTATGATTCTCAATATTTTTGAGATGAGAGGAAGAGGAGGGAACACATAGACCGACTGAAACACCCATGGTGTCACCAGGGCGTCTACTGCTACTTGAGCTGGCACAATACCTCCGAAGCTTCTTGTTGAGGCGTGACGCCATCATGTCTATTTGAGGAAGTCCCCAAAGACATGTTATCTCTGCAAAAACTTCCTGATGAAGTCCCCACTCTCCTGGATGGAGATCGTGTCTGCTGAGGAAATCTGCTTCCCAGTTGTCCACTCCCGGAATGAAGACTGCTGACAGAGCGCTTACGTGATTTTCCGCCCAGCGAAGAATCCTGGTGGCTTCCGCCATTGCCACTCTGCTCCTTGTCCCGCCTTGGCGGTTTACATGAGCCACGGCTGTGACGTTGTCGGATTGAATCAGAACTGGTAGGTTGCGAAGAAGATTCTCCGCTTGTCGTAGGCTGTTGTATATGGCCCTTAATTCCAGTATGTTGATATGTAGACAAGCCTCCTGGCTTGACCATAGGCCCTGAAAGTTTCTTCCTAGTGTGACTGCTCCCCATCCTCGGAGGCTTGCGTCCGTGGTCACCAGAACCAAGTCTTGAATGCCAAACCTGCGACCCTCGAGAAGATGAGTACTCTGCAGCCACCACAGGAAAGACACCCTGGCGGACAGGCTTATTTTCTGATGAATTTGAAGATGGGACCCGGACCACTTGTCCAGAAGGTCCCACTGAAATGTCCTCGCATGAAACCTGCCGAAGGGGATGGCCTCGTAGGTCGCCACCATTTTTCCCAGTACTCGAGTGCATTGATGGACTGACACTTGTCGGTTTTAACAGGTCTCTGACCATGTTCTGGAGTTCCTGGGCTTTTTCCCTTGGGAGAAAAACCCTCTTTTGTTCCGTGTCTAGAATCATGCCTAAGAAAGATAGCCAAGTCGTTGGAACCAACTGTGACTTTGGTAGATTTAGAATCCAGCCATGTTGCTGCAGCACTCTCAGGGAGAGCGACACGCCTTTCAGCAACTGATCTCTCGATCTCGCTTTTATCAGGAGATCGTCCAAGTACGGGATAATTGTGACTCCTTGCCTGCGCAGGAGCACCATCATTTCCGCTATTACCTTGGTGAAAATCCTCGGGGCCGTGGAAAGCCCAAACGGCAACGTCTGAAACTGGTAATGACAGTCCTGTACAGCGAATCTCAGGTACGCCTGATGAGGGGGGATATATGGGGACATGAAGGTATGCATCCTTTATGTCCAGTGACACCATAAAATCCCCCCTTCCAGGCTGGAGATAACTGCCCGGAGCGATTCCATCTTGAATTTGAACTTTTTCAAGTATAGGTTTAGGGATTTTAGATTTAGAATGGGCCTGACCGAGCCATCCGGTTTCGGGACCACAAACAGGGTTGAATAGTACACCTTCCCCTGTTGAACTAGGGGAACCTTGACAACCACTTGTTGTTGACACAGTTTTTGAATTGCAGCTAAAACTATCTCCCTTTCTGGGGAAGAAGGTGGTAACGCCGATTTAAAAAACCGGCGAGGAGGCATGTCTTCGAATTCCAGCTTGTACCCTGGGATACAATTTCCATTGCCCAAGGATCCACGTCTGACTGAACCCAGACGTGGATGAAGAATCGAAGAACGTGCCCCCACCGGCGCGGACTCCCTCAGTGGAGCCCCAGCGTCATGTGGTGGATTTAGAAGAAGCCGGGGAGGACTTCTGCTCCTGGGAACTAGCGAGTAAGGAAGAGCCCCGACCTCTTCTGGACTTATGCGGCCGAAAGGACTGCATCTGATATTGAGGTGTTTTCTTTTGCTGTGGGGGAACATAAGGTAAAAAAGTAGATTTACCCGCGGTAGCTGTGGAAACCAGGTCCGTGAGACCTTCCCCAAATAAAACCTCACCCTTGTAAGGCAAAACTTCCATGTGTTTCTTTGAGTCGGCATCACCCGTCCATTGGTGGGTCCACAGGGCACGCCTAGCAGAAATCGCCATGGCGTTGGCTCTCGAACCTAGCAGCCCAACGTCTCTCTGAGCGTCTCTCATATATAAGACTGCGTCTTTAATGTGACCTAAGGTCAATAAAATGGTATCCCTATCTAGGGTATCAATGTCAACTGACAAGGTATCTGTCCAAGCTGCTACAGCGCTACAAACCCAAGCCGACGCTATTGCCGGTCTGAGCAAAGCACCCGTATGTATATAAATTGATTTTAAAGTAATTTCCTGTCTGCGATCAGCACGACCCTTGAGGGCTGCCGTGTCTGGAGACGGTAGCGCCACCTTCTTGGACAAGCGCGTTAAAGCCTTGTCCACCCTGGGCGATGATTCCCACCGTACCCTGTCCGGTGCAGGGAAAGGATACGCCAGAAGAATCCTCTTGGGAATCTGCAGTTTTTTGTCTGGAGTTTCCCAAGCTTTTACAAATAACGCGTTCAGCTCATGAGATGGGGGAAAGGTTACCTCAGGTTTCTTTTCCTTAAACATGCATACCCTCGTGTCAGGGACAGAGGGGTCATCTGTGATATGCAAAACATCTTTTATTGCAATAATCATATAATGAATACTTTTAGCCACCCTTGGATGTAACCTCGCATCATCGTAGTCGACACTGGAGTCAGAATCCGTGTCGGTATCAGTGTCTGCTACTTGGGACAGAGGACGTTTCTGAGACCCTGAAGGGCCCTGTGACACAGTCAAAGCCATGGATTGACTCCCTGTTTTATCCCTGGACTCTGCTTTGTCCAATCCCTTATGTAATAAAGCCACATTTGCATTTAAAACATTCCACATATCCCACCAATCAGGTGTCGGCGTTGCCGACGGAGACACCACAATCATCTGCTCCACCTCCTCCTTAGATGAGCCTTCCGCTTCAGACATGCCGACACACACGTACCGACACCCCCACACACTCAGGGATATATCTATATGGAGACAGTCCCCCAATAAGGCCCTTTGGAGAGACAGAGAGAGTATGCCAGCACACACCCAGCGCCACCTGACACTGGAATAAAATCCCAGTCAGTACAGCGCTTTATATATATATATATATATATATATATATATATATATATATATATATATATATATATATATACACACACACACACACACTGCGCCAATTAAATGTGCCGCACCCCCTCTTCTTTGCCCTCTGTAACCGCGTTCAGCAGGGGAGAGTCCGGGGAGCCAGCTTCTCTGCAGTGTGCTGTGGAGAAAATGGCGCTGGTTAGTGCTGGAGGATCAAGCTCCGCCCCCTCAGCGGCGGGCTTCGGTCCCGCTCAAATTATTTATACTGGCGGAGGTTTATTAATATACTGCCTCCGCAGTATCTACTCTAAATGACAGTGTCCCTTGAGGCTTATATTGCTGCCCAGGGCACCCCCCCTGCGCCCTGCACCCTTACAGTGCCCGCTGTGTGTATATGTGTGGGAGCAATGGCGCGCAGCGTTATCGCTGCACATTACCTCAGTGAAGATCTGAAGTCTTCTGCCGCTTTTGAAGTCTTCTTTTCTTCTTAATACTCACCCGGCTTCTATCTTCCGGCTCTGTGAGGAGGACGGCGGCGCGGCTCCGGGACGAACGGCGAGGGTGAGACCTGCGTTCCGACCCTCTGGAGCTAAATGGTGTCCAGTAGCCTAAGAAGCAGAGCCTATCATTTAAGTAGGTCTGCTTCTCTCCCCTCAGTCCCACGATGCAGGGAGCCTGTTGCCAGCAGAGCTCCCTGAAAATAAAAAAACCTAACAAAAGTCTTTTCAGAGAAACTCAGTAGAGCTCCCCTTCAGTGCATCCAGTCTCCTCTGGGCACAGGATCTAACTGAGGTGTGGAGGAGGGGCATAGAGGGAGGAGCCAGTACACACCCATCTAAAGTCTTTAGAGTGCCCATGTCTCCTGCGAAGCCCGTCTATACCCCATGGTCCTTACGGAGTCCCCACCTAAATTGGGCTTATTTCTAGACGTGTTTACATGGGGTCTAATTCAGAATGGGTCGCAAAAGATTTCTCTAATGGGCAAAACCATGTGCAGTGCAGGTGGGGCAGATGTAACATGTGCAGAGAGAGAGATAGATTTGGGTGGGTTATTTTGTTTCTGTGCAGGGTAAATACTGGCTGCTTTATTTCTACACTGCAATCTGGATTTCAGTTTGAACACACCCCACCCAAATCTAACTCTCTCTGCACATGTTATATCTGCCCCCCCTGCAATGCACATGGTTATGCCTATTAGAGAAAGACTTTGCTTTTGCGATCCATGAATTAGGCCCATGGTTATTACTGTAAATGGGATCAGTATAAGTTACCGATGTTTGGTATCCCGGCAGTCGAAATACTGATGCCAGGATACCAAAGTCTGAAATACCAACAGGGGTGAGTTAAGGGTGTTCTACCCTCTCCCCACAGCCTAACCCTAACCAGCCGCCGGAGATGCCTAAACTAACCCTCCATCCCCGCAGCCTAACCCTCCAAGGGGGTGCCTAACCCTAACCCCCCTGGGCGCAGCCTAACCCTAACTCCCCCCCCCTGCGGCTTACCTCCTAGTGTGCTGTCTCATCGTTCGGTATCCCAGCTGTCAGGATTCCGGCGCCGGGATCTTGCTCCCTTTCTGAATGCCGGTGTCGGCATTCAGAGTGGTGTCGGGATCCCAGCGTCGGTATTCTGACAGCCAGGATCCTGCTGCATCCCCTGTAAATTGTTATCCCTGCACTGTTCTTTATAGCATCAAAGGGGTATGTGGCTACGCAAGAGCTAATATGGGATTTATAATGTACAGTTGTTGTGTGATTTATAATGAAATATGGAAGCACAGGGAAATAATACTTTTGGCTTGGCATGTGTAATTACCATGAGATGCTTTGTAAGAAAAGCCATAAATGTAGCAGCCCAGAGTCTTCCCAGTTTGTGTAAAAGTTACACTCGGACTTGTATGTACACTAGAATTATATTGCAGATTTCCGAGACTGAGTAAAGCCTGCACTTCCAGGGCAGCAGGGTATGTGGACATAATCTGTAGTCAGGGGGAGAAGGTGGTGACATCCCAGAGAATCAAGGAATGTTTCAGCTTCCTGACACAGTCTCAGTTCGTGCTGAAGTCGGAGTTGGAGCATGTGTAGTAAGCTGAAGTCTAAGAACCAGCCACAATGTGCTCTGGAATAACAGTGAGCATGATGCCAAATAATAATAGACAAAAGAAACTGCAATAAGATCCCAACATGATAAATTAGGGCCATGTACAAAACTCACAAGTCCAGGGCGAGATTAGACCTCTAGTTCCGCTGCCATTATTTCTGCGCCACTCCATTATTTCTGCGCCACTTCAACAGCAACTTACCCCTAATACACTTAACCCCAACGTTGATAACACATATTCCACTTATATTTACGGATAGTAATTATAAACATTTTAATACACTGAATGACAACCATACCTCTAAGTATACATTCTGTACATATATTTATAATAGGATTTTATATACCTACCAGTAAATCCTTTTCTCGTAGTCCGTAGAGGATGCTGGGGTTCCATTTAGTACCATGGGGTATAGACAGGTCTTTTGGGAGCCACTGGCACTTTAAGAGTTTAATAGTGTGGGCTGGCTCCTCCCTCTATGCCTCTCCTGCCAGACTCAGTCTAGAAACTGTGCCCGAGGAGACGGACATACTTCGAGAGAAGGAAATACACAGATAGTGGTGAGATTCACACCAGCTCACACATAACAAAAGGAAAGCCAAGCTAACCAACTTGAAACGATTCAGCAACGACTGAACCAACAATACTTACCAAGTAACAATGCAGGAATACGAAGCACTGGGCGGGCGCCCAGCATCCTCTACAGATTACGAGAAAAGTATTTACCGGTAGGTATATAAAATCCTTTATTCTCTTACGTCCTAGAGAATTCTGGGGTTCCATTTAATACCATGGGGATGTACAAAAGCTCCCAGTACAGGAGGGAGAGTGCTGAGGTTCCTACAGAACAGACTGACCAAACTTTAGGTCCTCAGAGGCCAAAGTATCGAACTTGTAGAACTTAGCAAACGTGTTCGACCCTGTTAGAGTGGGCCTGAACAGATTTTGGAAACGGCAATCCTGCTGTAGAATAAGCATGCTGGATAGTAAGCCTGATTCAGTGAGAAATCATCTGCTTAGAAGCAGGACACCCAATCTTGTTGGGATCATAAAGGACAAATAAAGCGTCCGAGTTCCTGTGACGAGAAGTTCTCTTTGCATATATTTTCAAAGCCCACACAACATCCAAGAACTTTGAGGTACTCGAGGTGTCAGTAGCCACTGGCACCACAATAGGTTGGTTGATATGAATAGCCGACACAACCTTGGGAAGAAATTGCCGACACGTTCTGAGCTCAGCTCTATCCTCATGGAAAATCAAGTAGGGGCTCTTGTGCGACAATGCCCCCAATTCTGACACACGTCTTGCAGATACCAATGCCAACAGTGTGAAAGCCTTCCAAGTAAGAAACTTTACGTCCACCTCCTGTAAAGGTTTGAACCAATACGATTGCAGGAACTGCAGCACCACATTAAGATCACAAGGTGTTGTAGGAGGCACAAAGGGTGGTTGGATGTGCAGAACCCCTTTCAAGAATGTCTGAACCTCAGGGAAAGCAGCCATTTGTTTCTGGAAGAAAATGGACAAGGCCGAAATCTGGACCTTTATGAAGCCCAAGCGTAGGCCCACATCCACACCTTGCAGAAAGAGGAGAAACCGTCCTAGTTGAAACTCCACCGTAGGAAACTTCTTGGATTCACACCAAGACACATACTTTTTCCAAATCCAATGGTAATGCTTAGACGTTACTCCCTTCCTAGCTTAGATCAGAGTAGGAATGACTTCATTCGTAATGCCCTTCCGAGCCAAGATCTGGCGTTCAACCTCCATGCCGACAAACGTAGCCGTGGTAAGTCTTGATATGCGAACGGCCCCTGCTGTAGAAGGTCCTCGCGAAGAGGAAGAGGCCGCGTATCCTCCAGCAGTAATTCCAGAAGATCCGCGTACCAAGTCCTTCTTGGCCAGTCCGGAGCAATGAGGATCGCCTGAACTCTTGTTATTTTTATGAGTTTGAGAATCCTTGGGATGATTGGAAGTGGATGGAACACATACACTGACTGGAACACCCATGGAGTTACCAGGGCATCCACCGCCACTGCTTGTGGGTCTCTCGTCCGGGAACAGTACCTCCGAAGCTTCTTGTTGAGACGAGAGGCCATCATGTCTATCTGAGGTACACCCCATCGGCTTGTTACCTCTGCGAATACCTCCGTGTGGAGGCCCCATTCTCCTGGATGGAGATCGTGTCTGCTGAGGAGGTCCGCTTCCCAGTTGTCCACTCCCGGAATGAAGATCGCTGACAATGCCACCACGTGCCTTTCTGCCCAGAGGAGGATTCTTGTTACCTCTGACATTGCCGCTCTTCATTCCGCCCTGTCTGTTTATGTAGGACACTGCCATTACATTGTCCGACTGAACCTGAATGGCTTGATCTTGCAGAAGATGTGCCGCTTGTAGAAGGCAGTTGAATATGGCCCTTAGTTACAGAATGTTTATCGAAAGGATGGATTCCAGACTTGACCACTTTCCTTGGACGTTTTCCCCCTGGGTGACTGCTCCCCAACCTCTGAGACTTGCATCCGTGGTTAGAAGGATCCAATTCTGAATCCCGAACTTGCGGCCCTCGAGTAGGTGAGAAGTTTGCAGCCACCAGAGGAAAGAAATTCTGGCTTTTGGCGACAGGTGTATCAGTCGGTGCATGTGAAGATGTGATCCTGACCACTTGTCAAGGAGATCCAGCTGGAAGAACCTTGCATGGAATCTTCCGTACTGCAGAGCCTCGTAGGAGGCTACCATCTTTCCCAGAAGGCGAATGCACTGATGAACAGATACCCGGGCTGGCTTCAAGACATCCCGGACCATTGATTGGATCACCAACGCTTTCTCCACCGGCAGTAACACCCTCTGCACTTCCGTGTCGAGTATCATCCCCAGGAAGGGCAGTCTCCTTGTCGGCTCCAAATGTGACTTTGGAAGGTTCAGGATCCACCCAGTATTTGAGTTGAGAGAGCAATACTCTGCAACAGCCTCTCCCTGGAAGATGCCTTTATCAGTAGATCGTCCAGATATGGAATTATGTTCACTCCCTGCTTGCGGAGGAGCATCATCTCTGCCATGACCTTGGTGAACACCATCGGTGCTGTAGAGGGGCCAAATGGTAATGTCTGAAACCGATAGTGACAGTCCTGTAGTGCAAACCTTAGATAGGCCTGGTGAGGCGGCCAGATCGGAATGTGAAGGTACGCATCCTTGATATCTAGGGATACTAGGAATTCTCCCTCCTCCAGACCGGACATCACCGCTCTCAGAGACTCCATCTTGAAACTTAATACCCTCAAGTAGGGGTTCAATAACTTTAGGTTCAATATTGGTCTTACCGAACCGTCCGGTTTCGGTACCACAAACAGGTTTGAGTAATAACCCTTGTTTTTTTGATTCCTATAGAGAAGTGAGATGGGGCAGTGTCTCCTGCAGAACAATAGATACTGGCCCTCATTAGGTATGACTGTAATGACAGGAGATGCCTGAGCCCCGGCTCTCTCAGTTATACCTGGGAAGATTACAGCCTATGAAGTGTCACAGCGCTCTGGAACCCGGTGGTCACTTACTGGGTCTGGCAGCACTGGTCTCCTGGTCGGGAGCAGATGGGGAGTCTCCGGCTTCTCAGTGGCGTCCTCTTGCTGCAGTCTCTGCTGTGTGGCTACAGTTCCCATAGGGACAAGCGTGACTCAACACTGAATTTAAAGGGTCAGGAACACTAAAGTGTGATGTCACACTGGTGCCAAGTTTTAATTCCCCTCCTATAAAACATTCAGTGCCAGACTATAGGCTCCCAAACCATACTGCAGCATCAGCCTTGTGCTACCTGTGTTCTTTATACTAAGGGATTATTTCAGACCTGATCGCTAGGCTGTGTTTTTATACAGCCTGCGGTCGGGTCTAAACAGTGCAGGTGCGTCGTACCGGTACAAAGAGGATCGCCGCCCAGCGATGGGTTTGTGCGAAGAATCCATTCGCACGGGCGATCGCAAGGAGATTGACAGGAAGAAGGCATTTGTGGGTGTCAACTGGCCGTTTTCAGGGAGTGGTTGGACTAACGCAGGCGTGTCAAAGCATTTGCAGGGCGGGTGTCTGAGGTCAATTCCAGTCCCGGACAGGCTGATGTGATCGCAGCGGCCGAGTAAGTCCTGGGCTGCGCAGAGACTGCACAAGATCTGTTTGTACAGCTCTGCTACACATGCGTTTGCACACTTGCAAAGCTAAAATACACTCCCTCAGTAGGGCGGCGACTATCTGATCGCAGCAGTGCAAAAAAAATCACCTGCTAGCGATCAGGTCTGAATTAGGCTTTAACTCATGTTTGTACGCACTTGCCTACGCAGCTGCCATTTTATAGGCTACGGAAATGCTAATCGTCGCAAGTGAAGCCGCCACCCAGAAAAGATAGACAGCTACTGGAGCCATTGCAAACTCATTTGTAACTGCACACACATATGCAGACTATACACTATAATAAGGAACAACGACTGCTAGGGTAGCCCTATAGCTAAGCAGATAAAAATAATTTTAAAGCAAGATAGTTTATTAAAAAAAGCCAGGTGTATTACAAGTAGTAATAGGTAATAATAGATTTGATGGCTTCATTAGTTTAATTATATTAAATCAAGTTGAATAGAAATACTTGACATTGCATTAGTCAGTCCACAATGTTAGCTGTAGATAGTCTGACAATGCCTCAGTGGTTTTTTAAGTGTCACCAGGAGACATGACAAATTCTTCCAGTTGGAGTTATAGTGTCGACTCAGCATAAGAGGTCCATTAGAGGTGGACTCTGGTGCAGATGGCAATTTTTTATCATGGCCAAGAAAGTTCAGGCGTTTGGAATTCCTAGTGTGCCTCTGCAGTATCCACTCTGTATCATCGGAGTGGATGGGAATAAACTTCCTACGACTACCATCTGCTCCCAAACTACAGAAGTAACCATGCAGGTTGGTGCCCTCCACAGGGAGTTAATTTCCTCCTATATACTCCCATCAGCTGAGTCTGATAGTCCTTGGCCTTCCCTGGCTATGTAAGCACACTCCCACATTAGACTTGAGTGAACTCTAAAGGTGCGTAGAAACTAGGCGATGTGCTCCATGAACGACATCGCCTAGTGTGTCTCCCTGCCTGCACGCCCGACGTGGGCATACACACTGTGCGATAATGCTAGCGCTTTCGCAGTGACGTCATGCCGCGGCTGGGCAGTTTATGCAGCTTTGGACGATGAGTCCAAATTGAGCTGCATGCACAGCTGACACCAAGGCAGCATACACACTGGGCGATATCACTATATTGCCTAGTGTGTATGCACCTTAAATCTTGTCATGGGGATCTCGGTGCCATAAGAGATGCTTGCCAACAATCAGACCTCTGCATACAGTTATTCAAAAATCGACCATCTCCCAAGAGGAGCTTTTACCAGCTCCGTAAGAGTCTTTAAGGGATGTGTTCAGCAAGAAGGCCACTAACACACTACCTGCACATCGGGATTGGGACTGCTCTACCAATCTGTTACCTTGGAAAACGCCTCATCATGGAAGAGTGATTCTTCTATTGCTTCCAGAAACCCAGGCCGTGTCTGAATATATCAAGGAGAACCTTGAATGTGGGTTTTCTAGAGAGTCTAAGTCAGGCATAGGAACTGTCCTTTTCTTAATTGAGAAGGATGGAGGTTTAAGAGCTTGTATTGATCACTGCGGGTCTGAACGTCACCGTCAAGGACCGATCTTAGAGCTTTTCGATTGGAAAAAAGTGGCAAAGATTTTTTCATGCTAGATCTTCTTGGATCCCATAATCCATTCAGAATCTTATCTGGGGGTCATTCCATGTCAAATGAACACATTGATTTTACTTCATTAGCTCAGATTTTGATCAAATTTGGTATATGGAGAGTATCTATTTAGTCTAAGAAAAATACAAAATATTTAAATATCTGATGCCGTTTCCAAAATATGGCTATGTTAAATTTTTAAAAATCTGTCAAAAACGTACAACCAGCATATTTTCAAAACACCACAGCAGCTCTCCAAATAAAGCTACATAGGTGTGTCATTTTACCATCCAGAAAGGTAAAACATTAAATCTGACGCCTTGTCCTGGGTATTCAGTTCCAACGAGGGCGAAATTTGGGAGGATTAGTCGATTCCGAATCCTGCTTGCTATGTAACAGTAACTATCAAGGTCAAAATTCTCTGGTGAAACAATCTGTGGCACCCGAACTCCATACTATGGGCCTAATTCTAGGTTGATCGCAAAAGCAAAAATCTTTCTCTAATGGGTAAAACCATGTGCACTGCAGGTGAGGCAAATGTGCAGAGAGAGGTAGATTTGGGTGGGGTGTGTTCAATCTGAAATCTAAATTGCAGTGTAAAAATCAAGCAGCCAGTATTTACCCTGCACAGAAACAATATAACCCACACAAACCTAACTCTCTCTGCAAATGTTATATCTGCCCCACCGGCAGTGCACATGGTTTTGCCCATTAGAGAAAGATTCTATTCACCATATTCTACAATGTCAGATGCTGAGACCATTGATGTCAATATCCGCATTGCTGCATGTATGGATCCTCTCCCACTGTGTAGCAATCTGCAAATTGTCATCTGTATTGTGGATATTTTGTCCAGCGATAGAAAGATTTTCTGAAGACTGGTATCCAATACAGCCCCTAGCTGTGTCATCCGTTGGGATGGGACTAGGGAAGAGAGCCAGCCGTGAGCCTCTAGGCAGGATATTGTCACTTGTAGATGGCAGTGGAGGGTTTCCTGGGATTGTACCAGGATTAGCAGGTCCTCCAGGTATAGGAAAATCCATATTTCCTGATGACAAAGGTGAGCTGCCATCAACACCATATGTTTGGTGAACACCCCTGGAGCTGTGGCCATCCCAAAGGGTAGTGCCTGAAACTGAAAATGTTGCTGGAGGATAGTGAACCTCAGATAGCACTGATGGGAAGGTGTTATTGGTACATGTAGGTAATCATCTGAAATGTCCAGAGACACCATGAAATCCTTCGGCTACATTTCCAGGATAATGGTCAGTAATGTCTCCATATGGAACCAAGGCACCCAAATATATTTGTTCAGAGCTTGAGAATGGTCTGGTGAGACCCATTTAGATTCTGAACCAGTAAAAGAGTAGAGTAGAAACCCAGTCCTCGTTGTGCTGAGGGAACTGATACCATCACTTCCGATTGAAGTATTTTCTGTATTGCCTCTTGTAGAGCCCTGGCCTTCGATGCCACTTACAGAAGGCTGGTACAAAAGAAGTGTTGAGGGGGCACTTCTTGAAGAAGAAGGCGTCTGTAGTTGACTAATGCCAGACCTGTGCAAATTGAAGAAGTCGGACTCCCACCCTACCCCAGGATGTAGACCCGTGCCATCAAGCAGGAGACTTGACTTCTGGTTTAGAAGTCGGGTGTCTGGATGACCAAGCCTGTTTGGCCTTAGTCTTAATAGTTTTATTTGACATAAGCCTTTCACTTTGCTTTACCTTGGGGTCGAAAGGACTGTAAATCAGGGAATCTAGGTTTTGATGTAGATTTGATGTAGAAAAACCCATCTGATTTAGAGTTTACTTCAGACATTAGAATGTTGTCCAATTCTGTTCCAAACAGGATATTTAAAAAAAAAAAAAAAGGTAGAGATTCCAATACCTTTTTGGATTCAGTATCAGCCTTCCATGATGTAGATTTGCGCACCAGTCGAGCTACGTGAGCATCTACCTTAGGTGGTACTTCACTTTTTAAACAGTCCATAGGTGAAAGAGGATAGTAAGAGACAAATTTTTTGGGGACTTTAAACTTCTTACTGGGTGTTTCCCATGCCTCTTGCATAATTTCCATTAACTGAACTGAGTTTGGAAATTCAGCCTTTACTGTTTTTGGATGTTTAAAAGCTGGAGCCTTAGGCCTTAGTACAGGCTCTACTACGTCTTCCATTGACAGTATGAATTTCACCGCACAAACTATCTCAGGTATATTCACTGAGGTGCAGTGCTGCTCCTCTTTTGATGCAGACTCAGAGAAGATTCGGCTTCATCCTCTGAAGTATCCTCGGATTCTGAAAACTGCGTAGATTGTGAGGGAGGCGCCCTATATCTATCCGTTTTTACATCCCTGGGCCTGTCTGCCTGCAAAAATTGCTGAAAGGCAGCCGAGGTCTGAGCCAAATCTTGGATAGCACATTCATCTATGGGGGTTGTTGCATAAATGCAGAAGGGTTTTGTGGGTAACCCATCCCTGGAGACAGAGCCGGAACAGCCAAGTGAACCGTTATATTGGAAAGAACCTGTGCAAAAGATGCCCAAGGGGGTTATTGTGCTTGTACAGATTCCTGGCCTAAGGCCATGTTTAAGGTGAACCTATGACAGTTTGCACACAACCCATCCTGCACTTTACTGGACAAACATGATATTAATGTAGGTGCGGGTGCTGCATCGTTACCCTTGCCTCATCAGGACAAAGCAACAATATTATTCACACAACAGTGTGACAATACGCTGCAATGTGACAGCCTTCACTTATGTATAGTTAAAGTGAAGTACAATCAGAACCTACCCCGTTTGCACCAGCATTGAGGCTATGAAACATGAAAGAGATAGAGACTGACATAAAAATGGGAAAAAAATGACAGCAGCACTAACAAACAGTCACATACAATGCATGAATATACATTTGCAATTGGGCACTTTTTCAGCTACACGGTACCACAAAACGTAGGTAGGAAATCAGTACTGTATTACCTAGCTCCAGGGAGCGGGATACAGGGAGACAAATGTATATAGCGACTATAACAGCAATATATGTGCACTGTCGTTCATTTGCATTAAGCACTTTTATTCAACTAAACAATACCACAGAGGTAGGTAGGAAATCAGTGCTGTATCACCTGCCTCCGGAGAGCGGGATACAGGGAGACTAGAACCCGGCTTCCTTAGTTCGATAATACTGCCAGAAAATGGCTATCAGTAACAGACGCTCCAGTGGACACAGCCGCAACGCTAACGTTCCAGTTTACCAAGTCTCATTGCGTCTTAGACGGAAGCGGATAAATACAGTTCACGGCAGGAAACGCAAAGGAGACTGGCCATGAACTGGTGGGAGGGCCTTACTCCTCACTGCTAACATCCACCCCAGGGTTCTGCAGCCTTGTTAATCCCCAGAGCCTATGATCCCTGAGGTCTAGCGCTGGTGCACCCGAGGTGGACGACCGCGTCAGTGCGTTAAATGCAACTTAGGCCGATAAGCAATCCAGACGCCTTATCTTTTCCCCTTCCTACGGCCCCAGCCTGGGATCGTCAGCGTGGACCTGCTAGTACATCCCGCTGGTGCCAGCCGTAACACCATCGTCTACATGAGGGTGACTGTTGTTGCAACACCGGGGGGAAATTGTTGGAGCGACCTTTACAAAATGTGTTTAAGACACATAGCAAAGCTGCTCAAAAGAAGCTATATAAAACAAACGTTTTTTCTTAAAAAAACCAAAAACTTTTGGCTGTAAAACAGCCACACTATTTCTACAGTGGTCTGGCTCCTGCAGCACCAAACAAAAAACTGAATTTTCTAGGCCAGGAGGCGGGGTTACAGGGAGGCTGAACCAAAGCATCCCGGGAGCTCAAAAGTTTAACCGTTTGGTGCCCGATCCTCTCATGCCACCTGTAACCCAATGTAGATCCTGTGGCTCTACTGTGGACCCATATGGAGAAAAAGTGGCTGCAATACCACATACTTGTTTATTACTGTTTGCTATAGTGTTTTTACATTTAATTTTATATTTCTAAACCACACCTGCCCCTGTTCACGTCTAAAGGGATTTGTTTGCACCATGGAAATGATCAGAGAGTGCTCTCCATCTGCTTTGAAAGAACTGATTGGGCCCGTCTCCTGGTACGTATGTCCTGATTTGCCGTTGCTGCTATATACTTTCACCGGCTGCGGTTCTCTCATCTGGAACCACCACCTTAGTGTTTTACTCTGTAGCTTTTTTGACCGATGCGAGTCACGAGAAGAGCTCCCCGGTGTCCAGATACGGTATGATACCATGGTGCCGCAGCCATTCCTAGAGCAGTGGTGGTCAGAGCCGAGTAACCCGACGCCATCATAATGGCTCAATGATCGAGCTGGACTGGATGTCTTCTCTGGTTCCACCATATTAAACATGACTATGGTTTCTTGGTTCTGAAAATATATGGAGGCCCTACTGCATAGCTCCAGCATAGATTACTACATACAGAGTAAACCCGCATCTGTCCTCAGGACTTTCCCTGCATCCACAGCCTGACTGCTTGTGATTGGCTGTTTGGGGAAAGCAATATCCGATTGGCTGGACCAGGGCCTGACTACGGCTTCCGGTCATCCAACCAATGTTTAAGTTGTGAATCACAACAATGACAGACATTTTTGAGACCTATATACAATACAGGGAGCACCCCAGAGACCGCTACACAATACAGATGTAGCTAGAATCTGATTGGTTTTCATGGGCAACATCTCCACTTCTATAAACACGCACTTTAGTAAATATACCCCATAAAGTCCAAAATTCTGCCCTTCAAATTAGAAATGTGCCCCCTCAGTGTGCAGCACCCTGCCCGAACACTGAAGAATTCCTACAGGGAACATGATATGTGGTAGCTCAGATGGAAGATAATAAATATGTGGTAGAGCACAAGGAGGACTCATGGGTAATGTCACATGTCATCTCATCCTACTGATCAGTGATGGACTCACCATGGCAACATCCTCTGTCCTGATGTATGAGATACACCAGAGAGTGTGGGGAGGAGACTGGTCAGATCTCTGGGGCTGGTAACACAGTGACATGACGTGAGGGGGAGAGCAAGAGTATAATAGGAGCTGATGGCTCCTGATGTATGAGATACACCAGAGAGTGTGGGAAGGAGACTGGTCAGATCTCTGGGGCTGGTAACACACAGTGACATGACGTGAGGGGGAAAGCAGGAGTATAATAGGGGCTGATGGCTCCTGATGTATGAGATACACCAGAGAGTGTGGGGAGGAGACTGGTCAGATCTCTGGGGCTGGTAACACACAGTGACATGATGTGAGGGGGAGAGCAAGAGTATAATAGGGGCTGATGGATCCAGATTTATGAGATACACCAGAGAGTGTGAGGAGGAGACTGGTCAGATCTCTGGGCTGGTAACACACAGTGACATGATGTGAGGGGGAGAGCAGGAGTATAATAGGGGCTGATGGCTCCAGATTTATGAGATACACCAGAGAGTGCGGGGAGGAGACTGGTCAGATCTCTGGGCTGGTAACACAGTGACATGATGTGAGGGGGAGAGCAGGAGTATAATAGGAGATGATGGCTGCTGATGTATGAGATACACCAGAGAGTGTGGGGAGGAGACTGGTCAGATCTCTGGGCTGGTAACACACAGTGACATGATGTGAGAGGGAGAGCAGGAGTATAATAGGAGATGATGGCTGCTGATGTATGAGATACACCAGAGAGTGTGGGGAGGAGACTGGTCAGATCTCTGCGCTGGTAACACACAGTGACATGATGTGAGGGGGAGAGCAGGAGTATAATAGGGGCTGATGACTCCTGACTCTCCTACTGGGCAGATATATTTCCCTCATTAGTCTGTACTCACAGAGGAGGGTGTAGGATAAGAGACTGCTGTAGTGATAGAACAGACTCTGTACTTAGTGATCATTACTCACCTGTGCTGATATCTGTAGGGATTTCCTCCTCCTTACACTGCTGATCACCCATCACATACGTCTCTTCTTCCTCCTTTATATTTTCTATCTTAATATCAGTTCCATAAGTCTCTTCTTCTCCATCTGTACATTCTGCCTTAATATCAGTCACATAAGTCTCTTCTTCTCCTAGACTTTCTGCCTTAATATTAGTCAGATCTTCGCCCTAAAAAAACCATATAAAAATTAAACACTTTATTAATGTCGGATTTTATCTATTCAGAGTAATCAGGAGACTATCAGAGTATTAGACACACACAGCTTCTGTATAGATCATATAGTGTAATGGTTCCCAATCATTTCCCATCTGGATAACCCCTTGTAGCTCGTATGCATTATTTGTACCCCCAATATTTTTAAAGCAAATTAACTGTAATTCTGAAAATACTATTAGATACAGTTATATATAAAAATGGAAAATGTACAATAAAACTGCAATCCCCATCTGCTTTCTTATACAGGGATAGATGTTATATTGTTATCAGGGTCTTACTGTGATGCCTGGGGCTAGAGACCCCTAGGACACCGCTTTCCCTGTGTGTCTCATTATCACCGGGGAATCCTGCACCAGCCCCAACATTCCAGGAACATTTTCAGATACCCCTAAACACCACAACAAGTACCCCTGAGGGCACTAAAGAATAGTTACTTTGGCATGCTGGTATTTGGCGAGACCCTAAATCCCACCTACCTGACCCTCCTGCTGGACACTGTGATTCTCCTCTGTACGGTCCTGGGAATAAAGAGGACGGGGACATCTCTCTGGGGTATTCCTGTTACTGGCCCCATCTGTAGGAGACACACAGTGACTTAGTACATTGTATATATGTGATTATCAGATGATGTGTATCTAGGTGGCCCCATAGCTGCTCTCTCCATTACACTACATGACAGTCTCCTCTTACCCAGTGATGTGAGGGGCCGGTGATTCTCCATCATCACGTCCTTGTACAGACCCCTGTGTTCCTCTATATACTCCCACTCCTGCACGGAGACATAGACAGTGACATCCTGACACCTTATAGGAACCTGACACACACAATGATACACTCATCACCCAGATACATCCCCTGGTATTACTGTATAATGTCCCATTCCCAGCAGTCACCTCTCCAGTCATCACCCAGACACATCCCCTAGTGTTACTGTATAATGTCCCATTCCCAGCAGTCACCTCTCCAGTCATCACCCAGACACATCCCCCGGTGTTACTGTATAATGTCCCATTCCCAGCAGTCACCTCTCCAGTCATCACCCAGACACATCCCCTGGTGTTACCTCTCCAGTCAGCAGCTGAACTTGTTGGTGAGTTCCAGGATCTTCTGGTCATTGTGCCTCTCATGGATCACAGAGTGAGGTGGAGGCACCGGGATGGAGGCACAGCTAGGGGGTGTCAGATGGTCACCAGATGTCTCCTCCCCTTCTGCATAATAAGAGCGATATAAAAAAAAAACATAACCAGAGCATAAGAGGGGGCACAGTGGTAGCAGGTAACAGGGGCTCAAGGAAATAAGAGGGCAGTACACAGGGGAATGGGGGTGGGGAGAATACAGAGAAGTATAATCAGGGGGAGAGAATAAAAAGGAATACAGGGGAGGGAGCGGAGAGTCCAGAGGGGGGCAGTCATTATAAAGACTCGAGGAGAGCAGGTGTTACATAGCCATGGGAAGACGATTACTGGAGAGCAGGGAAAGGGGGGAAGTTTGGAAGGGACAGTGCACAAGGGAGCAGACATAAAATTTAAAAAAGTGAGACAGTAACAAAGGGGCACAAGGGTGCTGGTGGAGAAAGCATAAAGGAGGCACAGGGTGGGGGAAGGAATAACAGGGGGCACACAGGGCAGCAGCAGGCGGTGTCACACACAGAGACGTCTCCCAGTCACCAGTCACCCGAGAGCAGAGGGCGGAGACCAGAGGGGAAGAGCGCGGAGATCTCACATCCGGTGCAACGCGGAAGCCTGCTGGAACGCACAGGCCGGAAGTTCGGTGGAAAGCACAGGCCGGAAGTTCGGTGGAAAGCACAGGCCGGAAGTTCGGTGGAACGCACGAGCCGGAAGTTGGATCCTTGTCCGGGAGCTTCTGTTGGTAAGTCCGCACGGGGAGAGGTACAGTGAGGCACTTTCCGCTGGGATAGAGCAGGGATATGGCTTTTGCTGGCTCATGTCACCATGGGGCCGGGTAATGGTGGGGGATTTGGGGTTGCTACCCCGATCACATGACCTAGTACTCACGCCCTCCTGGTTTCCCACCCCATGCCCACTTATCACCCACCTCAGCCTCATTATACCTCACCTGGTTCCCGTATAATGCCTCATCTCAGCCTAATAATGGTCTCCTGCTAGTCTGTAATCCGTATTATATCCTCTGTATGCCCCTCTCACCGCTCCCAGTGCCCACCCCATATTGCCCATCTCACACCATACTTGCCTACCTGACCCTCTCCATGAGGGAGAAAATACTCTGTTCCTGGACTTTCCTGGTAATGTATGATTACCATCACCTGTGGTGAGCTAGTTAATTGATAAGAAATGTGTTTCACCACAGGTGATGGCAATGATACATTACCAGGAGAGTCCAGGAACAGAGCATTTTCTCCCTCATGGAGAGGGTCAAGTAGGCAAGTATGTCTCACACCCACATATAGGTCACCCCATAGTGCCCATCTCACATCCACATATAGGTCACCCCATAGTGCCCATCTCACACCCACATATAGGTCACCCCATAGTGCCCATCTCACACCCACATATAGGTCACCCCGTAGTGCCCATTTCACACCCACATATAGGTCACCCCATTGTGCTCACCTGACACGCACATATAGTTTACCCCATAGTGCCCATCTCACACCCACATATAGGTCACCCCATTGTGCTCATCTGACACGCACATATAGTTGACCCCATAGTGCCCATTTATCACCCACATAGAGGCCACCTGAGATAGCTCCACAGCATTATCCCTACATGGCACCCCCAATTCCCTTTATCCCCCCCCCCCTTCCTCTCCCCTCCCCCTCCATGGATGTCAGTGGAAGCTGCATTTAGAAGCAACGAGGGTCATTCAGCATGAAAACCTTTCCTCCAAATTATGTTACTGATTTTTAAATGTGTATAAGTAATTTTGGAGTCCGTGTACTAAGCTTTGGAGAGAGAGAACGTGTACAGAGGTCAAGTACCAGCCAATCAGCTCCTAACTGTAATTTTTCAAGCACAGCCTGTAACATGGCAGTTTGGAGCTGGTTGGTTGGTACTTTATTTCCGTTCACTTTATCTCTCCCCAAAGCTTAGTACAAAGTCCCATTAATCCCCTTGCATGTTTTTATGTTTGCCAAATTCTAATACAGTAAACAGTGCTATTCTCTTTCTTACAGTAAGAACAGCAAATGTAATTATGCACGAGGGATACCAGTTATATTATTACCATATAAACCACACATGGAGGCCGTAAAGCTGAGTGAGTGGAGTGAGGCGTTTTTTTCAGAGGTTAGGAGTGAAGAGTCCCAGGAGGGGATGTGTGAGGAAATGAGGCTGAGATGTAGGGGGAGCGGTGAGGTGAAGGTGAGGCTGCAGTCATTAGCAGAGGGAAGAGAGCAGGAGGGGGGTGGTGAGGAAATGAGTCTGGAGATGTAGGGGGAGCTGTGAAGTGGAGGTGAGGCGGCAGTCATTGGTAGAGGCAAGAGAGCAGTAGGGGGGTGTGAGGAAATGAGGCTGGAGTTGTAGGGGGAGCGGTGAAGTGGAGGTAAGGCTGCAGTCATTAGCAGAGGGAAGAGAGCAGGAGGGGGGTGTGAGGAAATGAGGCTGGAGATGTAGGGGGGAGCGGTGAGGTGGAGGTGAGACGGCAGTCATTAGCAGGGGAAAGAGAGCAGGAGAGAGTGTGAGGAAACGAGGCTGGAGATGTAGGGGGAGCGGTGAGGTGGAGATGAGGCGGCAGTCATTAGCAGAGGGAAGAGAGCAGGAGGGTGTGTGAGGAAATGAGGCTGGAGGGTGTAGGGGGAGCGGTGAGGTGGCAGTCATTAGCAGAGGGAAGAGAGCAGGAGGGTGTGTGAGGAAATGAGGCTGGAGATGTAGGGGAAGGGGTGAGGTGGCAGTCATTAGCAGAGGGAAGAGAGCAGGAGGGGGGTGTGAGGAAAAGAGGCTGGAGATGTAGGGGGAGCGGTGAGGTGGAGGTAAGACTGCAGTCATTAGCAGAGGGAAGAGAGCAGGAGAGGGGGTGAGGAAATGAGGCTGGAGATGTAAGGGGAGCGGTGAAGTGGAGGTAAGGCGACAGTCATTGGTAGAGGGAAGAGAGCAGGAAGAGATGTGAGGAAATGAGGCTGGAGATGTAGGGGGGAGCAGTGAAGTGGAGGTAAGGCTGCAGTCATTAGCAGAGGGAAGAGAGCAGAAGGGGGATGTGAGGAAATGAGGCTGGAGGTGTAGGGGGAGCGGTGAGGTGGAGGTGAGACGGCAGTCATTAGCAGAGGGAAGAGAGCAGGAGCGAGTGTGAGGAAACGAGGCTGGAGATGTAGGGGGAGCGGTGAGGTGGAGATGAGGCAGCAGTCATTAGCAGAGGCAAGAGAGCAGGATTGAGTATGTGAGGAAAATAGGCTGGAGGGTGTAGGGGGAGCGGTAAGGTGGAGGTGAGGTGGCAGTCATTAGCAGAGGGAAGAGAGCAGGAGGGTGTGTGAGGAAATGAGGCTGGAGATGTAGGGGAAGGGGTGAGGTGGAGGTGAGGCGGCAGTCATTAGCAGAGGGAAGAGAGCAGGAGGGTGTGTGAGGAAATGAGGCTGGAGATGTAGGGGGAGCGGTGAGGCGGAGGTGAGGTGGCAGTCATTAGCAGAGGGAAGAGAGCAGGAGGGGTGTGAGGAAATGAGGCTGGAGATGTAGGGGAAGCGGTGAGGTGGAGGTGAGGCAGCAGTCATTAGCAGAGGGAAGAGAGCAGGAGGGTGTGTGGAAATGAGGCTGGAGATGTAGGGGGGGAGCGGTGAAGTGGAGGTAAGGCTGCAGTCATTAGCAGAGGGAAGAGAGCAGAAGGGGGATGTGAGGAAATGAGGCTGGAGGTGTAGGGGGAGCGGTGAGGTGGAGGTGAGGTGGCAGTCATTAGCAGAGGGAAGAGAGCAGGAGGGGGGTGTGAGGAAAAGAGGCTGGAGATGTAGGGGGAGCGGTGAGGTGGCAGTCATTAGCAGAGGGAAGAGAGCAGGAGGGTGTGTGAGGAAATGAGGCTGGAGATGTAGGGGGGAGCGGTGAAGTGGAGGTAAGGCGGCAGTCATTAGCAGAGGGAAGAGAGCAGAAGGGGGATGTGAGGAAATGAGGCTGGAGGTGTAGGGGGAGTGGTGAAGTGGAGGTGAGGCGACAGTCATTGGTAGAGGGAAGAGAGCAGAAGAGATGTGAGGAAATGAGGCTGGAGATGTAGGGGGAGCGGTGAGGTGGAGGTGAGGCGGCAGTCATTAGCAGAGGGAAGAGAGCAGGAGGGTGTGTGAGGAAATGAGGCTGGAGATGTAGGGGGAGCGGTGAGGCGGAGGTGAGGTGGCAGTCATTAGCAGAGGGAAGAGAGCAGGAGGGGTGTGAGGAAATGAGGCTGGAGATGTAGGGGAAGCGGTGAGGTGGAGGTGAGGCAGCAGTCATTAGCAGAGGGAAGAGAGCAGGAGGAGTGTGTGAGGAAATGAGGCTGGAGATGTAGGGGGAGTGGTGAGGTGGAGGTGAGGCGGCAGTCATTAGCAGAGGGAAGAGAGCAGGAGGGTGTGTGAGGAAATGAGGCTGGAGATGTAGGGGAAGGGGTGAGGTGGAGGTGAGGTGGCAGTCATTAGCAGAGGGAAGAGAGCAGGAGGGTGTGTGAGAAAATGAGGCTGGAGATGTAGGGGAAGGGGTGAGGTGGAGGTGAGGTGGCAGTCATTAGCAGAGGGAAGAGAGCAGGAGGGTGTGTGAGGAAATGAGGCTGGAGATGTAGGGTGAGCGGTGAGGTGGAGGTGAGGTGGCAGTCATTAGCAGAGGGAAGAGAGCAGGAGGGTGTGTGAGAAAATGAGGCTGGAGATGTAGGGGAAGGGGTGAGGTGGACGTGAGGTGGCAGTCATTAGCAGAGGGAAGAGAGCAGGAGGGTGTGTGAGGAAATGAGGCTGGAGATGTAGGGTGAGCGGTGAGGTGGAGGTGAGGTGGCAGTCATTAGCAGAGGGAAGAGAGCAGGAGGGGGTGTGAGGAAATGAGGCTGGAGATGTGTTGGGTATGCGTAACCGACGGTCAGGACCGAAGCCGGTATCCTAGCTGCTAAATGGAGCGGGGGACGGGGACGAGCGCTGCAAGCCCCTTGCTCGCTGCTTTCGCCACAGGTTCTATTCCCACTCTATGGGAGTTGTGGACTTACGAGTGGGAATAGTCCCTGTTGGTCGCCATTCAGGGGCCAGTTTTGTGACCGCTGGTCACATAACTGTATCCCCTGGAGATGTACAGGGAGTGGTGAGGTTGAGGTGAGGTAGCAGTCATTAGTAGGGATGGACATCGGAATCCCACCATCGTACGATGGCTGGGCTTCCGCCATCGAATCTTACAATGCAATGGTAACTAATCATCACATCAAAACAATTCGATAGAAAAAAAAATCATATGAATTGTGCATGCGCAAATCCTCTGCAGCGCGGACAGGTGAGGATAGGACTGGTGGCAGGACTTATAGCAGGCATTGGAACACCATCAAATGCTTACCATTCCATCTTAGTGTTTTTACCTTTCAATGGCGGCATTCCAATGTTTGCCGCCATCGAAAGGTAAAAACACTAACATAAAAAAAAAACATTGATGGTTACAAACCATCACGTTCCGATGTCCATCCCTAGTCGTTAGCAGAGTGAAGAGAGCAGGAGGAGGTGTGTGAGGAAATGAGGCTGGAGATGTAGGAGGGAGTGGTGAGGTGAATACGATGTGGTAGTCATTATATGACTGATATGTGGTATTATTATTATATAGGGGAGAGGGGACCATACAGTGATATGAGGGGGAATAACACAGCTCCCGGCATACTCTGATATGTGGTATTATTATTATATAGGGGAGAGGTGACCGTACAGTGATATATGAGGGGGAATAACACAGCTCCCAGCACACACTGATATGTGGTATTATTATTATTATATAGGGGAGAGGGGACCGTACAGTGATATATGAGGGGGAATAATACAGCTCCCAGCACACACTGATATGTGGTATTATTATTATATAGGGGAGAGGGGACTGTACAGTGATATATGAGGGGTAATAACACAGCTCCCTACACACACTGATATGTGGTATTATTATCTAGGGGGGAGTTGACCGTACAGTGATGTATGAGGGGGAATAACACAGCTCCTGGCACACACTGATATGTGGTATTATTATTATATAGGGGAGAGGTGACCATACAGTGATATATGAGGGGGAACAACACAGCTCCCGGCACACACTGATATGTGGTATTATTATTATTATATAGGGGAGAGGGGACTGTACAGTGATATATGATGGGGATAACACAGCTACCGGCACACACTATGTGGTATTATTATTATTATTATATAGGGGAGAGGGGACTGTACAGTGATATATGAGGGGGAATAACACAGCCCCCGACACACACAGATATGTGGTATTATTATATAGGGGAGAGGGGACTGTACAGTGATACATGAGGGGGAATAACACAGCCCCCGGCACACACTGATATGTGGTATTATATAGGGGAGAGGGGACCGTATAGTGATATATGAGGGGTAATAACACAGCTCCCAGCACACACTGATATGTGGTGGTATTATTATTATATAGGGGAGAGGGGACTGTACAGTGATATATGAGGGGGAATAACACAGCTCCCAGCACACACTATGTGGTATTATTATTATATAGGGGAGAGGTGACCGTACAGTGATATATGAGAGGTAATAACACAGCTACCAGCACACACTGATATGTGGTATTATTATTATCTAGGGGGGAGTGGACCGTACAGTGATGTACGAGGGGGAATAACACAGCTCCCGGCACACACTGATATGTGGTATTATTATTATATAGGGGAGAGGTGACCATACAGTGATATATGATTGGGAATAACATCACTCCTGGCACACACTGATATGTGGTATTATTATTATTATATAGGGGAGAGGGGACTGTACAGTGATACATGAGGGGGAATAACACAGCTCCCGGCACACACTGGTATGTGGTATTATTATATAGGGGAGAGGGGACTGTACAGTGCTACATGAGGGGGTATAACACAGCCCCCGGCACATACTGATATGGGGTATTATTATATAGGGAAGAGGGGACCGTACAGTGATATATGAGGGGGAATAACACAGCTCCCGACACACAGATATGTGGTATTATTATATAGGGGAGAGGGGACTGTACAGTGATACATGAGGGGGAATAACACAGCCCCCGGCACACACTGATATGTGGTATTATTATATAGGGGAGAGGGGACCGTATAGTGATATATGAGGGGTAATAACACAGCTCCCAGCACACACTGATATGTGGTGGTATTATTATTATATAGGGGAGAGGGTACTGTACAGGGATATATGAGGGGGAATAACACAGCTCCCAGCACACACTATGTGGTATTATTATTATATAGGGGAGAGGTGACCGTACAGTGATATATGAGGGGTAATAACACAGCTACCAGCACACACTGATATGTGGTATTATTATTATCTAGGGGGGAGTGGACCGTACAGTGATGTACGAGGGGGAATAACACAGCTCCCGGCACACACTGATATGTGGTATTATTATTATATAGGGGAGAGGTGACCATACAGTGTTATATGATGGGGAATAACATCACTACTGGCACACACTGATATGTGGTAGTATTATTATTATTATATAGGGGAGAGGGGACCGTACAGTGATATATGAGGGGGAATAACACAGCTCCCGACACACAGATATGTGGTATTATTATATAGGGGAGAGGGGACTGTACAGTGATACATGAGGAAGAATAACACAGCCCCCGGCACACACTGATATGGGGTATTATTATATAGGGGAGAGGGGACCGTATAGTGATATATGAGGGGTAATAACACAGCTCCCAGCACACACTGATATGTGGTGGTATTATTATTATATAGGGGAGAGGGTACTGTACAGTGATATATGAGGGGGAATAACACAGCTCCCAGCACACACTGATATGTGGTGGTATTATTATTATTATATAGGGGAGAGGTGACCGTACAGTGATATATGAGGGGTAATAACACAGCTACCAGCACACACTGATATGTGGTATTATTATTATCTAGTGGGGAGTGGACCGTACAGTGATGTACGAGGGGGAATAACACAGCTCCCGGCACACACTGATATGTGGTATTATTATTATATAGGGGAGAGGTGACCATACAGTGATATATGAGGGGGAATAACACCACTCCTGGCACACACTGGTATGTGGTTTAATTATTTAGGGGAGAGGGGAACGTACAGTGATATACGAGGGGGAATGACACAGCTCCCGGCACACACTGATATGTGGTAGTATTATTATTATTATATAGGGGAGAGGGGACTGTACAGTGATATATGAGGGGGAATAACACAGCTCCCGACACACACAGATATGTGGTATTTTTATATAGGGGAGAGGGGACTGTACAGTGATACATGAGGGGGAATAACACAGCTCCCGGCACACACTGGTATGTGGTATTATTATATAGGGGAGAGGGGACCGTACAGTGATATATGAGGGGGAATAACACAGCTCACACTGATATGTGGCATTATTATATGGGGGGGTAGTTGGCTGTAATAATTTTTTTATCTGCAGCATTTTAATTATTTTTTTGTGCATAAGACAGGCAAGACCACTTTGTTCTATGTCTAATTGGTGCCAAAGCTACCAGATAAGATATATGCTTCATGCATGTTCCAAAAGAGTCTGCCATATCCAAAATGTTTGGGAGCAGAGATATTCTGGAGATCGTTTTTTCCATATTTTGGAATATTTGCATACCATATTGTGATATCTTGGGGATGGGACCCAAGTCTAAGCACAGACTGCATGTATGTCTCATATCCACCTTATAAACACAGTCAGTATTTTACAATATTTTTAATAATTCTGTGCATTAAACAAAGTTGTCGTGCATTGAACCAACAGAAACCAAATATGTCATTATCTCAGCCGTGTTAAAATAATTCTGTATTTCTTCAGCAGGGTACACAGGGTTCCACAGGGAACATCGGGGTTGTAGTGGTGGATAAGGAATCCAGGAACCAAATAGTTAATGCTTTTCAATCGTATCCCAGAATGCTCGGCTTCCCTCCTCTATAGAGCCACCTCCAGGCACAGCCAATCAGTTTTAAGTTAGTGCCAGCAGAAATTTGGTGCACCTAGATAGGGGCAGCCCCAACAGCTTTTACTTTTTGACTTAAAATACTTCTTTGAATGGATTCTTCTGAGCTGGCAGTTAGTGTGACTTCTGCGCTGGGCCACCATCACCGACCCCCCCACCCCACCCCTCCCGCTGGTGCCGAAACTCCCGCTGGCGGAAGCATCAAGACGGGTACTTGCTGCGGGAACACATGCGACTTCTAGCACTGCTGCTGTGCGGACCCAGGACTGCTCTTGGCAAGCATCGGGGTACAGGTACATTTAAATCTCGGTCTAGGGAGATGGACTGCGGCGCTGGCGTGGACACTGTCTCTGGACAGGGACCCCACTAGACCACCAGGGCAAAGCGGGCACAGGTCCAGGTGTTCATACACCTATTTACTTAAGCCCCGTAAGTACCTGGGGTGGAAGACCAGAATAGGGGAGGTGGCTCTTTGTCCTGTAGCCCCTCCCCCAGCTCTGGGCGCCATCTACTGCAGATTTCCTGCCCTTGAGCTTCCTCACTCCCCCTCCTTCCCTACAGAGACTGGGCAGCCATTTTACTGGATGGACTCTGTGCTGTTACAAACCTCCCAGTCAGTCTGCTGCTGCTGCCCCCCACGCAAGAACCTCCCTAGGCGGCTTTTTCTACACTCTTGGGTACTTTGGTAGAACGCCTCCTATGGGCCCCCTATGGCCCTACCTCCTAATGTGGTACCTATAGTGAATCCCCCTTGGACGGATAATGTCTAATCAGCTGCAACAACTGACACAGACTCTGACTAGACAAAAGGCCCTGACAGGTCATAGGCTTGCCACTGGTTCCTCTAAGCAGGCTACCTCATTCTGCCAATCCACAGTCCTCTCAGACGTGTCATCTGAAGAGGAAGGGGAGCATACAGCTCTATCTGACAAACTCCTGTGCTGCAGAAGAGGAAGCTCCCATTTTGGTAGATGTACCTGCCCTTGTGGAAGCAATAAAACATATTCTACACCTTTCAGATGAGGAGGAACCCACACCAGTGTCTGAGAAAACTGATGTGTTTGAAAAGCAGAAGGTGATTAAAACGGAATTTCTCTATCGTCCTAGTGGATGCTGGGGTTCCTGAAAGGACCATGGGGAATAGCGGCTCCGCAGGAGACAGGGCACAAAAGTAAAGCTTTTCCGATCAGGTGGTGTGCACTGGCTCCTCCCCCTATGACCCTCCTCCAGACTCCAGTTAGATTTTTGTGCCCGGCCGAGAAGGGTGCAATCTAGGTGGCTCTCCTAAAGAGCTGCTTAGAAAAGTTTAGCTTAGGTTTTTTATTTTACAGTGAGTCCTGCTGGCAACAGGATCACTGCAACGAGGGACTGAGGGGAGAAGAAGTGAACTCACCTGCGTGCAGGATGGATTGGCTTCTTGGCTACTGGACATCAGCTCCAGAGGGACGATCACAGGTACAGCCTGGATGGTCACCGGAGCCGCGCCGCCGGCCCCCTTGCAGATGCTGAAGTTAGAAGAGGTCCAGAATCGGCGGCTGAAGACTCTGACAGTCTTCTAAAGGTAGCGCACAGCACTGCAGCTGTGCGCCATTTTCCTCTCAGCACACTTCACACGCTGTCACTGAGGGTGCAGGGCGCTGGGGGGGGGCGCCCTGGGAGGCAAATGTAAACCTATATACTGGCTAAAAATACCTCACATATAGCCCCCAGAGGCTATATGGAGATATTTAACCCCTGCCAAACTTCACTAAAGAGCGGGAGACGAGCCCGCCGGAAAAGGGGCGGGGCCTATCTCCTCAGCACACAGCGCCATTTTTTCTCTCACAGAAAGGCTGGAGAGAAGGCTCCCAGGCTCTCCCCTGCACTGCACTACAGAAACAGGGTTTAAACAGAGAGGGGGGCACTAATTGGCGATATAAATATATATATAAAGATGCTATTAGGGAGAAACACTTATATAAGGTTGTCCCTATGTAATTATAGCGTTTTTTGGTGTGTGCTGGCAAACTCTCCCTCTGTCTCTCCAAAGGGCTAGTGGGGTCCTGTCCTCTGTCAGAGCATTCCAGGTGTGTGTGCTGTGTGTCGGTACGTGTGTGTCGACATGTATGAGGACGATGTTGGAGGAGGCGGAGAAATTGCCTGTAATGGTGATGTCACTCTCTAGGGAGTCGACACCGGAATGGATGGCTTATTTAGGGAATTACGTGAAAATGTCAACACGCTGCAAGGTCGGTTGACGACATGAGACGGCCGACAAACAATTAGTACCGGTCCAGGCGTCTCAGAAACACCGTCAGGGGTTTTTAAAAAAAAAAAAAAAAACGCCCATTTACCTCAGTCGGTCGACACAGACACAGACACGGACACTGAATCCAGTGTCGACGGTGAATAAACAAACGTATTCCTCATTAGGGCCACACGTTAGGGGCAATGAAGGAGGTGTTACATATTTCTGATACTACAAGTACCACAAAAAAGGGTATTATGTGGGAGTGAAAAAACTACCTGTAGTTTTTCCTGAATCAGATAAAATAAAATGAAGTGTGTGATGATGCGTGGGTTTACCCCGATAGCAAATATTGGCGTTATACCCTTTCCCGCCAGAAGTTAGGGCGCGTTGGGAAACACCCCTTAGGGTGCATAAGGCGCTCACACGCTTATCAAGTGGCGTTACCGTCTCCAGATACGGCCGCCCTCAAGGAGCCAGCTGATAGGCAGCTGGAAAAATATCCTAAAAAGTATATACACACATACGGTGGTTATACTGCGACCAGCGATCGCCATCAGCCTGGAGATGCAGTGCTGGGTTGGCTTGGTCGAATTCCCTGACTAAAAATATTTTATTGATATAGAGCATTTAATAGGATGCATTCTATATATATGTATGCGAGATGCACAGAGGGATATTTGCACTCTGGCATCAAGATAAGTGCGTTGTCCATATCTCCCAGAAGATGTCATGGACACGACAGTGGTCAGGTGATACAGATCCCATACGGCACATGGAAGTATTGCCGTATAAAGGGAAGGAGTTATTTGGGGTCGGTCCATCGGACCTGGGGGCCACGGCTACAGCTGGGAAATCCAACCTTTTTACCCCAAGTTACATCTCAGCAGAAAAAGACACTGTCTTTTCAGCCTCAATCCTTCCGTTTCCCATGTGGGCAAGCGGGCAAAAGGCCAGTCATATCTGCCCAGACATAGAGGAAAGGGAAGTAGACTGCAGCAGGCAGCCCCTTCCCAGGAAAAGAAGCCCTCCACCGCGTCTGCCAAGTCCTCAGCGTGACGCTGGGGCCGTGCAAGCGGACTCAGGTGAGGTGGGGGGGTAGTCTCAAGAGTCTCAGCGCGCAGTGGGATCACTCGCAAGTTGACCCCTAGATCGTACAAGTATTATCCCAGGGGTACAGATTGGAGAGTCGAGACATTTTTTCCTCGCAGGTTCCTGAAGCCTGCTTTACCAACGGCTCCCTCCGACAGGGAGGCAGTATTGGGAAAAAATTCACAAGCTGTATTTCCAGCAGGTGATAATCAAAGTACCCCTCCTACAACAAGGAAAAGGGTATTAGTCTTCCACACTATATTGTGGTACTGAAGCCAGACGGCTTGGTGAGACATAGTCTAAATCTGAAATCTTTGAACACTTACATAAAAAGGTTCAAATCAAGATGGAGTCACTCAGAGCAGTGATAGAGAACCGGAAAAAAGGGGACTATATAGTGTCCCTGGACATCAAGGATTACCTCCATGTCCAAATTTGCCCTTCTCAACAAGGGTACCTCTGGTTCGTGATACAGAACTGTCAATATCAGTTTCAGACGCTGCCGTTGAATTATCCAC
This sequence comes from Pseudophryne corroboree, assembly GCF_028390025.1. Lineage (NCBI taxonomy): Eukaryota > Metazoa > Chordata > Amphibia > Anura > Myobatrachidae > Pseudophryne > Pseudophryne corroboree. The sequence continues at coordinate 4,238,706 of NW_026967519.1, forward strand.
GGCACCCCGGGCCTTTACCAAGGTAATGGCCGAAAAGATGATTCTTAAAAGAAGAAAGGCATCTTAATTATCCCTTACTTGGACGATATCCTGAAAGGGGCAAGTTTCCAGAGAACAGTTGGAGGTCGGAAAAGAACTATCTAAAGTAGTTCTACGACAGCACGAGTGGATTCTAAATATTCCAAAAATCGCAGCTGTTTTCCGATGATACGTCTGCTGTTCCTAGGAATGATTCTGGGCATAGTCCAGAAAGAGGTATTTCTCCTGGAGGGGAAAGCCGGGGAGTTATCCGACCTAGTCAGAAACCTCCTAAAACCAGGCCAAGTATCAGTGCATCAATGCACAGGAGTCCTGGGAAAAATGGTGGCTTCATACGAAGCGATTCCATTCGGCAGATCTCACGCAAAAACTTTTCAGGGGGATTTGCGGGACGAATGGTCCGGATCGCATCTTCAGATGCATCAGCGGATAACCCTGTCTCCAAGGACAAGGGTGTCTCTTCTGTGGGGGCTGCAGAGTGCTCATCTTCTAGAGGGCAGCACATTCAGCATTCAGGACTGTGTTCTGGTGACCACGGATGCCAGCCTGAGAGGCTGGGGAACAGTCACACAGGGAAGAAATTTCCAAGGAAGTGTGGTCAAGTCTGGAGATTTCTCTCCACATGAATATACTGGAGCTAAGGGCAATTTACGATGCTCTGAGCCTAGGAAGACCTCTGCTTCAAAGTCAACCGGTGCTGATCCAGTAGGACATCATCATGGCAGTCGCCCTCGTAAACAGATGGGGCGGCACAAGAAGCAGGAGGGCAATGACAGCAAGGATTCTTCGCTGGGCGAAAAATCATGTGATAACACTGTCAGCAGTGTTCATTCCGGGAGTGGACAACTAGGAAGATTTCCTCAGCATGAATGAATTCCACCCGGAAAAGTGGGAACTTCATCTGGAAGTTTCCACATGTTTGTAAACCGTTGGGAAAGACCAAAGGTGGTTATGATGGCGTCCCACATGAAGCGCCAGGTCTAGAGACCCTCAGGCAATAGCTGGGACGCTCTGGTAACACCGTGGGTGTACCAGTCGGTGTATGTGTTCCCTCCTCTGCCTTTCATACCCAGTGTATGGAGAATGATAGGAAGGAGAGGAGTAAGAACTATACTCGTGGCTCCGGTTTGGCCAAGAAGAACTTGGTACCCGGAACTTCAAGAGATACTAGAAAGGATCTTGATTCAGCAAGAATCATGTCTGTTCCATGACTTACCGCAGCCGCGTTGACGGGTGAACGCCGGATCCTAAGGGAAAAAGGCATTCCGGAAGAGGTCATCCCTACCCTGGTCAGAGCCAGGAAGGAGGTGACCGCACAACATTATCACTGCTTAGGTGAAAATGTGTTCCATGGTGTGAGGCCAGGAAGGCTCCACGGAAGAATTTCAACTAGGTTAATTCCTACATTTCCTGCAAACAGGAGTGTATATGGGTCTCAAATTGGGGTCCATTAAGGTTCAAATTTCGACCGGTCGATTTTCTTCCAGAAAGAAATTGGCTTCAGTTCCTGAAGTCCAGAAGTTGTTAAGGGAGTACTGCATATACAACCCCCTTTTTGATGTCTCCAGTGGCACTGGGCGATCTCAACGTAGTTTGGGATTCCTAAAATCACATTGGTTTTAACAACTCAAATCTGTGGATTTGATATATCTCACATGGAAAGCGACCATGCTGTTGGTCCTGACCTCGGCCAGGCGAGTGTCAGAATTGGCGGCTTTATCTCACAAAGCCATATCTGATTGTCCATTCGGACAGAGCAAAGCTGTGGACTCGTCCCCAGTTTCTCCCTAAGGTGGTGTCAGCGTTTCACCTGAACCAGCTTATTGTGGTACCTGCGGCTACTAGGGACTTGGAGGACTCCAAGTTGCTGGATGTTGTCAGGGCCCTGAAAATATAGTTTCCAGGTCGGCTGGAGTCAGGAAATCTGACTTGCTGTTTATCCTGTATGCACCCAACAAGCTGGGTGCTCCTGCTTCTAAGCAGACTATTGCTCGTTGGATTTGTAGTACAATTCAGCTTGCACATTCTGTGGCAGGCTTGCCACAGCAAAAAAAAAATATGTAAATGCCCATTCCACAAGGAAGGTGGGCTCATCTTGGGCGGCTGCCCGAGGGGTCTCGGCATTACAACTCTGCCGAGCAGCTACGTGGTCGGGGGAGAACACGTTTGTAAAATTCTACAAATTTGATACCCTGGCAAAAAGAGGACCTGGAGTTCTCTCATTCGGTGCTGCAGAGTCATCCGCACTCTCCCGCCCGTTTGGGAGCTTTGGTATAATCCCCATGGTCCTTTCAGGAACCCCAGCATCCACTAGGACGATAGAGAAAATAAGAATTTACTTACCGATAATTCTATTTCTCGGAGTCCGTAGTGGATGCTGGGCGCCCATCCCAAGTGCGGATTATTCTGCAATACTTGTACATAGTTATTGTTACAAAAATCGGGTTATTGTTGTAGGAAGCCGTCTTTCAGAGGCTCCTTTTGTTATCATACTGTTAACTGGGTTTAGATCACAAGTTGTACGGTGTGATTGGTGTGGCTGGTATGAGTCTTACCCGGGATTCAAAATTCCTCCCTTATTGTGTACGCTCGTCCGGGCACAGTACCTAACTGGAGTCTGGAGGAGGGTCATAGGGGGAGGAGCCAGTGCACACCACCTGATCGGAAAAGCTTTACTTTTGTGCCCTGTCTCCTGCGGAGCCGCTATTCCCCATGGTCCTTTCAGGAACCCCAGCATCCACTACGGACTCCGAGAAATAGAATTATCGGTAAGTAAATTCTTATTTTCCGCATTCTGATCATTTAATGGACATTAGACTGGAACCCTGGAACACTCCGGGTAAAAGCAGCTATCTGTAACAAATGAAAAACTCAACCTCCAGTTGACTCTCATGTCACCCGTGTCTCGAGGTGTCATCCACTCTGCCTGATACCACTGTCACCACCCTGAGGGAACCAACAGACAAACGTATTGAAAGCTGTCTGAAATCTATCTATTCCCTCACAGGGGCTATACATAGACTCACTGTGGAGCTTCCTGGGCCGCAAAGACTATAGAAGCATGGGTTCCAGCACTTGAGGAGGAACTCCCTCTGGATATTTCCGACGAAGGCAGAATGTATCTGACTCATATTAAAACTGCCTCATTATATCAGGGAGTGTCATCTGAGGCTGGAGTGTTGGCCGCAAAGGTTTCAGCTACTGGTACGCCGTATTCTTTGGCTACTTGTAAATTCTTCCCTTTACGGGAGATAATCTTTTTTGGGGAAGAACTAGATAAAATTGTGACATCCTTGGTTGCAGCCAAGACGGCTGTTTCACCCCCAACAAATCCTGCTCAGAGGGCCATAAGTGCTGCTTTTCACATCTTTCGTCCACAAGGCAAGGCTAAGGGACAGTCACGCCCAGCAAAACTATCTAAGCCCAAGGCCAAGCAACCCTAGGCATCTCGTCAGCCTGCAACAAAACCAGACAAACTTGCAGCCTGACGGGGCGGGCCTCCCCCTGGGGGACCCCACGGTGGGAGGCCGACTTCTACACTGTGCACAGGTTTGGAACACAACCACTTTAGACGCTTGGATGTTAGAAGTTGCCTCTCACGGGTACGCCGTCTCGTTCAAATTCACTTCCTTTACCGTCCTCAGGTGTCTGTACATTCAGCTATGCAATTTCTCGGACTGATTGTGTCATCTGAGTATGCTCAGTTTCACTCCCGTCCTCTGCAATGTCTGATCCTCTCCAGGTGGAATGACCACCCTCATCGGATCAGATCACAAATGATATGTCTGACTCCGCCTGTTGCTGACCTGGTGGCTACAGGACCAGCAACTGAACGGGTCATCCCTTCTGGATCCCCAACTGGGACCTACTAACGACGGATGCCAGTCTTCGGGGCTGGAAAGAGGTAACAGAACAGCACTCGTTTCAGGGACGTTGGACCAGGGAAGAGTCTCACTTGCCAAACAATGTGTTGGAGTTGAGAGCGGTGTTCAAGGCATTGACCCTAGCCCGTCCTCTCCTACAGGACAGACCAGTTCAAGTTCATTCGGACAATGCCACCACGGTGGCTTATATCAATCACCAGGGCGGCACTCGCATCCACATGGCAAAACTGGAGGTGTCCAAAATTCTGCAATGGGCGGAACGTCATCTACCAGCCATATCGGCTGTGTTCATTCCGGTAGTGCTCAGCTGGGTGGCAAACTTCCTCAGTCATCAGGATGTTCACACCAGAGAATGGGCTTTTCACCCAGAGGTCTTTCAACTCCTGGTGTACAAATGGAGTCTACCAGACGTGGATCTCATGGCCTCTCCACACAATTACAAGGTTTAGGTCTGCAGATCACAAACCAGAGATCCCCAAGCAGCATTCATGGATGCATTGTCAATCCCGTGGACCTTTTTGTCTACCTTACATCTTTCCTCTGGGATCCCTTCTACTTTAGGTCCTTTGGAAGTTCAAATAAGAAGGAGGAAACCTCATTCTGGTAGCTCTGGCATCACCCAGACGGCATTGGTTCTCCGATCTTCAGGGCCTCTAAGTAGAGTGACCCCTTCCACTTCCTCAGCAACGAGACCTTCTCTCCCAGGGCCCATGTCTCCATCCGGACCTGGCCCAGCTGTTTTTTGATGGCGTGGCTCTTGAAGCATCGCTCCAGAGGACCAAAGGATTTTCGGAGGCCGTTATTCAAACCATGCTTAAGGCCTGCAAACCGGCCTCTGCATGTATCTACTATAGAGTGTGGCACTCTTACTTCACCTGGTGCGCTGCCAAGCATTATTATTCCACTAAGTTACGTACTTCCAGAATTCTTGCATTTTTTCAGAGGTGTGGACTTAGGACTTCATCTTGCCTCTCTCAAGATACTCTTTTCGGTCTTGTCTGTTTGGTTCCAACACAAGATTGCCTCACTACCTGATGTACACACGTTTCTTCAGGGTGTTATTCGCATTCAACCTCCCTATGTCCCTCCTGTCTGTTGTGTTGGAGGCTCTTCAGGAGGCCCCCTTCAAACCTCTGGAATTGTTGGAACTCAAATGGCTGACTGCCAAGACCCTTTTCTTACTAGCTATTGCTTCTGCTAGAAGGGTATCTAGTGTTCACTCTAGGGGACGGGCAGGGTAGGACGCGGGTCCACGAGGAGCACAAGCGCGCGGCGTGGCCATGCAAATAGGGAGCGTGGTCACTTGCACGTAATGCAAGTGGGCGGTTCAGTCCACAGACGGGGGCGTGGGCGGCCGGTGCCGTCACTTTTGGGGGCGTGCCCAGCACCTACGGAGGTGCTGGGCTTTCTCCAAGCTCTCTGACAGCGTGAATGGATGCCGCGCGCATGCGCGCGGCATCTTTACATGCTGAGAGGGCAGAAAGCGGGTGGCTGTTTTAGCAGGGCGCCGCAGAAAGGGCAGGGTGGGTTTTGCTCTTAAAAAATCGGGCAGGGCGCGGCGCCCTGCTAAAACAGCCTAGAGTGAACACTAGTATCAGACTTGGGAGCACTGTCCTGTCGTCCTCCCTTCCTGATTTTCCACCATGACAGAGCGGTTCTCCAAACTAGACCTGGTTACCTCACTAAAGTGGTTTCCTCTTTTCACCTTAATCAAGAGATTGTGGTTCCGACCTTAATCTCTTGAGACCTGTGGCTAAGGAACATTCATTTGTATGTGGTTAGGGCTCAACGTATCTTTTTGGACCATACTGCATCTATTAGGTGCTCTGATGCCCTTTTTGTTCTCTTTGAATTTCACAAGCGTAGCTGGCCTGCTAATAAGCAGACGCTGGCCAGATGGATTAGAATGGTCATTGCACTTGTTTGCACTTGAGCTGACATTCCATTACCAGCTTCAGTTTCTGCCCATTATACTCGGTCTGGGGGACCTTTTTGGGCGGCACGCAGTGGGGCGTCCGCCGAGCAATTGTGCAAGGCGGCTACGTGGTCTTCGTTCCAAACATTTGTTAGGTTTTATGCCTTTAATACATTTGCCTCCCAGGATGCTTCTTTTGGACGCCGGATTCTCTTATCCTGCTTTAGGACATCCCTGATGTTCCCTGTAGAACCCTATGTACTAGGCTGAAGGTAGGGAGAGTTATGGTAGACTCACCTTTGTTGGCTCTATTTCTTCTAAGTACATAGGGTCCACGGGGCGCCCACCCTGACGCACCTGGCCTCTCTGGGTTTGTATGGCATTGGCCTCTGGTTTCTTTCTCCTGTCGTGAGAATGTGTTATGTGTTTAACATCTTTCTTCTCTCCTTTTTGCTTCCTGCATTGAGCTGGTTAACAAAACTGATTGCCTGTGCCTGGAGGCGGAGTTATAGAGGAGGGAAGCTGACCATTCTGGGATTCTCTTGAAAAGCATTAACTGTTTGGTGCCCGGTTTCCTCATCCACTACTACAACCCCGATGTTCCCTGTGTACCTTATATGCTTCGAAGATAGTTAACAAAGGTAAGTCTACCATAACTCTCCCTTTTGGAATAGTCTGTATTTCAGAATTCTGGATATGGGAGACTTAACGTGTGTGTGTGTGTAGATAGATAGATAGATAGATAGATAGATAATATGAAAGAAATGTGTCCAGACAGAACCGTGTTTTGGAATTTTATATTTGACCCATTTATATTTGCACATTTTATCTGTTAGAAAAAAATATTTTTCATTGAAGTATCTCTCTCGATACACGGATTTACACAATAGTGAGTGTGAGACATCAGCAATAAGTAGTATTATGCAGGACCCAGAGCCCCATCCCGTTGCCTCCACCTCACTCACTGATACATGAGAGGCACAATGACCAGAAGATCCTGGAACTCACCAACAAGATCATTCAGCTGCTGACTGGAGAGGTGACTGCTGGGAATGGGACATTATACAGTAACACAAGGGGATGTATCTGGGTGATGACTGGAGAGGTGACTGCTGGGAATGGAACATTATACAGTAACACCAGGGGATGTGTCTGGGTAATTACTGGAGAGGTGACTGCTGGGAATGGCACATTATACAGTAACACCAGGGGATGTGTATGGGTGATGACTGGAGAGGTGACTGCTGGAGAATGGGACATTATACAGTAACACCAGGGGATGTGTCTGGGTGATGACTGGAGAGGTGACTACTGGGAATGGGACATTATACAGTAACACCGGGGGATGTGTCTGGGTGATGACTGGAGAGGTGAATGCTGGGAATGGGACATTATACAGTAACACCAGGGGATGTGACTGGAGAGGTGACTGCTGTGAATGGGGCATTATACAGTAACACCAGGGGGTGTGTCTGGGTGATGACTGGAGAGATGACTGCTGGGAATGGGGCATTATACAGTAACACCAGGGTATGTGGGTGATGACTGGAGAGGTGACTGCTGGGAATGGGACATTATACAGTAACACCAGGGGATGTGTCTGGGTGATGACTGGAGAGGTGACTGCTGGAGAATGGGACATTATACAGTAACACCAGGGGATGTGACTGGTGAGGTGACTGCTGGGAATGGGGCATTATACAGTAACACCAGGGTATGTGTCTGGGTGATGACTGGAGAGGTGACTGCTGGGAATGGGACATTATACAGTAACACCAGGGGATGTGTCTGGGTGATGACTGGAGAGGTGACTGCTGGGAATGGGGCATTATACAGTAACATCAGGGGATGTGTCTGGGTGATGACTGGAGAGGTGACTTCTGGGAATGGGACATTATATAGTAACACGAGGGGATGTGTCTGGGTGATGACAGGAGAGGTGACTGCTGGGAATGGGACATTATACAGTAACACCAGGGGTTGTGTCTGGGTGATGACTGGAGAGGTGACTGCTGGGAATGGGACATTATACAGTAACACCAGGGGATGTGTCTGGGTGATGACTGGAGAGGTGACTGCTGGGAATGGGACATTATACAGTAACACCAGGGGATGTGACTGGAGAGGTGACTGCTGGGAATGGGGCATTGTACAGTAACACCAGGGGATGTGACTGGAGAGGTGACTGCTGGGAATGGGGCATTATACAGTAACACCAGGGGATGTGTCTGGGTGATGACTGGAGAGGTGACTGCTGGGAATGGGACATTATACAGTAACACCGGGGGATGTGTCTGGGTGATGACTGGAGAGGTGACTGCTGGGAATGGGACATTATACAGTAACACCGGGGGATGTGTCTGGGTGATGACTGGAGAGGTGACTGCTGGGGATGGGGCATTATACAGTAACACCAGGGGATGTGTCTGGGTGATGACTGGAGAGGTGACTGCTGGTAATGGGACATTATACAGTAACACCAGGGGATGTGTATGGGTGATGACTGGAGAGGTGACTGCTGGGAATGGGGCATTATACAGTAACACCAGGGGATGTGTCTGTGTGATGACTGGAGAGGTGACTGCTGGGAATGGGACATTATACAGTAACACCAGGGAATGTGTTTGGGTGATGACTGGAGAGGTGACTGCTGGGAATGGGGCGTTATACAGTAACACCAGGGAATGTGTCCGGGTGATGACTGGAGAGGTGACTGCTGGGAATGGGACATTATACAGTAACACCGGGGGATATGTCTGAGTGATGACTGGAGAGGTGACTGCTGGGAATGGGGCATTATACAGTAACACTGGGGGATGTGTCTGGGTGATGACTGGAGAGGTGACTGCTGGGAATGGGACATTATACAGTAACACCAGAGGATGTGTCTGGGTGATGACTGTTTCATTGTGTGTGTCAGGTTCCTATAAGGTGTGAGGACGTCACCGTCTATTTCTCCACGGAGGAGTGGAAGTATATAGAGGAACACAGGGGTCTGTACAAGGACGTGATGATGGAGAATCACCGGCCCCTCACATCACTGGGTAAGAGGATAGAGAAAACAGGTTCACGGGTGACCTAATCACATATATACAATGTACTCAGTCACTGTGTGTCTCCTACAGATGGGGCCAGTAACAGGAATACCCCAGAGAGATGTCCCCGTCCTCTCTATTCCCAGGACTGTGCAGAGGTGAATCAGAAAATCCCACAGGAGGATCAGGTAGTTGGGATTTAGGGTCTCACTAAATACCAAAGTGACTGTCACTACTTTATGTGTGGAGAATCTGTGCGTCTTATACTCTGATGTCCTCCCTTTAAGTTTCTATTAATGAAATCAAATATTATTAAGATGTTTTTATTGTTTAGGGTGCAGCTCTGACTAATATTAAGGTAGAAGACAAAGATGGAGAAGAAAAGACGTATGTGACTGATATGAAGATAGAAAATGCAGAGGGAGAAGAAGAGACGTATGTGACTGATATGAAGGTAGAAGATACAGAGGAGGAAGAAGAGACTTATGTAATGTGTGATCAGCAGTGTAAGGAGGAGGAAATCCCTACAGACATCAGCACAGGTGAGTAATAATCACCAAGTATAGAACTGAGCCTTATATTCTCCTTATTCTGGTACAAGTGGCTGTCATCTTTAAAATTTAGCCACACCGTCACAAGATATAGTCACATATAGTACAGTATTAAGGAGTGGTGACTTGGCTGTGTTCCGGGCTCATTATTATATCTTGTATCTTACTGTTGGCACTACACAGGATGGTAGTGCTCACCTTTCCTTCTCCGGACAAGCGTTTTTCAAGATGCCCCAAACAATCTGAAAGTGGATTCATCAGAGAAAATGACTTTTCCCCTGTCCTCAGCAGTCCAATCCCTGTACCTTTTTCAGAATATCAGTCTGTCCCAGATGTTTTTCCTGGAGAGAAGTGGCTTCTTTGCTGCCCTTGTCATGCCAACTCACTCACAATTTTGCCTAAGAACACAGCCATGAATAAAGAATGGCACCAAAACATCCTTTTGGTGAGGAACAATGCCTTTTCAACCATGATGGAGCACCTTGCCATAAGACAGAAGTGATAACGAAGTGGTTCAGGGTTCAAAATATCTACATTGTGGTCTATGGCCTGAAAACCCCCCAGACCTTTATCCCATTGAGAACTTGTGGGCAGTCCTCAAGAGGCGGGTGGACAAACAAAACCCTACAAATTCTGACAAACTCCAAGCATTGATTAGGCAAGAATGGGCGGCCATCAGTCAGTATGTGGCTCAGAAGTTGATTGACAGAATGCCAGGGCGAATGGCAGAGGTCTTGAAAATGAAGGGTCAACACCGCAAATATTAACTCAAATGGGAGGAGTAATGAGCAGAAAGGAGAGGAGTCAGTATTCTTAAACACCCCCTCCCCCCCCCTTCCTTCTTCTAAAAGTAAAGTCTAGATCCGCCACCGGCTGACCACAGGTATGGGCACCTGGCTATCGGAGGGGTATTTCAAAAGTCTGGCGTGGCTGGCGTCCTCTCACTTTGTTTCAGGGGGCTGCAAATATCTTTATTCTGGGGACCAGCAGTATTATAGGAGGAGTACAGTGCAGAGTTTTGCTGACCAGTGACCACCAGTATTATACGTTCTCTGCCTGAAAAACGCTCCATATCTGTGCTCAGTGTGCTGCATATATCTGTGCTCACACTGCTTTATTGTGGGGACTGGGGACCACCAGTATATTATATAGGAGGAGTACAGTGCAGAGTTTTGCTGACCAGTGACCACCAGTATTATACGTTCTCTGCCTGAAAAACGCTCCATATCTGTGCTCAGTGTGCTGCATATATCTGTGCTCACACTGCTTTATTGTGGGGACTGGGGACCACCAGTATATTATATAGGAGGAGTACAGTGCAGAGTTTTGCTGACCAGTGACCACCAGTATTATACGTTGATCTATTACTGGCATATAATTCCACACATTAAAAAATGGAGAACAAAAATGTGGAGGGTAAAATAGGGAAAGATCAAGATCCACTTCCACCTCGTGCTGAAGCTGCTGCCACTAGTCATGGCGAGACGATGAAATGCCATCAACGTAGTCTGCCAAGGCCGATGCACAATGTCATAGTAGAGAGCATGTAAAATCCAATAAAATAAAGCTCAGTAAAATGACCCAAAAATCTAAATCAAAATCGTCTGAGGAGAAGCGTAAACTTGCCAATGTGCCATTTACGACATGGAGTGGCAAGGAACGGCTGAGGCCCTGGCCTATGTTCAAGGCTAGTGGTTCAGCTTCACCTGAGGATGGAAGCAGTCATCCTCCTGCTAGAAAACTTAAAAGAGTTAAGATGGCAAAAGCACAGCAAAGAACTGTGCGTTCTTCTAAATCACAAATCCCCAAGGAGAGTCCAATTGTGTCAGTTGCGATGCCTGACCTTCCCAACACTGGACGGGAAGAGGTTGCGCCTTCCACCATTTGCACGTTCCCTGCAATTGCTGGAAGGAGCACCCGCAGTCCAGTTCCTGATAGTCAAATTGAAGATGTCACTGTTGAAGTACACCAGGATGAGGATATGGGTGTTGCTGGTGCTGGGGAGGAAACTGACAGAGGATTCTGATGGTGAGGTGGTTTGTTTAAGTCAGGCACCCGGGGAGACACCTGTTGTCTGTGGGACGAATATGTCCATTGACATGCCTGGTCAAAATACAAAAAAAATCACCTCTTCGGTGTGGAATTATTTTAACAGAAATGCGGACAACTGGTGTCTAGCCATGTGTCGCCTTTGTCAAGCTGTAATAAGTAGGCGTAAGGACGTTAACCACCTAGGAACATCCTCCCTTATACGTCACCTGGACCGCATTCATCAGAAGTCAGTGACAAGTTCAAAAACTTTGGATGACAGCGGAAGCAGTCCACTGACCACTAAATCCCTTCCTCTTGTAACCAAGCTCCTGCAAACCACACCACCAACTCCCTCAGTGTCAATTTCCTCCTTACACAGGAAAGCCAATAGTCCTGCAGGCCATGTCACTGTCAAGTCTGACGAGTCCTCTCCTGCCTGGGATTCCTCCGATGCATCCTTGAGTGTAACGCCTACTGCTGCTGGTGCTGCTGTTGTTGCTGCTGGGAGTCGATCGTCATCCCAGAGGGGAAGTCGGAAGACCCCTTGTACTACTTCCAGTAAGCAATTGACTGTCCAACAGTCCTTTGCGAGGAAGATGAAATATCACAGCAGTCATCCTGCTGCAAAGCGGATAACTCAGGCCTTGGCAGCCTGGGCGGCCTGGGCGGTGAGAAACGTGTGTCCGGTATCCACCGTTAATTCACAGGCAACTAGAGACTTGATTGAGGTACTGTGTCCCCGGTACAAAATACCATCTAGGTTCCATTTCTCTAGGCAGGCGATACCGAAAATGTACACAGACGTCAGAAAAAGAGTCACCAGTGTTCTAAAAAATGCAGTTGTACCCAATGTCCACTTAACCATGGACAAGTGGAGCAGGGCAGACTCAGGACTATATGACTGTGACAGCCCACTGGGTAGATGTATTGCCTCCCGCAGCAAGAACAGCAGCGGCGGCACCAGTAGCAGCATCTCGCAAACGCCAACTCGTTCCTAGACAGGCTACGCTTTGTATCACCGCTTTCCAGAAGAGGCACACAGCTGACAACCTCTTACGGAAACTGAGGAACATCATCGCAGAATGGCTTACCCCAATTGGACTCTCCTGGGGATTTGTGACATCGGACAACGCCAGCAATATTGTGCGTGCATTACATCTGGGCAAATGTCCCATGTTTTGCACATACATTGAATTTGGTGGTGCAGAATTATTTAAAAAACTACAGGGGCGTGCAAGAGATGCTGTCGGTGGCCCGAAGAATTGCGGGCCACTTTCGGCATTCAGCCACCGCGTGCCGAAGACTGGAGCACCAGCAAACAGTCCTGAACCTGCCCTGCCATCATCTGAAGCAAGAGGTTGTAACGAGGTGGAATTCAACCCTCTATATGCTTCAGAGGATGGAGGAGCAGCAAAAGGCCATTCAAGCCTATACATCTGCCTACGATATAGGCAAAGGAGGGGGAATGCACCTGACTCAAGCGCACTGGAGAATGATTTCAACGTTGTGCAAGGTTCTGCAACCCTTTGAACTTGCCACACGTGAAGTCAGTTCAGACACTGCCAGCCTGAGTCAGGTCATTCCCCTCATCAGGCTTTTGCAGAAGAAGCTGGAGACATTGAAGGAGGAGCTAAAACAGAGTGATTCCGCTAGGCATGTGGGACTTGTGGATGGAGCCCTTAATTCGCTTAACCAGGATTCACGGGTGGTCAATCTGTTGAAATCAGAGCACTACATTTTGTCCACCGTGCTGGATCCTAGATTTAAAACCTACGTTGTATCTCTCTCTCCGGCAGACACAAGTCTGCAGAGGTTCAAAGACCTGCTGGTGAGAGAATTGTCAAGTCAAGCAGAACGTGACCCGTCAACAGCTCCTCCTTCACATTCTCCCGCAACTGGGGGTGCGAGGAAAAGGCTAAGAATTCCGAGCCCACCCGCTGGCGGTGATGCAGGGCAGTCTGGAGCGAGTGCTGACATCTGGTCCGGACTGAAGGACCTGCCAACGATTACTGACATGTCGTCTACTGTCACTGCATATGATTCTGTCACCATTGAAAGAATGGTGGAGGATTAAATGAGTGACCGCATCCAAGTAGGCACGTCAGACAGTCTGTATGTATACTGGCAGGAAAAAGAGGCAATTTGGAGGCCCTTGCAGAAACTGGCTTTATTTTACCTAAGTTGCCCCCCCTCCAGTGTGTACTCCGAAAGAGTGTTTAGTGCAGCCGCTCACCTTGTCAGCAATCGGCGTACGAGGTTGCTTCCAGAAAATGTGGAGAAGATGATGTTCATCAAAATGAATTATAATCAATTCTTGCGTGGAGACATTCACCAGCAATTGCCTCCAGAAAGTACACAGGGACCTGAGATGGTGGATTCCAGTGGGGACGAATTAATAATCTGTGAGGAGGGGGATGTACACAGTGAAAGGGGTGAGGAATCGGACGATGAGGAGGAGGTGGACATCTTGCCTCTGAAGAGCCAGTTTGTGCAAGGAGCGATTGATTGCTTCTTTTTTGGTGGGGGCCCAAACCAACCAGTCATTTCAGTCACAGTCGTGTGGCAGACCCTGTGGCTGAAATGATGGGTTTGTTAAAGTGTGCATGTCCTGTTTATACAACATAAGGGTGGGTGGGAGGGCCCAAGGACAATTCCATCTTGCACCTCTTTTTTCTTTCATTTTTCTATGCATCATGTGCTGTTTGGGGACTATTTTTTTTAAGTGCCATCCTGCCTGACACTGCAGTGCCACTCCTAGATGGGCCAAGTGTTTGTGTCGGCCACTTGTGTCGCTTAGCTTAGTCATCCAGCGACCTCGGTGCAAATTTTAGGACTAAAAATAATATTGTGAGGTGTTCAGAATAGACTGAAAATGAGTGGAAATTATGGTTATTGAGGTTAATAATACTATGGGATCAAAATGACCCCCAAATTCTATGATTTAAGCTGTTTTTGAGGGGTTTTTGTAAAAAAAACCACAGAATCCAAAACACGACCGAATCCGACAAAAAAATTTTCAGGGAGGTTTTGCCAAAACGCGTCCAAATCCAAAACATGGCCGCGGAACTGAATCCAAAACCAAAACACAAAACCCGAAAAATGTCTGATGCACATCACTAAATAAAACAGGTTTTATTTCGTTACTGTGCATTTAAATTGAAAATTTCTTAAAATATACTGGTGTGCTCAGACTTTTGACAAGTAGTGTATATACATCATTAGTAGATGTAATTAATCATGTGTGGTTATACTGTCTACTAAATTAGTTTTATACATATGCTCAATCCAGGGAGACACTGAGATTAATATGGCCGTATTCACATACAAATAATTATTCCTTGTTGGCTACAGCTGTATGAAGGCGTGAGAAGAGCTCACAGAGCCTGACATAGATACAGAAGGGCTGATTACTAGCACTGGCTAGCTGCGTTACTGAGTAATGGCCAATCAGCACTACACTGTAGCCAATGATGACTGATACACACACAGGATAATAGTGACTGTAGCCAATGCTGACTGAAACACACAGGATAATTGTGACTGTAGCAAATGCTGACTGATATACACATAGGATAATAGTGACTGTAGCCAATGCTGGCTGATATACACACAGGATAATAGTGACTGTAGCCAATGCTGACTGATATACACACAGGGTAATAGTGACTGTAGCCATAGGGAGAACGCATGCTCATAGACAGTCACCATTCCCAGTCACCATATTAACACTACTGCTGTAATTATATGGGAGATTAATTACTAATTTCCACAGACATCACTTTAGTCCCTTGGTGACAATACACATCATTTTAATTACTTATTTTATATTACTTTTATTTATTTATTTTATATCTTTCACAGCTTACAAGCACCTTTTAGAAAAAGATATTTCAGCATTATAATAAAATGTAGCTTTATATACTGTACTTATAATTTTGCTTTGGGTGGACATGAGTGCCTCACACAAGCCATTACACGTGTTATGGGTTAACAATGATATTTCTATATATTGTATTCCCAGCAGATGGATGTAACAGAAGAAATATATGGCAGGAGCATCTCCCTTTATCTCCAGACTGTAACATAGAAGATAACATCACAAGAGATTCTCCAGCAGAAACTCCTATTACCTCAGTTATGCATCCAGATCTTCACAGTACAGATCTGTTATCTGACCCCACTTATCATGAGGAATGGTCTGATAGAGTAGATACCAAATACTTTACACAGGACACAAAGCCTATTACCTATCAGCCAGCTAAGACATTTCCATGCTCAGAGTGTGGGAAATGTTTTACAAAGAAATCAAATCTTGTTATTCATGAGAGACGTCACACAGGTGAGAAGCCATTTCCATGTCCTGAGTGTGGAAAATGTTTTACACTGAAATCAAATCTTGTTAAACATGGGAGAAGTCACACAGGTGAGAAGCCATATTCATGTTCTGAGTGTGGGAAATGTTTTACACAAAAAAATGATCTTGTTATACATGAGAGAACTCACACAGGAGAGAAGCCATTTTCATGTTCTGAGTGTGAAAAATGTTTTACACATAAATTTTATCTTGTTGTACATGAGAGAAGTCACACAGGTGAGAAACCATTTCCATGTTCTGTGTGTGGGAAATGTTTTATACAAAAATCACATCTTGTAACACATGAGAGAAGTCACGCAGGTGAGAAGCCATTTCCATGTTATGAGTGTGGAAAATGTTTCACACTGAAATCATCTCTTGTTATACATAAGAGAAATCACACAGGAGAGAAGCCATTTCCATGCCCCGAGTGTGGAAAATGTTTTAAACGGAAATCATTACTTGTTATACATAAGAGAAGTCACACAGGTGAGAAGCCATTTCCATGTTCTGAGTGTGGGAAATGTTTTTCACAGAAATCACATCTTGTTATACATAAGAGACTTCACACAGGTGAGAAGCCATATCCATGTTCTGTGTGTGGGAAATGTTTTACACGGAAATTGCTTCTCGATACACATAAAAGAAATCACACAAGTGATAAGCCATTTCCCTGTTCTGAGTGTGGGATATGTTTTACACAGAAATCAGCTCTTGTTGCACATCAGAGAAGTCACATAGGTTAGATGCCATTTCCATGTTCTGATTGAAAAAAATTCTTGAAATCAGATCTTGTTAAACATTAAGTTAGTCACACATTTAAATAGATAAGACTGCATTTTTGCAGGGTGAAATTTTTTTGTCCTAAACAACAGTTGTATGAAGATCTTGTTAGGCATAGTATTTAACCAGATACAGGATCTTCATTGACTTTTCAAATTTTTTCGTTGTATAAAGGGATGAGCTTTTATTGTTTGTGCTGTTCTATAACTTTTCTTTTGTTATTTGTAGTATGTATTTGGTGAGATAATTTTTAATCATTGAGCAGATGGGAAGGAAAGGTCTCTCTTCCATGTGTAGTTTTTGGAGATTTGTTACCCAAATGGTATGAGCGTAGGATGACATGAACAGTGCCCAAGAGGAGTAATAAAGCCTAAACTCCATCCTTCTAAATATGGTCTCATACCTGACATGTTCCTGTTGACTTCCTCCCCACCGGCAATAGCCTGTAATATACAGCAGGATACCAGGTGCTAGAGTAACGTGATGTCATAAGTGATCTCTGTGATGTCATATGTTTGTGTTATAAAAATGTAAAGGTTGGAGACTTCCGCTTCCGGCTCCGGCATGTGAGCAGCGCTGCGGGACAGCTCCTTCCACACGCCGCCGATTACAGCCATTTCACGGTTCCTAGAGCCTCCACATACCGCTACACCTGCAGCCGATCCTCCGGTGACAGTGGAGACTCGCATGGAGAAATATCTCCGTGCTTCCATGCCCCGCAGTCGGAGCTCAAAAAACGGGAAGGGGGAATCCAAGATGGCGCCCGCCAAGGAGACGCGTGGGACAGCCGCTTCTGCCTCCCCAGGGTCTAAGGACACTGCCTGAGCCTCATCACAGGGCACAGAACGCCCTGGTGCAGCATCCAGCAGTGAGTATATTGCTCCTACTCACACTGTGCTCCTTATACACTCAGAATCCTCCCTGCCAGCTCCTAACACCCCAGTCACATATGGTGATATGATGGCAACTGGGAGGGCAGCCATAGCACCTCCTTCTGGCTGCACAAATAGCTGATATAGCAAAGCAGAATGACTCCCTTACAAAAAAGATTCAGAAATCTGAATGTCAAGTGGGCGCTTTATTTGGAGAGGTTTCTAAGTCCATGCTAAACAATTGGACGATCTTGAAAATAGGCCATGGATCAACCCCTACTTATATACATCAGTTCTGGAACAAGGTTTTGGTATTTATAAATGATACCTTCAATTTACAATTATCTTTACTGCCCCTCCCATTTCTATGTGCTAATCTTACGGAATGGTTGACTGAAGGTTTACAAAAGAATCTTGTACCGATACTAATAAATATAATTACTATTGCTAAAAAAGTTCTCTTGACCCATTGGATTACTAGACATACTTCCTCATTATCTGAGGTTAAAACTTTACTTTTGAAAACTTTATATGCAGATAGGCAGACTGCACTGCCAGATTTGGAAAAAGGGGCTGTTTCGTTTTATAGGAAATGGGGTCCTTACATAGAAACATTACACAATGATTTACAATCACAGGTTTATAAGCTGTTTGATAAAACAAATTGGTGGGCATACAGGTGTATAGAACGGGGAATGTGTGCTTAATATTGTTATGATACGCTGGCCTTTTTATTATTATTATTACCCTTTATTTATATGGCGCCACAAGGGTTCCGCAGTGCCCAATTACAGAGTACATAAACAAATAATCAAGCAGGAAAACAGCAACTTACAGTTGACAATATAGAACAAGTACAGGGTAAATAAACATAGCTACATCAGCAGATAACACTGGAATAAGTATCAGGTGGCAGAAGACTGCTGGATTTGGTGCAGTTGAATATTATTAAAGTAAGAAAAGGATAAGCACATGAGGGAAGAGGGCTCTGCTCGTGAGAGCTTACATTCTAAAGGGGAGGGTAGACAGACGGGTGAGACAGATTGGGTACATAGAGAGCGTGGAACAGAGGTTTATGATGAGATTTGGCTGGGTTTGGTGAAGAAGTGGGTCTTGAGAGCCCGTTTGAATATTTAATATTCTATTGTACAATATTCTATTGTACAATTGCCTACAATTTTTGAAATGTTGTTATTGTTATTCCTGATGTCTATTCTCTGGATATGATGCTTTGCATATACTTATTTTTCTGCGAGACACTAGTATGTACTATGTTTTTTGCTAGGCATCGGTTACCGCCGGACCATTCCACAGCTTCCCCCCTTCTCCTTATTCTATCTTTCCCCTCTAAGTTTCATCTGTGTTATGCTGTTAATATTTTCAGTTTCTATCAGAAATGACCAGAGAGACGAGACATGATTTTTTACTGCTGACCTGTAATATTGATACACTGGTGTTATTTTCCATGGAAATACGCTAATTAATATTACTGCAAACATTTCTATGGCCATCATGCTTGATTGGTTTCTTTATGTGGACTCTGTGTTATATATTTTGTCTTGTTTGCCTCTCTGGAAAAAAATCCAATAAATATATTTAAAAAAAGAAAAGAAAGAAAAAAAAAATTCAAGATTGACCAACAGAGAAATAGTTTTTCAGTATAGAGGGGACATGTTTGTCATTAATATTTATTTCACTGTGTTACTAATGTTTAAGGGGTCTATTCATGAAGCAGGTAAAAGTGTGGAGAAGTGAGCCAGTGGAGAAGTTTCCTTTAGCAACCAATCAGCACTGAAGTAACATTTTTAATCTGCATTCTATACAATTGTACGGAGCAGTTAATAGGTTGCCATGGGCAACTTCTCCACAGGCTCACTTCTCCACACTTTTCACAGCTTCATGAATAGACCACTGAGAGAGAGACAGCACAATAAGGACTGTCCTATACGTGGGTGCCCCTGGAGCTCTGGGTGCAGCCCGGTGTGTGTATATTTGTGTGTCTATAGATAGACACTCTTCCCTATCTCTCTACTCTGATTGGTTGATGCTATTTAGAATTTTCTGTTTAAAACTGTGCTATATACACTGATATTGTCATAAATGCTACATTCCTGTATCATGCAAGGCTGTTTTGTTTTACTTTTGCATCACTTATTGGTACTTTGCACACAGTCTGTTCTGTACATTGTTGAATGGGTCCTGCAACGTAGCACACAGTCTGCTATGAGACTCAGTGATTGATAGTCTTATGCTGTTTGGGGGTGGCAATGGCCTCCATTTCTCCAAATGAAGGCATGACGCCGCTAGTTAGGGGGACGAAAAGAAGCCATTGTTGGACATAATTTCTTGGCCTCTGCAATGGGTGGCTTGCTCAACGCCATGGGTGTACCGCAAGCCACCGTGGGTGAGTCCAGTGATCCAGTGCTGTATCCTAGGATGCAGGTCAGATCACTGCTGCAGTGGGAGACATGTGTTTTGTAATAGACGCCTCCTGCTGCATCAGCATACAGCGCTATCACTGCTGTTTCCAAGGAAGTGATAGCAACTCCGACCACATCTGAACCAGGCCAAATATTAGTGCAGAGAAAATCCATGAAGTCTTATCATGGACAAGGAAACGGGTCATCAGAATGATGGAATGTTCAAGCAGAATGCAATACAAAGGGAGACTTATATAAAGTCGGAATTGCAGAGCACATGCTGAATACATTAAGGAAGGAGGAGCACATTATATCAGTGCATTACAAAGGTACACACTCATGCAGCCCAATAGATATGAAATTTATAGGATTCAAGGAAGGTAAAATTAATTGGGGAGATGGGAGTGTAGGGGACACACCAAAGTATGAAACTAAGTATTAAAATGGATTTGTGATATTAAAAACACTAACACTAGGGCTCAAAAGACTTAATGAGACCACACACACTAATTATACCATTCTACTAGGGAATTTCAACCAGTCCCAATACTATAAAAGTTGTATTGTTCATACTTGCTGTCACCTATGTCTTTGTCCACTGTTTACGACGCTGTGACACGAATGTCATTTTATTGATTGTGTAACATCATTTAAACCAAACTGTTACTGTACTAATGCTTCCAGAAAATAAGAATTTACTCACCGGTAATTCTATTTCTCGTAGTCCGTAGTGGATGCTGGGGACTCCGTAAGGACCATGGGGAATCGACGGGCTCCGCAGGAGACTGGGCACTCTAAAGAAAGATTAGGTACTATCTGGTGTGCACTGGCTCCTCCCTCTATGCCCCTCCTCCAGACCTCCGTTAAGGAAACTGTGCCCGGAAGAGCTGACATTACAAGGAAAGGATTTTGGAATCCAGGGTAAGACTCCTACCAGCCACACCAATCACACCGTACAACTTGTGATAACTTTTTACCCAGTTAACAGTATGAACGACAACCGAGCATCACTCAACGGATGGCTCATAACAATAACCCTTTATTAAGCAATAACTATATACACGTATTGCAGAAAGTCCGCACTTGGGACGGGCGCCCAGCATCCACTACGGACTACGAGAAATAGAATTACCGGTGAGTAAATTCTTATTTTCTCTAACGTCCTAGTGGATGCTG
Organism: Pseudophryne corroboree; assembly: GCF_028390025.1. NCBI lineage: Eukaryota > Metazoa > Chordata > Amphibia > Anura > Myobatrachidae > Pseudophryne > Pseudophryne corroboree. The sequence goes on from NW_026967519.1 coordinate 4,259,766, forward strand.
GGAACTCCGTAAGGACCATGGGGATTATACCAAAGCTCCCAAACGGGCGGGAGAGTGCGGATGACTGCAGCTCCGAATGGGCAAACACAAGGTCCTCCTCAGCCAGGGTATCAAACTTGTAGAACTTTGCAAATGTGTTTGAACCTGACCAAGTAGCAGCTCGGCAAAGCTGTAAAGCCGAGACCCCTCGGGCAGCCGCCCAAGAAGAGCCCACCTTCCTTGTGGAATGGGCTTTCACTGATTTTGGATGCGGCAATCCAGCCGCCGAATGAGCCTGCTGAATCGTGTTACAAATCCAGCGAGCAATAGTTTGCTTTGAAGCAGGAGCACCCAGCTTGTTGGATGCATACAGGATAAACAGCGAGTCCGTCTTCCTGACTCCAGCTGTTCTGGTGACATAAATCTTCAAAGCCCGGACTACGTCCAGCAACTTGCAGTCCTCCAAGTCACGAGTAGCCGCAGGCACCACAATAGGTTGGTTTAAATGAAAAGATGACACCACCTTTGGCAGAAATTGTGGACGAGACCGCAATTCTGCCCTGTCCATATGGAAAACCAGATAGGGGCTTTTACATGACAAAGCCGCCAATTCTGACACCCGCCTAGCCGAAGCCAAGGCCAACAGCATGACCACTTTCCACGTGAGATACTTTAGTTCCACAGTTTTAAGTGGCTCAAACCAGTGGGATTCCAGGAAATCCAACACCACATTAAGATCCCATGGTGCCACTGGTGGCACAAAAGGGGGCTGAATATGCAGCACTCCCTTAACAAACGTCTGAACCTCAGGCAGTGAAGCCAGTTCTTTTTGAAAGAAAATGGATAGGGCCGAAATCTGGACCTTTATGGACCCTAATTTTAGGCCCAAAGTCACCCCTGACTGTAGGAAGTGCAGGAATCGACCCAGCTGGAATTCCTCTGTAGGGGCCTTCCTGGCCTCACACCAAGCAACATATTTTCGCCATATACGGTGATAATGTTTTGCTGTCACGTCCTTCCTAGCCTTTATCAGCGTAGGAATAACTTCATCCGGAATGCCCTTTTCTGCTAGGATCCGGCGTTCAACCGCCATGCCGTCAAACGCAGCCGCGGTAAGTCTTGGAACAGACAGGGCCCTTGTTGCAACAGGTCCTGTCTGAGAGGCAGAGGCCAGGGGTCCTCTGTGATCATCTCTAGTAGTTCTGGGTACCAAGTCCTTCTTGGCCAATCCGGAACAATGAGTATTGTTCTCACTCCTCTTTTTCTTACTATTCTCAGCACCTTGGGTATGAGAGGAAGAGGAGGAAACACATAGACTGACTGCAACACCCACGGTGTTGCTAGTGCATCCACAGCTATCGCCTGAGGGTCCCTTGACCTGGCGCAATATCTTTTTAGCTTTTTGTTGAGGTGGGACGCCATCATGTCCACTTGTGGCAGTTCCCATCGATCTGCGTGAAGACTTCCTGAAGAAGTCGCCACTCTCCCGGGTGGAGGTCGTGTCTGCTGAGGAAGTCTGCTTCCCAGTTGTCCACTCCCGGAATGAACACTGCTGACAGTGCTAGCACATGATTCTCTGCCCAACGAAGAATCTTTGTGGCTTCCGCCATTGCCACCCTGCTTCTTGTGCCGCCCTGGCGGTTTACATGGGCGACCGCCGTGATGTTGTCTGACTGAATCAGCACTGGTTGATCTCGAAGCAGAGGCTCCGCTTGACTCAGGGTGTTGTATATGGCCCTTAGTTCCAGCAGATTTATGTGCAGACAAGTCTCCTGACTTGACCACAACCCTTGGAAGTTTCTTCCCTGAATGACTGCCCCCCATCCGCGGAGGCTTGCATCCGTGGTCACCAGGACCCAGTCCTGTATGCCGAACCTGCGGCCCTCGAGGAGGTGGGCACTTTGCAGCCACCACAGAAGAGACACCCTGGCCCTGGGGGACAGGGTGATCAGACGATGCATCTGAAGATGCGACCCGGACCACTTGTCCAGCAGATCCCACTGAAAGACCCTCGCATGGAATCTGCCGAATGGAATGGCTTCGTATGACGCCACCATCTTTCCCAGGACTCGCGTGCAGTGATGCACCGATACCTGTTTTGGCTTTAGGAGGTCTCTGACCAGAGTCATGAGCTCCTGTGCCTTCTCCTCCGGGAGAAACACCTTCATCTGGACTGTGTCCAGAATCATGCCCAGGAAGGGCAGACGCGTCGTAGGAATCAGCTGCGACTTTGGGATGTTCAGAATCCAACCGTGTCGACGCAACACTTCCTGAGAGTGTGCTACGCTGATCAGCAACTGCTCCCTGGACCTCGCCTTTATGAGGAGATTGTCCAAGTATGGGATAATTTTGACCCCTTGCTTTCGAAGGAGCACCATCATCTCTGCCATCACCTTGGTAAAAATTCTCGGTGCCGTGGACAGGCCAAACGGCAACGTCTGGAATTGGTAATGACAGTCCTGTACCACAAACCTGAGGTACTCCTGATGAGGCGGATAAATGGGGACATGCAAGTAAGCATCCTTGATGTCCAGAGATACCATAAAATCCCCCTCTTCCAGGCTTGCAATGACCGCTCTGAGCGATTCCATTTTGAATTTGAATTTCTTCAGATAGATGTTCAGGGATTTTAAATTCAGAATGGGTCTGACCGAACCTTCCGGTTTCGGTGCCACAAACATAGTGGAATAGTAGCCCCTTCCCCTTTGAAGGGGGGGAACCTCTACCACCACCTGCTGGAGAAAGAGTTTGTGAATTGCCGCCAGCACTACCTCCCTTTCCCTGGGGGAAGCTGGCAAGGCCGATTTTAGGTAACGGTGAGGGGGTGTCACTTCGAATTCCAGCTTGTATCCCTGAGATACAATTTGAATAGCCCAAGGATCTACCTGTGAGCAAACCCACTGGTTGCTGAAATTTCGGAGACGCGCCCCCTCCGCTCCTGGCTCCGCCTGTGGAGCCCCAGCTTCATGCGGTGGATTTAGTGGAAGCCGGGGAGGACTTTTGTTCCTGGGAACTGGCTGCGTGGTGCAGCTTTTTTCCTCTACCCCTGCCCCTGGCAAGAAAAGATGCACCTCTGACTTTCATGCTCTTTTGCGAGCGAAAGGACTGCATTTGGTAATACGGTGCTTTCTTAAGGCTGTGGAGGTACATAAGGCAAGAAATTTGACTTCCCAGCCGTAGCTGTGGAAACTAGGTCCGAGAGACCGTCCCCAAACAATTCCTCACCCTTATAAGGTAAAACCTCCATGTGCTTTTTTGAGTCGGCATCCTCTGTCCATTGCCGAGTCCATAAGACCCTTCTGGCAGAGATGAACATTGCATTTACTCTAGAGCCCAGCAGGCAAATATCCCTCTGGGCATCCCGCATATATAGGACCGTGTCCTTGATATGTGCCAGGTTCAGCAAAACAGAGTCTCTGTCCAGGGTATCTATCTCCTCAGACAGAGTATCCGTCCATGCCGCTACCGCACTACACATCCACGCCGAAGCAATGGCAGGCCTCAGCAGTGTACCAGAATGTGAGTAAATAGACTTCAGGATAGCTTCCTGTTTTCTATCTGCAGGATCCTTAAGGGCAGCCGTATCCTGAGACGGCAGTGCCACCCTTTTAGACAAGCGCGTTAACGCCTTGTCTACCCTGGGCGAGGATTCCCAGCGTAACCTGTCCGTTGGCGGGAAAGGATACGCCATCAGCAATCTTTTGGAAATCACTTGCTTCCTATCCGGGGAATCCCACGCTTTTTCACATAATACATTCAATTCATGTGACGGGGGAAAAGTCACTTCTTGCTTTTTCTCCCCATACATATAAATCCTTTTGTCAGGGACAGGATTTTCCTCAGAAATGTGTAATACATCCTTCATTGCCACAATCATGTAGCGGATAGCCTTAGTCATTTTAGGCTGCAATTTTGCCTCATCGTCGTCGACACTGGAATCAGAGTCCGTGTCGACATCTGTGTCAACTAACTGGGATATTGGGCGCTTTTGAGACCCTGACGGCCTCTGCACTGTGGGAGCAGGCATGGGTGGAGACCCCGACTGTCCCAAGGCTACAGCTGTATCCAATCTGTTATGTAAGGAGCTTACATTATCATTTAACACCTTCCACATATCCATCCAATCCCGTTTCGGCACCGTCGGGGGCGACACCACATCTGTTTGCACTTGCTCTGCCTCCACGTATCCTTCCTCATCAAACATGTCGACACAGGCGTACCGACACACCGCACACACACAGGGAATGCTCAGACTGAGGACAGGACCCCACAAAGGCTTTTTGGGGAGACAGAGAGAGAGTATGCCAGCACACACCCCAGCGCTATATAACCCAGGAATTACACAGTATTGTAGTGTTTACCCGGTAGCTGCCGTTTTTATATTAAATATGTATGCGCCTAAATTTATATGCCCCCCCTCTCCTTTTTATCTAATGCACCTGTATACTGCAGGGGAGAGCCTGGGGAGCGTCCTTCCAGCGGAGCTGTGAAGAGAAAATGGTGCTGGTGTGCTGAGGAAGAAGGCTCCGCCCCCTCAGCGGCGGGCTTCTGTCCCGCGTCTCGTGTAAAAATGGCGGGGGCTCGCACCTATATACAGTGCCTGACTGTATATCTGTATTTTGCCATCAGGTATCTTAATTGCTGCCCAGGGCGCCCCCCCCCTGCGCCCTGCACCCTACAGTGACCGGAGTGTGTGGGTGTGCTGTGGGAGCAATGGCGCACAGCTGCAGTGCTGTGCGCTACCTTTAGTGAAGACAGGAGTCTTCTGCTGCCGATTTCAAAGTCTTCTTTGCTTCTGTACTTCTGGCTCTGCGAGGGGGACGGTGGCGCGGCTCTGGGAACGGACGATCAAGGTTAGGGTCCTGTGTTCGATCCCTCTGGAGCTAATGGTGTCCAGTAGCCTAAGAAGCGCAACCTAGCCACAGTTAGTAGGTTTGCTTCTCTCCCCTCAGTCCCACGTAGCAGAGAGTCTGTTGCCAGCAGAAGCTCTCTGAAAATAAAAAACCTAACAAAATACTTTCTTTACTAGTAAGCTCAGGAGAGCCCACTAGGAGCACCCAGCTCTGGCCGGGCACAGATTCTAACTGAGGTCTGGAGGAGGGGCATAGAGGGAGGAGCCAGTGCACACCAGATAGTACCTAATCTTTCTTTAGAGTGCCCAGTCTCCTGCGGAGCCCGTCTATTCCCCATGGTCCTTACGGAGTCCCCAGCATCCACTAGGACGTTAGAGAAAATTGTCTGTACCATATTGCTGCATTTCCCCCCCCCCCACCTCCTTACCTTTTTTCCTTCTGTACCCCTTCTTTCTTCTATAATCTTGTTAAAACGTTAATAAAAATGTAATTTGAAAAACAAAACACTAACACTGAAAGATCTAAATGTAGACAACAAAATAAAAAGCCTAATCATTTAGGAATGAAACATAGACCTACAGACCACACATTGCACTATTTCCAGATTTAATACTGAACCAAAAGCAGGAAAGCAGCAGCATTAGCATATTAATATACTGGTAGCACTTTTGAAGTACATGTTCATATTACATCTATGGCAAACCTAACCTATTAGGTAAGACAAGTGACATATACAGGTAACCCAGACCAACCAGTCCAACAGACATTAAATCAGCAACAACCACATGTCCCGGCCTGTTTACTTAAGGAGACCCAGGACACACACTGTATCCTTGGAAAAGGCTACTCAGTAGCTGAAATGCATTGGAGACATCAGAGAGCACCATGCCGCATAAAAGATATAGAGGTACACCTTGATTCTTCCACCAATCTCATAACCACCCATACTTCTAGGAATTTGTGACTGACACACCACCACCCTCGAGCAGTGCGGAGACCAAAGGGACCCTTGAGGAAAAACGGAGGACCAGGAGATGTGATCAGAAAGGTACCAGTGTTGGGGGTGTGGCTTGGTGCTTGGGGTAGACAGACGCATGGCTGCCGATCTCCGGCTTCGGAGCCGCTAATATCAATAGCAGCACCGTCTGCCTCCACACCCACCAAGCAACTACATTTGCAGCCCCCAGGAACGCATTGACCCATTAGGAGGTGTTTACTAACCTTGTGGGCTTTCCCGTCCACAGCTGTGGCCCAGATGCTGTCCTCTGGGTCTCCCTACAGTGCCCACTTCCGCCTGGAGATGCGGATCCACCTCTGGGAGAGGAAAAGAAGCTCTGGGGTACCATCCGCCGCTGCTTTCTCCGGTGCAGCAGATGGAGCTGCAGCTCAGCCCCGCGATTTACAGCCTCCATATCGCCGGATCACTGGAGTTACACCGTGGTCGCATATCACAGCACACTGTTTCCACGGGGATCTATATTGGCAGGTACAGCTGTCTTTGGGCTCCCCCATCTTTTGTACTGTTACAGCTATCTCCTATACCACAGCCACTTACCATCAATTAGGGGGTTCAGAAGCAGCCCCCACTCATTGCCACATAACCTTGCACTAGATCTCTCCACATTTTCTCTATCTGGAGGAAATCACTGCGTTATTAACTTGTTGGTAGGGCATCCTGCCCTACTGTGACTTTCCCTACTCCCCTTTGTGCCTTTTTCTGCCAGTTCCTATACAGAACTGGGGCCAGCAATGATCACACTTGACCGGTAACTTTGGCTGGGGGGACCCCCATCTGCTCAGGCAACTGTTTAGCTTTGCTTAGTGTCGTGCACATTGACGCTGGCATGGGACCTACCGATTTATTATCTTGCTCATTTTTTTCTCTTTTTTTAAAACTCGTTAGGAAAGTCTGTATTTAGGGGGCACTCACCCTAATTGAAAACTGGTGCTTTTTCTCACTGTGCTTACTGTCAATTTTGCCCTGATGCTGCCACCTAGTGGTTATGAGTAAATCTACTAAACTCACTCCAGCTTCTACCACGCGCTCCCGTTCGGGGAAAACAGGTGAACCCACGATACGCAAAGACATTCCTGTTCCGTCCTCACTGTCAATTTCTGTTTGCCCATCATCCACTCAGGCCCCAATGGCCGGCTCCACTATGGCACTTATGAGGATGTACTTTACGCTATAAAGGATACTATCACCCCTATTGTGGAAGCTCAGGCGAACAAAAATTCCACGGCTATCAAAGATCAGAAAGAACATCTGGATTCTGCTGACTTGCAAGTCGTGACGAACCAAAGAAAAATTGAGGATCATGAGCAGGCATTATATTATTTACAGCAGGAGCTGGATCAAGTGTGCAATACCAATCATCAACTTCTCAACAAGGTTGATGACTTGGAAAATCGCTTGAGGCATAACTTGCGCATCGTGGGATTCTTGGAACACCATTGTACGACTTTATTGGCAAGGACTTTTTACAACTCTTGGATTTATCCTCAGATCTCCAGAACTTTGTCGTAGAAAGGGCGCACCGGCTTGGGCCTCTCTGTGATTCTCGGAAACCCCACACAGTTATGTTCCGATGTCTCAATTCGGCCCATAAATTGGCCATTTGGTCAGCAGCCCGTAAAAATGGCAATATTGTATGGCAACATCATCGTCTTCTAGTATTTCAAGACTATTCTGCAGAAGTTTCGAGGGCCTGTGTTTTCTAAATAGTTTCAAGCACAATGCAAATTTGCACTGATTTCCTGGCAAGGCTCAGGATCTTTGGAGACTCTGGCTTCAAGGACTTTACCTCAGCTACTGACGCAATGGCCTTTTTGGAAGACGAGTCGACGACTGGTTCGGCATCATCTAGGTGATTATAGCTGAAATTTCACATTATCAGTTGGCTTGTCTTTATGCCATATGTTTATATTTTTTCTCTCTATTTTTGACTAGTTTAATCGGATGGGTCTCTTAAGTATTATATCAGTTTCCTATTTATCATTGCTACTCAGTGATACATGGCCATAGGAACATTTATAAATGTAAATTATATGATATACAATATACGCCTTGTAACATATATGCCCCTGCGATTTATTGTAAAACCTTTTATACATCCGTTGCAAACCTTTTATACCCGTACTTGGACTCTAATGTGATTTTAGGCCGGGACTAATATTGTAGCCTCTCCTTTTATGGACCACCAACCTATAACAGTCCCCTCCTTCCACACTAGGAAAATTGGTATTCTGTGCCTTCTCCAACGCCTTCAGTTAGTTGATCATTGGAGACTACAACACCCAATAGATACAGAATTTACTTTCTATTCTGCCCCTCATTCAATGTTTTCTAGGATTGATTATCTTTTTCCCTCCGGCACTTTAGCCTCCAAAATTACAAAATCTGTTATTGATACCATGGGATTGACAGATCATGCTCCTATTTGGCTTACTCTATGCACCCAAGTTCCTCCTGGTCGTCATAGGCTGTGGCACTTCCCTTCATACATGGCTTCTTCTCATGTTTTTTTGTGACACCCTCAAATCTACCTGGAATGACTATCAACTTGCGAATGCCCATCATCAGCAAGACCCAGCTCTCTTTTGGCAGACAGCGAAAGCAGTCTTGAGAGGCAGGTTGCTGTCCTACATGTCCAATCCCAATAGGCAACAGTCTGAGGGGTTACGCTTGCCACAGTGAATTGACACGGGCGTATGAATCTATGAAGCGCTCTCCCTGTCCTGTTCATACTGCTAAATTTAAGCAATGTAAAGTAGCATTAGACGCATTGGTCCAACAATCTGGTGACAGGTGCGTTAATAACAATAAGCATCAATTCCATATTCATGGTAACAAGAACAGCAAGCTACTTTCTAATCTTTTGAGCGGAGATAGGTCTAGTTCCACCATCCTAGCATTGAAAGATGACTTGAGCACATCACATACCTTAGGTCCTGAGATTTTAGATGTTTTTTACATTCCTTTTATACTAACTTCTATACACAGGAACAAATCGATTTAATCCACAAACAGGAATTTTGGGACACACATCCTCGTTTATCGGAGACTCACACATCTGCTCTCTGTGAGGCAGCTCCAGGGTGGGAAAATCTGCAGTAGATGGCACCCTGGGTTGGGGGAGGGGCTACAGGTCAACTAACGGCCACCTCCCCTATGCTGGACTTTCACCCTGGGTACTTTGAGTCTTATTAAATGGGGTGTTAGTACACCCGACCTGTACTCAATATGCCCCGGTGGTCTAATGGGGTCCCTGCTCGGTGACGGTGTCCACGCCAGCGTCGTAGTCCATCTCCCTAGACCGTGACAGAAACGCAATTTAAGGGCGGGTCCCACTTTGGGGACAATCTTACCTCCTCCCTGTAGCAGCCACGCGAACCAGGAGAGAGACTGTGACCGTATGCCTGAAGCCAGGGTGCCTCTGCCGCAAGTACCTGGGAACAGGCCGCGGGAGTATGCGACACCGCTTGGGAGGTGATGGAGCCGCCCTTGAAGTCTTCTTAGAAAGCCTTTACAGGGCTGCCCAGAGCAGTCCACCTGTTAAGTGACCTTTTGCTGCAGGCACCAACTCGAAACTGAGCTCACAATGCCTGGAGGCAGGGTTATAGAGGAGGCCCCAATGCATCCTGGGACAGCCTAAAGATTTAGCCTGTTGGTGCCTCTGGATCAAGAGCCACTCTACACCCCAATGTTTCCCTGTGAAACACAATGTAACCTGCGGCTGAAAAATACATTAGAGACTGTATAAAGACGGGCAACTAAAATGGTGCGTGGTCTACACCACAAAACTTTCCTGGAAAGACTAAATAACTTAAATATGTATAGTTTGGAGCAGAGAAGGGAAAGGGGGGACATGATAGAAACTTTCATATATATCAGTGGTTTTAACAAGGAACAGGAAGGAGACATTCTTTGAAGGAAAAGTATTAGAACACGATGACACATACTGAAATGGGAAGGTGGTAGGTTCAAAGGAAACTTAAGAAAAACTACTTTACAGAAAGAATAGCCTCCCATCAGAGGTGGTAGAGGCTAAGACAGTGGACTCATTTTAGCATGCTTGGAATAGACAAGAATATCCTTACAAATAACTAAGGATCAAATAGGGTTGAGGTTACCCATACTTGACTACCCTCCTGGAATGGCTGAGAGTTTCCCTAAAATCAGGGTAGCACTCCCAGCCACCCAGAAAGGTAGGAAAGTCTCCCCCAGCAGAGCAGACCCCCTCAGCGGCCCACTTACATAGCCCAAGTGGGTGGTCCAAGGGGGCCCGATGACGCTATTTGTGTTGAATTGCATAATCATAGCCCCACCCCCTACATTTCAATGCCTGTTATATTGGCATTGTATAGCAGGGGCGTAGCCATGATGTCACAACTGCAGGCACCACGTCTCCTGTGAGGATTCCTATCCTGAGCCATGCCCGCAGCAAGGGAGCCAAGTCACAATTCTGCTGCACCAAGCTGGCTGCCCACTCCCAGAGGGAGAAACCGGAATGTCCGCAACCCTGGGTTTCAAAAAGGTAAAATAGGGACAGACTAGATGAGCCAAAGTGGTTATCTCCCATCAAATTAAATGATTCTATTAGTGATGAAAAAAAGCCAAAGAGACTCAACTGCTGGCTTTGATCGATCTGGCTAATAGAAACTGTTGGTCAGTAAATGCATCTGTGAGTTGTAGGCAACTTACTAACATGTACACTACACAAAGGGAATGTGGACAGACAGTGGAATATGTGCAGCCGGCTTAGCACTTACAGTTTTTTCTTTAACTCTTATGAATATTACTTATACCCTTTTCACACCAAGCTTCTGACCCGAGTTATTGCCAGAGTAACCTGCATCCCGGCTTGGGGTGAAAGGGTCAACCCGGTTGTTGGTGCCGGTAACCTGACCCTGGTACTTACCAGAGTCAAACCCGGCACTGACCAGGTAACCATGCGGTGTGAATGGTGCGACCTGTGTTTTCCGACTCCGGTAATGCAAAAAGAGCCGTCACCATGCACTTTTCATGACTCATCGTTGTGGGCCTGTAAAAAAAAAAAAAAGTTTGTTCAGTGAGAACCTGGCAACAACCCGGGTCCAACAAGGTGTGACACAGGTTGGAACCATGTTCAAAAACCTGGTTTGGATTCAGGATTTTGGTCTGAAAGTACACAACATAATAAAACCAGCACTAGTTTCTAAGCACACATTCTCCCACCTTATAGTAAGGCTCCTGTCTCTTCTTGCTGGTAGCTTCTCTCTGGTCCACACTTGGTAGAAGAAGCTGCTACCACTGGGTATATGCAGCAGCTCTGCTCTGTCCCTTAATCTGCATGATGTGGTGGAAGCTCTAGTAATTGTACTAAATGCCACTGCTATTGTCATAGTTTGAGTCACTTGCCAAGAGGAGGGGGGTTTCCTGGCAACTGGAAACTCCCCCTGCATTTGCCTATGCACAGCCCCCTGGGGTCCCCACACTGCACACCCTACACCCATTATTCTTAATACTTACCCTCCAGAGTCCTGTGGTGCAATCTCTTGGGACTGCGATTAAAATGAGATATGCTTGTTGTCAGGATCCTTCACATGATCACATCCCAGAATATGATATTCCTCAATTTATATGTGTGGTAAATGTTATTTCTTGAACTGCATGTCATTCTCCTCTGCTAGGTTGTAAATACTGTGGACATAACTCCAGGGGGGCTAAGAGGTTATCACTCTGAGTGCATCTGACCAGGCCACTATGTCCTGAGGCCATAAATGTGTTTCTTAGTGACCAGATCAAAACATAGCAATAAAGTGGGAGAAGAAATTTGTGTCCAGCCAGCAGGTCTCTCATCCTCAACCATCATGTTTCGGGGGTGGAACACTGCATCATAAAGTTCCCATCTTCAAACAACCTTGTCATACTAAGATAATAAAGTGAAGAGGCATGGAATTTCTGTGTCCTCCTCCCCAATATATTTGCAAGACCGCTATATGAAAAGCATATGATACCTTCCTCCCTGTTCAGCATTGACCTATTTACAAAAAACACAAGGGTGGGGAGAAGTGAGGGTAACTATCACTTTCCCTGTAAAAATAAGATTTTAAACCTACCGGTAAATCTTTTTCTCGAGTCCGTAGAGGATGCTGGGGACTCCGTAAGGACCATGGGGATAGACGGGCTCCGCAGGAGACATGGGCACCACAAGAAAGACTTTAGATCTGGTGTGCACTGGCTCCTCCCTCTATGCCCCTCCTCCAGACCTCAGTTAGAGAAACTGTGCCCAGAGGAGACGGACAGTACGAGGAAAGGATTTTTGTTAATCCAAGGGCAAGATTCATACCAGCCACACCAATCACACCGTATAACTTGTGATATACTATCCAGTTAACAGTATGAAAATGACATAGCATCAGTCCAAGACCGATGAGACTATAACATAACCCTTATTTAAGCAATAACTATATACAAGTCTTGCAGAAGTAGTCCGCACTTGGGACGGGCGCCCAGCATCCTCTATGGACTACGAGAAAAAGATTTACCGGTAGGTTTAAAATCTTATTTTCTCTTATGTCCTAGAGGATGCTGGGGACTCCGTAAGGACCATGGGGATTATACCAAAGCCACCAAACGGGCGGGAGAGTGCGGATGACTCTGCAGCACCGATTGAGCAAACAGGAGGTCCTCCTCAGCCAGGGTATCAAACTTATAGAACTTTGCAAAGGAGTTTGAACCCGACCAAGTAGTAGCTCGGCACAGCTGTCAGGCCGAGACCCCTCTGGCAGCCGCCCAAGAAGAGCCCACCTTCCTAGTGCAATGGGCCTTGACCGATTTAGGTAATGGCAATCCCACCATAGAATGCACCTGCTGAATCGTGTTACAGATCCAGCGAGCAATAGTCTACTTTGAAGCAGGGGCACCAATCTTGTTGGTTGCATACATGACAAACAGTTCTTCTGTTTTTCTGACACTAGCCGATCTGGCCACGTAAATTTTCAAAGCCCTGACCACATCAAGGGACTCGGGATCCTCCAAGTCACACGTAGCCACAGGCACCACATTAGTTCATATGAAAGGATGAAACCACTTTTGGCAGGAATTGAGGACGGGTCCGCAATTCCGCTCTATCCATATGGAAAACCAGATAGGGGCTTTTATGTGATAAAGCCACTAATTCCGACACTCGCCTAGCCGAAGCCAAGGCTAATAACATGACCACCTTCCAAGTGAGATTTTTCAACTCCACCACTCTAAGTGGTTCAAACCAATGTGACTTAATGAAACTTAACACCACGTTAAGGTCCCAAGGCGTCGCCGGAGGTACAAAAGGAGGCTGAATATGCAGTGCTCCCTTCACAAAAGTTTGTACTTCAGGGAGAGAGGCCAATTCCTTTTGAAAGAAAATGAATAAGGCCGAAATCTGAACCTTAATAGATCCTAATTTTAGACCGAAATTCACTCAAGTTTGCAGGAAGTGAAAGAAACAGCCCAGATGGAATTCTTCCGTAGGAGCATTCCTGGCCTCACACCAAGAAACATATTTTCGCCATATATGGTGACAATGTTTAGATGTCATGTCCTTCCTAGCCTTTATTAGCGTAGGAATGACCTCATCCGGAATACCCTTATCCGCTAGGATCCGGCGTTCAACCGCCATGCCGTCCAACGCAGCCACGGTAAGTCTTGGAATAGACAGGGCCCCTGTTGCAACAGGTCCTGTCTTAGAGGAAGAGGCCACGGATCTTCTGTGAGCATTTCCTGCAGATCCGGATACCAGGTCCTTCGTGGCCAATCTGGAACAATGAAGATTGTTCTCACTCCTCTTTTTCTTACTATTCTCAACACCTTGGGTATGAGAGGAAGAGGGGGAAATACATAGACCGACTGGAACACCCACGGTGTCACTAGGGCATCTACAGCTACTGCCTGAGGGTCTCTTGACCTGGTGCAATACCTCTGTAGCTTCTTGTTGAGGCGGGACGCCATCATGTCTATCTGTGGCAGTTCCCACTGACTTGCAATCTGTGCGAAGGCTTCCTAAAGAAGTCCTCTCTTGGATGCAGGTCGTGTTTGCTGAGGAAGTCTGCTTCTCAGTTGTCCACTCCCGGAATGAACTGCTGAAAATGCGCTTACATGATTTTCCGCCCAGCGGAGAATCCTAGTGGCTTCTGCCAATTCCACTCTGCTCTTTGTGCCGCCTTGGCGGTTTACATGAGCCACTGCGGTGATGTTGTCTGACTGGATCAGAACCGATAGGTCGCGAAGCAATGTTTCCACTTGCCGAAGGGCGTTGTATATGGCCCTCAGCTCCAGGATGTTGATTTGAATACAAGTTTTTTGACTTGACCCAAAGACCTTGGAAGTTTCTTCCCTGTGTGACTGCTCCCCCACCTCGGAGGCTCGCATCCGTGGCTACCAGAATCCAGTCCTGGATGGCGAACCTGCGACCCTGCAGAAGGTGAGCACTCTGCAGCCACCATAGGAGAGACACCCTGGCCCTAGGGGATAGGGTGATTAACTGATGCATCTGTAGATGTGATCCGGACCACTTGTCCAGTAGATCCCATTGGAAAGTCCTCGCATGGAACCTGCCGAAGGGAATGGCCCCGTAAGATGCCACCATCTTTCCCAGGACCCGAGTGCAGTGATGCACTGACACCTGTTTTGGCTTTAATAGTTTTTTTTTACCAGAGTCATTAGTTCCTGGGCCTTCTCTATCGGAAGATAAACCCATTTCTGGTCCGTATTCAGAATCATACCCAAGAAGGGCAGACGAGTCATAGGAACCAACTGTGATTTCGGGATATTGGGAATACAGCCGAGTTGCTGTGACACCTTCAGCGAAAGTGACATGCTGTTCAACAACTGCTCTTTTGATTAGGAGATCGTCCAAGTATGGGATAATTGTGACTCCTTGCTTGCGTAGGAGCACCATCATTTCCGCCAATTACCCTGAAATTGATAATGACAATACTGTACCGTAATTCTCAGGTACGCCTGATGGGGTGGATAAATGGGAACATGAAGGTATGCAGCCTTTCTGTCTAGATACACCATAAAATCCCCCCCTTCCAGGCTGGCGATGATCGCTCTGAGCGATTCCACGTTGAATTTGAACCTTTTCAAGTATAGGTTCAGAGATTTTAATTTTAAAATAGGTCTGACTGAACCGTCCGGTTTCGGGACTAAAGCCAAGGTTGAGTAATGTCCCCTTCCTTGTTGAAGAAGGGGAACCTTAAGCCCCAACCTGTTGGAGATACAATGTGTGAATTGTATTTAATATTATCTCCCTTTCTGGGGGAGAAGCCGGTAGGGCCGATAAGGAAAACCGGCGAGGAGGCACCTCTTCGAATTCCAGCTTGTAACCCTGAGAAACAATTTCTATTGCCCAGGGATCCACCTGTGAGTGAACTCAGATGTGGCTGAAGAGTCGAATACGTGCTCCCACTGGGGCGGACTCCCTTAGCGGAGCCCCAGCGTCATTGGTGGATTTAGTAGAGGCCGGGGAGGACTTCTGTTCCTGGGAACTAGCTGTGCCCTGCGCCCTTACCTCTGGTAAGAAAGGACGCTCCTCGTACTTTCTTGTTTTTCTGCGACCGAAAGGACTGCATTTGATAATGTCGTGCTTTCTTAGGCTGTGAGGGAATATAAGGCAAAAGATCAGAATTACCAGCTATAGCTGTGGAGACCAGGTCCGAGAGTCCTTCTCCACACAAGTCCTCACCCTTGTAAGGTAAAACCTCCATATGCCTCTTTTAGTCGGCATCACCTGTCCATTGTATGTTCCACAGGACACGTCTAGCAGAAATCGACATAGCGTTGACTCTAGAACCCAGTAGATCAATGTCTCTTTGAGCATGTCTTGTATATAAGACAGCATCTTTTATATATCTTAGGGTCAGTAACATGGTATCCTTATCTAGGGTTTCAATCTCCGCTGATAAGGTATCTGTCCACGCTGCTACAGCGCTATCAACCCATGCTGACACAATCGCCTGTCTGAGTAGTGTACCAGAATGTGTGTAAATGGACTTCAAAGTACTTTTCTGCATGCTATCTGCAGGATCCCTGAGGGTAGCTGTATCTTGGTATGTCAGCGCTACCTTTCGGGTAAACGTGTCAACGCCTTGTCCACCCTAGGGGAGGATTCCCATCGTATCCTGGCCCTAGCAGGGAAAGGATACGCCATGAGAATTCTTTTGGGAAACTGCAGTTTCTTGTCTGGAGATTCCCGCTCTTTTTCACACAATTCATTTGGTTCATGAGAGGAGGCAAATGTTATCTCAGCTTTCTTCCCCTTAAACATGTGTACCCTCGTGTCAGGGACAGATGGGTCATCAGTGATATGCAAAACATCTTTCATTACAGTAATCATATATTAAATACTTTTCTGCCAGTTTTGGCTGTAACTTTGCATCATCATAGTCGACACTGGAGTCAGACTCCGTGTCGGTATCAGTGTCTATTATTTTGGATAGTGGGCATTTTGAGACTCTGAAGGTCCCTGCGACATAGGGACAGACATGGGTAGATTCCCTGTCTGTTCTCTAATCTTTTGTGCAATAAATTTACCTCAGCACTTAATTCCACATATCCAGTCAGGTGTCGGCATTGTCAACGGAGACACCACACACACACATTTGCTCCATCTCCTCCTTAGAAGAGCCTTTTACCTCAGACATGTCGACACACACATACCGACACACCACACACTCGGGGAATCCTCTTATCTGAAGACAGTTCCCCCACAAGGCCCTTTGGAGAGACAGAGAGAGAGTATGCCAGCACACACCCAGCGCTAATACCCCAGGTAAAAAAGCACAATGTGTTTACCCAGTAGCGCTGTAACACTATTATTTGCTGCCAATTATGTGCCCCCCCCCTCTTCTCTGAAACCCCCTTTCACCGTGGATAAGCAGGGGAGAGTCCGGGGAGCTTCCTCTCAGCTGTACTGTGGAGAAAATGGCGCTGGTGAGTGCTGAGGGAGAAGCCCTGCCCTCTCGGCAACGGGCTTCTGTCCCGCTTAAATATAATAAAAACTGGTGGGGGCTCTTTATATATACAGTGCCTAGCTGTATATATATCTCTTTTGCCAGAAAAGAGGTTATTATTGCTGCCCAGGGTGCCCCCCCCTGCGCCCTACACCCTTACAGTGGGAGCAATGGCGCACAGCTGCACTGCTGTGCGTTACCTCAGTGAAGATCATGAAGTCTTCTGCCGCCTCTGAAGTCTTCTTTTCTTCTCATACTCACCTGGCTTCTATCTTCTGGCTCTGTGAGGAGGACGGCGGCGCGGCTCCGGGACGAAGTCCAGGGTGAGACCTGTGTTCTGACTCCCTCTGGAGCTAATGGTGTCCAGTAGCCTAAGAAGCAGAGCCTTGAAACTCACAGAAGTAGGTTTGCTTCTCTCCCCTCAGTCCCTCGATGCAGGGAGTCTGTTGCCAGCAGGCTCCCTGAAAATAAAAAACCTAACAAATATACTTTATGTCAGAAAGCTCAGGAGAGCTCTCTGAAAAGCACCCAGTCTCCACTGGGCACAGTATCAAACTGAGGTCTGGAGGAGGGGCATAGAGGGAGGAGCCAGTGCACACCAGATCTAAAGTCTTTCTTAAAGTGCCCATGTCTCCTGCGGAGCCCGTCTATCTCCATGGTCCTTACGGAGTCCCTAGCATCCTCTAGGACGTAAGAGAAATCTGTGTTAATTCTCATGGGGTTTAGCTGCAACTAGAAGTGAACCGATAAACTCACCTGTGTAATCCCCCACAGCAGGAACCTAAATTTGATTTGTAAGTTTAGGCTTCTGAATTATTATCTCCTTTTATTTTTGTTTGAGATTGTACCATACTCTGTGTATTCTTAAAATATTCTTAATCTTTGTAACACCTTTTGTATCTAAGGCTCTGAAGTATTCTTGGAATTCAAATTCTAATTTCTTGTTCTGTGCTTCTTAAAACCCAAGGCCTCGTGTGGCCCACGTAAACGATTTTCTAAGTACTGCAGTGTGTTTGCAGGTAAAAGCAAAATCATATCTTGCGTGCAGCGCTAAATGAGACTTTTGCTGGTGGCAGCGAATGTGTTTGTATAACCCGTGTGTTCAAAGTAACCCACACGTCACAGACGGAGAATCTCAGATTGGTGTATCAGGAGAAACGACCAGCAGGTCCGTGACACTTATGTTTACAAATAATATGGTAAATTAAGTATATTACATTTGAGGAAAAGTCCTTAAGTTTTGTTTCTAATCATGATAATGATTTGAGGGAACAAATAAAGTTGATATTCATTAAGACAGAGCAATATAAGTAAACACATACTTTGGCCACATCCTTTTGCATGCTAGTGTATGTTTAATATAAGGGTTAGTACAAAACTATTACTTTTGAGCTATTTCCTGGTGTAACCGACCTTTCCCTCTCCTCTCTGATGTTGGGGAGAAGGCTCAGGGTCGATATTGCTGAATTCATGTGATGTTGAGTTTAGAAAGTCAAAAGACAAATGCAGCTCCATTCCCAGTGTGCTGTGCCACCTCTTTGATCCATTAATTGCATTAAGTGTGCACATGCACATAACTACCGTATCTTTCGCAGAGAACAGTATGAAAAGCTGGCGGTCAGGATGCCGGCTGTCAGAACACCGACGCTGGCATCCTGATTGTGGCAATGCCGACAAGGGTGTGCAGGGTACCCTAACCACTCTCCCCTAACCCTCCCTGTCCGCAGCCTAAACTAATCACCCCTACTGGTGCCTAACCATAACCCCCCATCTTGCAGCCTAAACCTTACCCTCCCCTTTGTGCCTAACCCAAACACTCCCCCGGTGGTGCCTATCCCTAAGCCTAAACCTAACCCGCCCCCTGCAGGCTAAAGCCAACCCGGAAGTTCATACTTTGGGATCCTGCTCTCCTCAGGATGCCAACGTCGATATAACGTCATACCCTTTCAGACAGGAAGTTCATACAACCACATTTGCACTGCAGCATACAACTAGCAGTCCCAGGACCCTGACCTGCTCTTTACCAGGGTTAGACTGAGACCTGGGAATTTGCCAGCAATTTCTTGGATCATAAGTCTGAAAGTTGTTAAGGACCTCACTTTGGGGGTGATTCCAAGTTGATCGCAGCAGGAATTTTGTTAGCAGTTGGGCAAAACCATGGGCACTGCAGGGGAGGCAGATATAACATGTGCAGAAAGAGTTAGATTTGGGTGGGTTATTTTGTTTCTGTGCAGGGTAAATACTGGCTGCTTTATTTTTACACTGCAAATTAGATTGCAGATTGAACACACCCCACCCAAATCTAACTCTCTCTGCACATGTTATATCTGCCCCCCCCCCCTGCAGTGCACATGGTTTTGCCCAACTGCTAACAAAATTCCTGCTGCGATCAACTTGGAATTACCCCCCTTTATCCCTTAGTAATTCAACACACTCGGCTGCCGCCAACAATAACATTAAAAACAAGGGGTCAAGGGTCGCCAAACACCTTTGTATAACATTTGCACAGGCTCGGCAACGCAGACATCCACACAGTATTGTTGTGTGCCTACTGTTTCAGCAATGACTTAAATTTATAATCTAACAGTCTCACAATCTGTTCAAAGGACTGGGTTTTGCGAGCATATATGAAATAAAGAAAAAACTTTATTGGCAAAAAGGTACAATGCTTATTTAGAAAAGAACGGTGAAATGAACGATTACAGAAATACATACAGGCAAGCAATTACAATAAAAATGACAAACCTTACAGTTGACACGCAGCTAATCTCTCCTGGGAGAAATGGAAGGAAATTGCAGGATGCAAAACATCTATTCCAAGAACATTATGTGGTCATACCTTTTAATTATCAGCAGAGTGTCACACCTGGGGTCAGGTCACATACGCCCCTGCTGATTGGCTGGATAATTGAGGCTGAGGACCCTCCCTGCCTTGCTTATATAACTTAAACATCAAATTCATACAATTGGGCATAACTTCCCCTGCTAAATGGCTAAAGAATAAGGTAATACAATTACCAAGGGAGAGCTTCAATTATTTCACAGTAATTAATGATAAATATCTCAAACATATAAAAACAGCAATAAAAATGTCATAATAATATTTAAAGACGAATGGACTATTTTAGCTCCAAGATCTCATCAGCGGATATGTAGCGCTTAGAGCTCAGCAATGGTCAAATAGGTATATGTAATAGATTATGGGGTCTATTTACGAAACCTCGGATGGAGATAATGTGGACGGTGATAAAGTACCAGCCAATCACTAACTGCCATGTCACAGGCTGGGTTTGATAAATGACAGGAGCTGATTGGCTGGTACTTTATCTCCATTCAAGGCTTAATAAATAGACCCCTAAGACAATGATCAGGTTAGAACTTATCAAAAATACTATAACAATGGTAGAGAAGACGGAGGCCAAAAGGGGAACAGATTTGAAGGGAAATACCCTTGAAGAGACCGATTACCTTCAAGGAGAGAGAGTCCCGGTATAGGAAAGAGAAAAGATCCAATAGCCGTAATAGATTAGAGACACGTAATCACCCAATGAGTAGAGAAGTCACTAGAAGGAAATGATCAAAGTATAAGAAGGGATATATATGTAAACAGAGGAAATGATCAAAGTAAGAGAAGAGAAACATGAAAAATAAGATTTTAAACCTACCGGTAAATATTTTTCTCCTAGTCCGTGGAGGATGCTGGGGACTCCGTAAGGACCATGGGGTATAGACGGGCTCCGCAAGAGACATGGGCACTCTAAAGAACTTTAGATGGGTGTGCACTGGCTCCTCCCTCTGTGCCCCTCCTCCAGACCTCAGATAAAGAACTGTGCCCAGAGGAGACGGACAGTACGAGGAAAGGATTTTTGTTAATCTAAGGGCAAGATTCATACCAGCCCACACCATCCACACCGTATAACATGGAATATACGCAACCAGTTAACAGTATGAATAAAACAGCATCAGCCAAAGACTGATCTTAACTGTAACATAACCCTTATGTAAGCAATAACTATATACAAGCCTTGCAGAAATATATCCGCACTGGGACGGGCGCCCAGCATCCTCTACGGACTAGGAGAAAAAGATTTACCGGAAGGGTTTAAAATCTTATTTTCTCCTACGTCCTAGAGGATGCTGGGGACTCCGTAAGGACCATGGGGATTATACCAAAGCTCCAGACCGGGCGGGAGAGTGCGGATGACTCTGCAGCACCGATTGAGCAAACATGAGTTCCTCATCAGCCAGGGTATCAAACTTGTAGAATTTTGCAAAAGTGTTTGAACCCGACCAAGTCGCCGCTCGGCAAAGCTGTAATGCCGAGACGCCTCGGGCAGCCGCCCAAGAAGAGCCCACCTTCCTAGTGGAATGGGCCTTTACCGAATTTGGTAACGGCAATCCAGCCGTAGAATGAGCCTGCTTAATCGTGTTTCAGATCCAGCGAGCAATAGTCTGCTTAGAAGCAGGAGCGCCAACCTTGTTGGCTGCATACAGGACAAACAGTGCCTCTGTTTTCCTAACCCGAGCCGTCCTGGCTACATACATTTTTAAGGCCCTGACTACATCAAGGGACTTGGAATCCTCCAAGTCACCCGTAGCCACAGGTACCACAATAGGTTGGTTCATATGAAACGATGAAACCACCTTAGGCAAAAATTGAGGACGAGTCCTCAACTCTGCTCTATCCACATGGAAAATCAGATAGGGGCTTTTGTGAGACAAAGCCGCCAATTCGGACACCCGCCTTGCAGATGCCAAGGCCAACAACATGACCACCTTCCAAGTGAGAAATTTTAATTCAACCGTTTGAAGAGGTTCAAACCAGTGAGATTTTAGGAACTGTAACACCACGTTAAGGTCCCATGGTGCCACTGGGGGCACAAAAGGAGGCTGTATGTGCAGCACTCCCTTCACAAAAGTCTGGAATTCTGGGAGAGAAGCCAATTCCTTCTGAAAGAAAATTGATAGGGCCGAAATCTGTACCTTAATGGAGCCTAATTTTAGGCCCATATCCACTCCTGTCTGTAGAAAGTGGAGAAAACGGCCCAGATGGAAATCTTCCGTAGGAGCATTCTTGGCTTCACACCAAGATACATACTTTTTCCAGATACGGTGATAATGTTTCGCCGTCACCTCCTTCCTAGCCTTTAACAGAGTAGGGATGACTTCCTCCGGAATGCCTTTCCCAGCTAGGATTCAGTGTTCAACCGTCATGCCGTCAAACGTAACCGCGGTAAGTCTTGGAACACGCAGGGCCCCTGCTGCAACAGGTCCTCCCTGAGAGGAAGAGGCCACGGATCTTCCGTGAGCATTTCCTGAAGATCTGAATACCAGGCCTTCGAGGCCAATCTGGAACAATGAGTATTGTCTGCACTCTTTTTCGTCTTATGATTCTCAATATCTTTGAGATGAGCGGAAGAGGAGGGAACACATAGACCGACTGAAACACCCATGGTGTCACCAGGGCGTCCACCGCTACTGCCTGAGGGTCCCTTGACCTGGCACAATACCTCCGAAGCTTCTTGCTGATGCGTGACCCCATCATGTCTATTTGAGGAAGTGCCCAATGACTTGTTATCTCCGCAAAAACTTCTTGATGAAGTCTCCACTCTCCTGGATGGAGATTGTGTCTGCTGAGGAAGTCTGCTTCCCAGTTGTCCACTCCCGGAATGAATGACAGAGCGCTTATGTGATTTTTCCTGGTGGCTTCCGCCATTGCCACTCTGCTCCTTGTCCCGCCTTGGCGGTTTACATGAGCCACGGCTGTGACGTCTGATTGAATCAGAACCGGTAGGTCGCGAAGATTCTCCGCTTGTCATAGGCCATTGTATATGGCCCTCAATTCTAGTACGTTGATGTGTAGACAAGCCTCCTGGCTTGACCATAGTCCCTGAAAATTTCTTCCTTGTGTGACTGCTCCCGATCCTCGGAGGCTCGCGTCCGTGGTCACCAGAACCCAGTATTGAATGCCGAACCTGCGACCCTCGAGAAGGTGAGCACTTTGCAGCCACCACAGGAGAGACACCCTGGCCCTGGGGGACAGGCTTATTTTCTGATGAATGTGTAGATGAGACCCCAACCACTTGTCCAGAAGGTCCCACTGAAAAGTCCTCGCATGGAACCTGCTGAAGGGGATGGCCTCGTAGGTCGCCACCATTTTTCCCAGTACTCGAGTGCATTGATGGACTGACACTTTTTTCGGTTTTAACAGGTCTCTGATCATGTTCTGGAGTTCCTGGGCTTTTTCCATTGGGAGAAAACCCCTCTTTAGTTCCGTGTCCAGAATCATGCCTAAGAAAGATAGCCGAGTCGTTGGAATCAGCTGTGACTTTGGTAGATTTAGAATCCAGCCATGCTGCTGCAGCACTCTCAGGGAGAGCGACACGCTTTTCTGCAATTGATCTCTCGATCTCGCTTTTATCAGGAGATCGTCCAAGTACGGGATAACTGTGACTCCCTGCCTGCGCAGGAGCACCATCATTTCCGCCATTACCTTGGTGAAAATCCTTGGGGCCGTGGAAAGCCCAAACGGCACCGTCTGAAACTGGTAATGACAGTCCTGTACAGCGAATCTCAGGTACGCCTGATGAGGGGGATATATGGGGACATGAAGGTATGCATCCTTTATGTCTAGTGACACGATAAAATCCCCCCCTTCCAGGCTGGAGATAACTGCCCGGAGCGATTGCATCTTGAATTTGAACTTTTTTAAGTACAGGTTTAGGGATTTTAAATTTAGAATGGGTCTGACCGAGCCATCCGGTTTCGGGACCACAAACAGGGTTGAATAGTACCCCTTCCCCTGTTGAACTAGGGGAACCTCGACAACCACCTGTTGTTGACACAGTTTTTGAATTGCAGCTAAAACTATCTCTTTTTCTGGGGAAGAAGCTGGTAAAGCCAATTTGAAAAATCAGCGAGGAGGCACGTCTTCAAATTCCAGCTTGTAGCCTTGGGATACAATTTCCATTGCCCAAGGATCCACATCTGACTGAACCCAGACGTGGCTGAAGAGTCGAAGACGTGCTCCCACCGGCGTGGACTCCCTCAGTGGAGCCCCAGCGTCATGCGGTGGATTTAGTAGAAGCCGGGGAGGACTTCTGCTCCTGGGAACTAGCCGTAGCAGGCATTCTTTTCCCTCTACCCTTACCTCTGGCGAGGAAGGAAGAGCCCCGACCTCTTCTGGACTTATGCGACCGAAAGGACTGCATCTGATATTGCGGTGTTTTCTTTTGCTGTGGGGGAACATAAGGTAAAAAAGTAGATTTTTACCGCGGTAGCTGTGGAAACCAGGTCCGCGAGACCTTCCCCAAATAAAACCTCACCCTTGTAAGGCAAAACTTCCATATGCCTCTTTGAGTCGGCATCACCCGTCCATTGGCGGGTCCACAGGGCTCGCCTAGCAGAAATCGCCATGGCGTTGGCTCTTGAACCTAGCAGCCCAACGTCTCTCGAAGCGTCTCTCATATATAAGACTGCGTCTTTAATGTGACCTAAGGTCAATAAAATGGTATCCCTATCTAGGGTATCAATGTCAGCTGACAAGGTATCTGCCCAAGCTGCTACAGCGCTACAAACCCAAGCTGATGCTATTGCCGGTCTGAGCAAGGCACCCGTATGTGTATAAATTGATTTTAAGGTAGTTTCCTGTCTGCGATCAGCAGGATCCTTGAGGGCCGCCGTGTCTGGAGACGGTAGCGCCACCTTTTTGGACAAGCGCATTAATTGGACAAGCGCATTAAAGCCTTGTCCACCCTAGGCGAGGATTCCCACCGTACCCTGTCCTGTGCCGGGAAAGGATACGCTATAAGAATTCTCTTGGGAATCTGCAGTTTCTTGTCTGGAGTCTCCCAAGCCTTTTCAAATAACGCGTTCTGCTCATGAGATGGGGGAAAGGTTACCTCAGGTTTCTTTTCCTTAAACATGCATGCCCTCGTGTCCGGGACAGAGGGGTCATCTGTGATATGCAAAACATATTTTATTGCAATAATCATATAATGAATACTTTTGGCCACCCTTGGGTGTAACCTCGCATCATCGTAGTCGACACTGGAGTCAGAATCCGTGTCGGTATCAGTGTCTGCTACTTGGGACAGGGGACGTTTCTGAGACCCTGGAGGGCCATGTGTTGCAGCCAAAGCCATGGATTGACTCCCTGTCTTTTCTCTGGATTCTGCTTTGTCCATTCTCTTATGTAATAAAGACACATTTGCATTTAAAACATTCCACATATCCAGCCAATCAGGTGTCGGCGTCGCCGATGGAGACACCACAATCATCTGCTCCACCTCCTCCTTAGATGAGCCTTCCGCCTCAGACATGCCAACACACACGTACCGACACCCCCACACACTCAGGGATATATATATATATATATATATATATAAATATGGAGACAGTCCCCCAATAAGGCCCTTTGGAGAGACAGAGAGTATGCCAGCACACACCCAGCGCCACCAGACACTGGAATAAATCCCAGTCAGTACAGTGCTTTTAGAAATATACTCACTGCACCAAATAAATGTGCCCCCCCCACCTCTTTTTTATGCCCTCTGTACTTTGTTCAGCAGGGGAGAGTCCGGGGAGCCAGCTTCTCTGCAGCGTGCTGTGGAGAAAATGGCGCTGGTTAGTGCTGAGGAATCAAGCTCTGCCCCCTCACCGGCGGGCTTAGATCCCGCTCAAATCTTTATACTGGCGGGGGTTTTTGCAATATACTGCCTCTGCAGTATATATCTATGCCAGTGTCCCTAGAGGTTTATTAAATGCTGCCCAGGGCGCCCCCCCTGCGCCCTGCACCCATACAGTGCCGCCAGTGTGTGTGTGTTGGGAGAAGTCTTCTTCTGCCTTTGAAGTCTTCTATCTTCTCATACTCACCTGGCTTCTATCTTCCGGCTCTTTGAGGAGGACGGCGGCGCGGCTCCGGGACGAACGGCGAGGGTGAGACCTGCGTTCCGACCCTCTGGAGCTAATGGTGTCCAGTAGCCTAAGAAGCAGAGCCTATGATTTAAGTAGGTCTGCTTCTCTCTCCTTAGTCCCACGATGCAGGGAGCCTGTTGCCAGCAGTGCTCCCTGAAAATAAAAAACCTAACAAAAAGTATTTTTTCAGAGAAACTCAGGAGAGCTCCCTGCAGTGCACCCTAACTCCTCTGGGCACAGGATCTAACTGAGGTCTGGAGGAGGGGCATAGAGGGAGGAGCCAGTGCACACCCATCTAAAGTTCTTTAGAGTGCCCATGTCTCCTGCGGAGCCTGTCTATCCCCCATGGTCCTTACGGAGTCCCCAGCATCCTCTAGGACGTAAGAGAAATAGAGGTGCTAGACCTAAGGAGAATACATGGTGAGATGATGACAATAGAGGTAACACCAAATCACCAAACCATTTTTTAGGGTCAGGGATAAATATGGAAATTCAGAACAGGTATGAAGTTCTCTATCAAAAGACACCCAAAAGATCAAGATTAGAAGAGCAAGAGGCTGTAGAGGAAAGTGCAAGACACAACACAAAAAGTGTAAGGCTGAGATGAGAGAAAGAGGCATATTCAATCTCTCCTCCAAGGTTTTGACCGAGCATGAAAAGGCAGTAATAACAAAAGCTCTCAGGTTTGTGCCAGCAAAGAATCCTGATATTTTTTAATTATTTATAGCGCTTAATAAATACACAAGAGATCTATGTCGCAAGAGATACTTTGCAAACAAGTCTCTTAAACGTCAAGATATTTCAGGAGTGCCGATCCTTCTCGATGAGGAGGATATTGAGGGCATTAACATATTAACATCTCTATTAGGTGAGAGTATAGATGACTCCCAAGTACAGAAGATTAAAGTCTTGAATGCAGGAACAGGTACTAATGTCGAATTAAAAGATTTTAACCACTTGCCTGGCATGGTCGCATCAGATGCGACCATACCAGCAATTGTCTTCTTTGACCTGGTTGCAGAGGATGCGACCAGTCAGATAAAAAGTGTTAGCAGCGGCAGGGAAGAGAAACTCTGCTGCTGCTCTCAGAGGGACCGGAAAGGTCCCTGTGTACCTAGCAGCTGTTTTGGGGATAAAAAGCAACCTTGTGATGGTCACAATGTTACTGATGTTCCGATGTTACTGATCTTCCCAACCGATGTTCCGATGTTTGAGAAAAATTAAAATATGTAGTAAAAAAAATTATTTAAAATAATTTTGGATAAGGTTAAATTCATGTTTCTTCCCCTAATTCACTAATAAAACCCCCCAACAATTTTGGAGTGGTTTTTTTTTTTTTTTTTTGGGGGGGGGGGGGGGGGAATGATCAGTTAAGTGGTTAAAAAGAAATCTGAGTTCTACCCTTTGCAACACAAGAGCTCATATATAGAGACTTTCTATACATCCACACTGAGTGACCTTCGAAAACTCTGCGAAAGCAATCCTTGTTATCCTAAAAATGACAATTTGAATGTCAGTGAATGCAGAGCCTTAAAAGCACTCAGTAAGGATAATACAATCATTATTAAGAATGCTTATAAAGGAGGGGGAGTGGTTCTTCAGTATAAAGTGGTTTAACTGGAGGAAGCAAACAGGCAATTGGAAGATCCCAAATTTTGAGGAGTATGTTGACAAGAGCCCTGACGCCGGAGCGATTACCAACAATTAATTTAATTTTCTCTATGATCCCTTTCCTATTGTCCCCACTTATTATCACCTCTCCAAAATTAATAAATCCTTGGTCGCACCCCCTGGGCACCCCATTATTTTGGGTGTTGGGTCCCTCACTTCTAATCTATTGGCTTTCGTGGATTCCTTTTTACAACCACACGTTACTGGTTTGCATTTTTTTAAATCTGGTGAGTGGTGTAGAATGGCGTCCGTCCTATTTATTAGTGACCTTATATGTCGAGTCACTCTACACCAGGCTTTTTCAACCAGTGTGCCGTGGCTCTTCTTAGAGGATCAGTCGTGCCTCGGCTGTGACCTATGCCTTGAAGACGCGGCGGTGTGATATCATAGGTCACGGCCGCTGCGTCTCACCACCAAGCTAGCCCACCCGCCTGCATACACATCTTCCAGTTCCTGCCTGCATCCACAGCTTTCCTTGCCCACCCACATCCACACCTGCCTGACCGCCGGCTGCTCAGTATTTGCAGCACTCCGCTATGAACTACTACAGGGAGGAGGACAGCTGACCGGTAGGGGCTAATATTTGTTATTTTATTTCTCCTGTGGGGAGCAATAGGATTTATGTGGGGAAAATAAGGATTTATGGGGGGAACAATGTGAATAATTCATGTAGGGAGCAATAGGTCTTATGTGGGGAGAAATGTGATTGATTGATTTATGTGTGAGCAACATGATTTATGTGGGGAACAATAGGATTTATGTATTGAGCAACATGATTTATGTGGGGAGCAATGTGATTGTTTTTTCTGTGTAGGCCAATGTATGTGTGGATTTTTTTTTTTTTTTTTTACTGTGGGGAACTTACGGTGTGCCTTGGCAATTTTAAAATATTGTTCGGTGTGCCGCGAGTAAATAAAGGTTGAAAATCACTGCTCTACACCAACATTCCCCACCAAGAAGGGGTGGAGGCCATCATCATTTCCTCAAATCTGATGGTAGTCTGACACCAGAGTATTGTGAGTTTGTCCTATTTTTTATTTAATTTACAGTTTTATCTCCAAGTGCACGGTACCGCCATGGGCACCAGGTTTTGCAAATTTATATATGGGCTTCCTCGAGAACCAGTATATTTGGGGAGGACCCTACCGGGCAAACCTGGTGCTCTATGGTCGGTACGTTGATGATCTTTTTATTATTTCGGATGGGGTTATTTCTTTTTTTTCACTATTTTAATGATAACACCTTTGGTCTTAAGTTTAGTCACATTTCTCACCCTGAACATGTTACCTATTTGGACATAACTCTCTGTCAGAGACAATATCCTGGTCACTAAGACCTTCAAGAAGTCGGTAGACTGTAGTAGTTACCTCAACTATAAGAGTTGTCACCACCAGAAGTGAAAAGACAACATACCCAAAGGACAATAAATGAGGATAAAACGTAACTGCTCAGTTGATAACTTTTCTAGAGCAGGCAAATGACCTTACACTTGGATTTATGGATCAGGGATATCCTAAATTGTTACATAAGGAATCACTGAAGGAAGTAACCATGAGAGAAAGGAGGTCCCTCCTATCTATGGTTGACCATTCTAAAAAGAGTGAAGAAACTAGTGATTCCAAAATCCTTCCCTTTGTAACAAAATTTAATGTTTGTGCTGATGGCATTAGAAAGATACTATGCAGGAACTTTGAAATATTGAAGTTGGATAAATTACTCAAACCGTGCTTGGATGAAACACATAGAGTTGTCTTTCAGAGGGCAAAAATCTGAAGAACTATTTACTGGCAATTTATTTTCAAAACACAGATTGTACAGAACAGTGAGCCTAACAACAACAAAAATAATTGTCTCAATTAATTATGTGGTTGTTTTAGATGTGGGAGATCAAATGCATTATGTCACACGCCAGGGGCAGCGGCCGCCGCGCTTACCCCTGCGTGTCCGCTGGTCCTCCTGGCGGTCCCCGCCTCCGGTGGTCGCTGGGTCCCGGCGTCTGGCGGCACTGCTCCCGGCGGTTCCCCGGAGCGTGGGCGCCACCATTGCGCCCGGCTGTCACGTGGGTGGTGGGCGGGTGACGTCGCTGGCTCCCCTCCACCAATCGGAGGAAGGCGGGGAATTCAAAGGTGGACGCCGGACAGAGCCCGGCGCCTGAGTATCGTCTCTCCTTAGTGATAGACTTCAGTGCTCCCTTTGTGCAAGCGTGTTCCCTGTTTCACAGTCTCCAGTGTTCTCAGCATTCAGCGTGCCCTCCATCTCAGTCTCCAGTGTTCCAAGCACCTCCATGCCTCCAAGCATCTCCGTGCCTCCAAGCACCTCCGTGCCTCCAAGCACCTCTGTGCCTCCAAGCATCTCCGTGCCTCCAAGCATCTCCGTGCCTCCAAGCGCCTCTGCGCCTCCAAGCATCTCCGTGTCTCCAAGCGCCTCCGCGCCTTCAAGCACCTCTATACCTCCAAGCACCTCTGTGCCTCCAAGCACCTCGGTGCCTCCAAGCACCTCAGTGTCTCCAAGCACCCAGTGCACTTTAGCGCAGTTTGTTCCTCCAGCACCTGGTATTCTTCACTGATTCATCAGCGCCTTTCAAGTTCTGTCTTTCAGGAGACCTTCAGCGTCCACACGTGCTTCCTGTCTGCCGACCTAATCCTGCATGAGGAAAACTTACATTCGGCCATCCCTGCTGCGGCCCAGTTGCGGTTCCTCTTCCCGGTCACCGGATGAAACCCCGAGTCCACAACGCTTCCAAACCAGGTCAGTGACAGAATACTCGGGCCACATGGACCCGGGGGATCGGAACACAGAGTCGAGCGCCATCCAAAGTTTGGCTTCCCGAGTTCAGACTCAGGAGGCGACACAGGGCCAGGTGATGCAATATCTCCAGGAATTGTCCGGCCGATTGGATCAAATTCAAGCATCCTTAGCTTTCGTAATTCCGGTTTCAGTACCCGTAACTGCTGCAGTTGCCGTTTCCAGTAACGTCCAACCTCCGGCCGGTACCAGGTCACGTCGTCAGCTTCCTACTCCTTCCCGCTATAAAGAATTGCCGTGGTTTTTTTAAACCAGTGCGAGGTGCACTTCGAGCTTCTCTCTCATAATTTCCCTACAGATCGGTCTAAGGTGGCGTATATTATTTCCCTGCTCGAAGGGTCAGCGTTGGATTGGGTGTCTCCGTTATGGGAACGATCTGATCCATTGGTTTCCAATTACACCAATTTCATCACGTCCTTCCGAAGAATATTCGACAAGCCCGGCAGGGCAACCGCCGCTTCCTCTGATTTGCTTCGTGCTCGTCAAGGCTCCCGTTCTGTGGGGCAGTACGTTGTTCATTTCCAGACCATTGCCTCAGAACTACGCTGGAATAATGACGATCTCAGGGCCGCCTTTTGGAACGGGCTTTCTGACCGTCTGAAAGACGAGCTGGTCACTAGGGATCTGCCGGATCCACTAGAAGAGTTGATCTCACTCTGCGTCAAGGTAGACCTCCGCATGCAGGAGCGTGGTGGTGAACGTAGTCGGTCGGATCGGTCCAGGTTTCGGCTTCTCCCTCCTAGGCAAGCGGTTGTACCATGTCCGGACGAGCCCATGCAAATTAACCGATCTCGACTGTCTCCGGAGGAACGACAGCGTCGTCGTGAGGGTAAACTGTGCCTGTACTGTGGAGCCGCAGATCACTTTATCAAGTTCTGTAAATCCCGTCCGGGAAACGGGCAGGCCTAGCTTGTTCTGGAGGAGTCAAGTTGGGGGTCACGACCAAATCTTCTCCGACTGTGGATTGTCTACTCTCCGTATCTCTGTTTTCTGAGTCAGTTGCCAAACCTCTTAATGCCTTACTGGACTCTGGGGCTGCAGGGAATTTCGTTCCTCTTTCTTGTGTTCAGAGGCTGGGTTTAGAGCTGCAGTCTATCAAAAGACCTATTACACTGACTGCTATCAACGATACCAAAATAACCAATGGTCTTATTACAAGTCGTACAAAGCCCATCAAGCTACAGGTCGGAGCTCTACATCAAGGGCGTTTAGAGTTCCTAGTGATTCCGGAGATGCCCCACGATCTTGTCCTGGGGTTGCCTTGGCTCAAAATTCATAACCCTCACGTCGACTGGAAGTCGTCGCAAATATTGTCCTGGAGCTCGTTTTGTCACTCTAGTTGCATCACACCCATTTATCCGCTCCGTGTGTCTTCCAGGTCGGATGAAGAACTCATTCCGAAGATCTATCGGGAGTTCGCAGATGTCTTCTCTGAACAGGCGGCTGATCAGTTACCACCCCATAGACCCTGGGACTGTCCCATTGAGCTTATCCCAGGGAAGATGCCACCCCGGGGTCGCATGTATTCCTTGTCACTACCTGAGACCCAGGCTATGTCGGAATATATTAAGTCTAATCTGCTTAATGGATTCATCCGTCCCTCTACCTCCCCGGCTGGAGTGGGTTTCTTCTTCGTGAAGAAGAAGGACGGGGGATTAAGACCATGTATCGATTATCGTGGTTTAAACGATATCACCATTAAGAATAAATATCCCTTGCCACTAATCACGGAGCTATTTGACAGGGTTCGTGGAGCCCATGTTTTTACGACGCTCGACTTGAGAGGAGCCTATAATCTTATACGCATTCGACAGGGGGATGAATGGAAGACTGCCTTCAATACCAGGGACGGGCATTACGAATATCTGGTAATGCCGTTCGGTCTCAGTAATGCTCCTGCCGTTTTCCAGGGATTCGTAAACAAAGTCTTCCGAGATATGTTATATCAAAGTGTAGTGGTGTATTTGGATGACATTCTGATTTTTCCAAGAATCTTGCGGAGCACCGAGTACAGGTCAAAGAGGTACTTTCCCGCCTACGAAGAAATCGTCTTTACGGCAAAATTTCCAAATGTACCTTTGAGGTCCCTTCAATTCCATTTCTCGGTTATGTCATCTCAGGCACGGAGCTTCGCATGGATCCGGAAAAACTCTCGGCCATTCGGGATTGGACTCAGCCTCTCTCTCTCAAGGCAGTACAAAGATTCCTGGGCTTTGCGAATTACTACAGAAAATTCATTAAGGGATTCTCCACCATTGTTGCACCCATTACTGCATTGACAAAAAAGGGATCCGATCCAAGTCTGTGGTCTTCTGAAGCCATATTAGCGTTTGCCCGGTTGAAATCAGCTTTTATGTCAGCTCCGGTACTCCAACAGCCAAATTTCACAGAACCATTCTTCTTGGAAGTCGATGCTTCCTCAGTCGGCATTGGAACCGTTCTTTCACAGTACTCTTCTGATGGAAAGTTGCATCCATGTGGTTTCCATTCTCGGAAGTTCTCCTCTGCGGAACGAAACTACACTATTGGAGATCAGGAACTTTTGCCAATAAAATCTGCCTTGGAGGAATGGAGATATTTATTGGAAGGTGCTAAACATCTAATTACTATTTACACCGATCATAAGAACTTGCTGTATATCAAAACTGCCCAATGTCTAAACCCCCGTCAAGCTAGATGGGCGCTCTTCTTCACTCGGTTCTCGCTTGTTATTAAGTACCGGGCTGGGACTCTCAACGCCAAAGCTGACGCTCTGTCCCGTTCCCTAACGGCCTCAGATGAAGAGAATTCCCTTGAGAAGAGTCTAATTCTCAGTCCAGTTTCCATTTCCGCAGCTCCCACTTCTCTAGGACCTCCTCCTGGTAGAATGTCTGTACCGGTGGAATTTTGACCAAAGTTACTGCAGTGGGCCCATATATCCAAGTTCTCCGGTCACCCGGGAGCCCAGAAAATGTTCGAGTTTCTACGAAGGACATATTGGTGGAACACCATGAGGAGGGATATACAAGACTATGTTAACTCTTGTCCACAGTGTGCTCAGCACAAAACTCCTCATTTGTCCCCTGCCTGCTTGCTTCATCCACTGTCCATTCCTAGGAAACCATGGACCCATATTTCTATGGACTTCATTACCGAGTTACCTCTCTCCAAGGGTTGCAATACCATCTGGGTGATTATTGACCGCTTCTCAAAAATGGCACACTTTGTTCCGTTGACAGGTCTACCAACGGCTCCCAAGTTGGCTCTACTATTTATCCGAGAACACTTTCGCTTGCATGGGTTACCTCAGGAAATAATCTCTGATCGAGGGGTACAGTTCACTGCAAGGTTTTGGAGGGCTCTTTGTTCGGCGTTGCGAATAAAACTCAAGTTTTCATCTGCTTATCATCCACAAACCAATGGGCAAACCGAACGAGTCAACCAGGATTTAGAGACATTTCTCCGCATTTATCTCTCTCCTTCACAGGACGACTGGGTGGAGCTGTTACCCTGGGCTGAGTTCGCCCATAACCATCTGTATCACGCTTCCACTGGTGAGTCCCCATTCTTCATCAATTATGGATTCCATCCACGAATTCCAGAATTACCACTCCTACCTTCAGAGGATGTTCCTGCTGTTACTTCCACTCTTCGGCACTTCAGTCAAATTTGGAGTAAGGTTCATGCTAATCTCAAGAAAATCTCCATTCGATACAAGTTCTTTGCAGACAAAAAACGACGAGCAGCTCCTCAATACAAGGTTGGCGAAAGGGTATGGCTCTCCACCCGCAACCTCCATCTAAAAGTGCCCGCTATGAAGTTTGCTCCAAGATTCATCGGGCCTTACCCAGTTTTACAAGTCCTAAACCGTGTAGTCTGCAAATTGGGTTTTCGTGTACCAAATTCTTTCCATGTTTCTCTCCTCCGGCCTCTCATTTTAAATCGTTTCCAGTCAGTGTCTCCTAGTCCGGTCTCGGTGGAGACCGAAGGTGGAACAGAATTTGAGATCAAAACGATTCTTGACTCCCGCTACTACCACAAGAATCTTCAGTACCTAGTGGAGTGGAAAGGCTATGGTCCTGAGGAAAGAAGTTGGGTAAAAGCTTCCGAAGTCACTGCTCCTCGACTAGTTCGGATCTTCCATTCCAAACATCCAATGAAACCTGGAAAGTGTCCAGGGGCCACTCCTGGAGGAGGTGGTACTGTCACACGCCAGGGGCAGCGGCCGCCGCGCTTACCCCTGCGTGTCCGCTGGTCCTCCTGGAGGTCCCCGCCTTCGGTGGTCGCTGGGTCCCGGCGTCTGGTGGCGCTGCTCCCGGCGGTTCCCCGGAGCGTGGGCGCCGCCATTGCGCCCGGCTGTCACGTGGGTGGTGGGCGGGTGACGTCGCTGGCTCCCCTCCACCAATCGGAG
The DNA here is from genome assembly GCF_028390025.1 of Pseudophryne corroboree. Classification (NCBI taxonomy): domain Eukaryota; kingdom Metazoa; phylum Chordata; class Amphibia; order Anura; family Myobatrachidae; genus Pseudophryne; species Pseudophryne corroboree. The sequence goes on from NW_026967519.1 coordinate 4,294,359, forward strand.
GAAGGCGGGGAATTCAAAGGTGGACGCCGGACAGAGCCCGGCGCCTGAGTATCGTCTCTCCTTAGTGATAGACTTCAGTGCTCCCTTTGTGCAAGCGTGTTCCCTGTTTCACAGTCTCCAGTGTTCTCAGCATTCAGCGTGCCCTCCATCTCAGTCTCCAGTGTTCCAAGCACCTCCATGCCTCCAAGCATCTCTCCAAGCATCTCCGTGCCTCCAAGCATCTCCGTACCTCCAAGCACCTCCGTGCCTCCAAGCGCCTCCAAGCATCTCAGTGTCTCCAAGCGCCTCCGTGCCTCCAAGCACCTCTAAACCTCCAAGCACCTCTGTGCCTCCAAGCACCTCGGTGCCTCCAAGCACCTCAGTGTCTCCAAGCACCCAGTGCACTTTAGCGCAGTTTGTTCCTCCAGCACCTGGTATTCTTCACTGATTCAACAGCGCCTTTCAAGTTCTGTCTTTCAGGAGACCTTCAGCGTCCACACGTGCTTCCTGTCTGCCGACCTAATCCTGCATGAGGAAAACTTACATTCGGCCATCCCTGCTGCGGCCCAGTTGCAGTTCCTCTTCCCGGTCACCGGATGAAACCCCAAGTCCACAACGCTTCCAAACCAGGTCAGTGACAGAATACTCGGGCCACATGGACCCGGGGGATCGGAACACAGAGTCGAGCGCCATCCAAAGTTTGGCTTCCCGAGTTCAGACTCAGGAGGCGACACAGGGCCAGGTGATGCAATATCTCCAGGAATTGTCCGGCCGATTGGATCAAATTCAAGCATCCTTAGCTTCCGTAATTCCGGTTTCAGTACCCGTAACTGCTGCAGTTGCCGTTTCCAGTAACGTCCAACCTCCGGCCGGTACCAGGTCACGTCGTCAGCTTCCTACTCCTTCCCGCTATAAAGAATTGCCGTGGTTTTTTTAAACCAGTGCGAGGTGCACTTCGAGCTTCTCTCTCATAATTTCCCTACAGATCGGTCTAAGGTGGCGTATATTATTTCCCTGCTCGAAGGGTCAGCGTTGGATTGGGTGTCTCCGTTATGGGAACGATCTGATCCATTGGTTTCCAATTACACCAATTTCATCACGTCCTTACGAAGAATCTTCGACAAGCCCGGCAGGGCAACCGCCGCTTCCTCTGATTTGCTTCGTGTTCGTCAAGGCTCCCGTTCTGTGGGGCAGTACGTTGTTCATTTCCAGACCATTGCCTCAGAACTACGCTGGAATAATGACGCTCTCAGGGCCGCCTTTTGGAACGGGCTTTCTGACCGTCTGAAAAACGAGCTGGTCACTAGGGATCTGCCGGATCCACTAGAAGAGTTGATCTCACTCTGCGTCAAGGTAGACCTCCGCATGCAGGAGCATGGTGGTGAACGTAGTCGGTCGGATCGGTCCAGGTTTCGGCTTCTCCCTCCTAGGCAAGCGGTTGTACCATGTCCGGACGAGCCCATGCAAATTAACCGATCTCGACTGTCTCCGGAGGAACGACGGCGTTGTCGTGAGGGTAAACTGTGCCTGTACTGTGGAGCCGCAGATCACTTTATCAAGTTCTGTAAATCCCGTCCGGGAAACGGGCAGGCCTAGCTTGTTCTGGAGGAGTCAAGTTGGGGGTCACGACCAAATCTTCTCCGACTGTGGATTGTCTACTCTCCGTATCTCTGTTTTCTGAGTCAGTTGCCAAACCTCTTAATGCCTTACTGGACTCTGGGGCTGCAGGGAATTTCGTTTCTCTTTCTTGTGTTCAGAGGCTGGGTTTAGAGCTGCAGTCTATCAAAAGACCTATTACACTGACTGCTATCAACGGTACCAAAATAACCAATGGTCTTATTACAAGTCGTACAAAGCCCATCAAGCTACAGGTCGGAGCTCTACATCAAGGGCGTTTAGAGTTCCTAGTGATTCCAGAGATGCCCCATGATCTTGTCCTGGGGTTGCCTTGGCTCAAAATTCATAACCCTCACGTCGACTGGAAGTCATCGCAAATATTGTCCTGGAGCTCGTTTTGTCACTCTAGTTGCATCACACCCATTTATCCGCTCCGTGTGTCTTCCAGGTCGGATGAAGAACTCATTCCGAAGATCTATCGGGAGTTCACAGATGTCTTCTCTGAACAGGCGGCTGATCAGTTACCACCCCATAGACCCTGGGACTGTCCCATTGAGCTTATCCCAGGGAAGATGCCACCCCGGGGTCGCATGTATTCCTTGTCACTACCTGAGACCCAGGCTATGTCGGAATATATTAAGTCTAATCTGCTTAATGGATTCATCCGTCCCTCTACCTCCCCGGCTGGAGTGGGTTTCTTCTTCGTGAAGAAGAAGGACGGGGGATTAAGACCATGTATCGATTATCGTGGTTTAAACGATATCACCATTAAGAATAAATATCCCTTGCCACTAATCACGGAGCTATTTGACAGGGTTCGTGGAGCCCATGTTTTTACGACGCTCGACTTGAGAGGAGCCTATAATCTTATACGCATTCGACAGGGGGATGAATGGAAGACTGCCTTCAATACCAGGGACGGGCATTACGAATATCTGGTAATGCCGTTCGGTCTCAGTAATGCTCCTGCCGTTTTCCAGGGATTCGTAAACAAAGTCTTCCGAGATATGTTATATCAAAGTGTAGTGGTGTATTTGGATGACATTCTGATTTTTTCCAAGAATCTTGCGGAGCACCGAGTACAGGTCAAAGAGGTACTTTCCCGCCTACGAAGAAATCGTCTTTACGGCAAAATTTCCAAATGTACCTTTGAGGTCCCTTCAATTCCGTTTCTCGGTTATGTCATCTCAGGCACGGAGCTTCGCATGGATCCGGAAAAACTCTCGGCCATTCGGGATTGGACTCAGCCTCTCTCTCTCAAGGCAGTACAAAGATTCCTGGGCTTTGCGAATTACTACAGAAAATTCATTAAGGGATTCTCCACCATTACTGCATTGACAAAAAAGGGATCCGATCCAAGTCTGTGGTCTTCTGAAGCCATATTAGCGTTTGCCCGGTTGAAATCAGCTTTTATGTCAGCTCCGGTACTCCAACAGCCAAATTTCACAGAACCATTCTTCTTGGAAGTCGATGCTTCCTCAGTCGGCATTGGAACCGTTCTTTCACAGTACTCTTCTGATGGAAAGTTGCATCCATGTGGTTTCCATTCTCGGAAGTTCTCCTCTGCGGAACGAAACTACACTATTGGAGATCAGGAACTTTTGCCAATAAAATCTGCCTTGGAGGAATGGAGATATTTATTGGAAGGTGCTAAACATCTAATTACTATTTACACCGATCATAAGAACTTGCTGTATATCAAAACTGCCCAATGTCTAAACCCCCGTCAAGCTAGATGGGCGCTCTTCTTCACTCGGTTCTCGCTTGTTATTAAGTACCGGGCTGGGACTCTCAACGCCAAAGCTGACGCTCTGTCCCGTTCCCTAACGGCCTCAGATGAAGAGAATTCCCTTGAGAAGAGTCTAATTCTCAGTCCAGTTTCCATTTCCGCAGCTCCCACTTCTCTAGGACCTCCTCCTGGTAGAATGTCTGTACCGGTGGAATTTCGACCAAAGTTACCTCAGTGGGCCCATATATCCAAGTTCTCCGGTCACCCGGGAGCCCAGAAAATGTTCGAGTTTCTACGAAGGACATATTGGTGGAACACCATGAGGAGGGATATACAAGACTATGTTAACTCTTGTCCACAGTGTGCTCAGCACAAAACTCATTTGCCCCCTGCCGGCTTGCTTCATCCACTGTCCATTCCTAGGAAACCATGGACCCATATTTCTATGGACTTCATTACCGAGTTACCTCTCTCCAAGGGTTGCAATACCATCTGGGTGATTATTGACCGCTTCTCAAAAATGGCACACTTTGTTCCGTTGACAGGTCTACCAACGGCTCCCAAGTTGGCTCTACTATTTATCCGAGAACACTTTCGCTTGCATGGGTTACCTCAGGAAATAATCTCTGATCGAGGGGTACAGTTCACTGCAAGGTTTTGGAGGGCTCTTTGTTCGGCGTTGCGAATAAAACTCAAGTTTTCATCTGCTTATCATCCACAAACCAATGGGCAAACCGAACGAGTCAACCAGGATTTAGAGACATTTCTCCGCATTTATCTCTCTCCTTCACAGGACGACTGGGTGGAGCTGTTACCCTGGGCTGAGTTCGCCCATAACCATCTGTATCACGCTTCCACTGGTGAGTCCCCATTCTTCATCAATTATGGATTCCATCCACGAATTCCAGAATTACCACTCCTACCTTCAGAGGATGTTCCTGCTGTTACTTCCACTCTTCGGCACTTCAGTCAAATTTGGAGTAAGGTTCATGCTAATCTCAAGAAAATCTCCATTCGATACAAGTTCTTTGCAGACAAAAAACGACGAGCAGCTCCTCAATACAAGGTTGGCGAAAGGGTATGGCTCTCCACCCGCAACCTCCGTCTAAAAGTGCCCGCTATGAAGTTTGCTCCAAGATTCATCGGGCCTTACCCAGTTTTACAAGTCCTAAACCCTGTAGTCTGCAAATTGGGTTTTCGTGTACCAAATTCTTTCCATGTTTCTCTCCTCCGGCCTCTCATTTTAAATCGTTTCCAGTCAGTGTCTCCTAGTCCGGTCTCGGTGGAGACCGAAGGTGGAACAGAATTTGAGATCAAAACGATTCTTGACTCCCGCTACTACCACAAGAATCTTCAGTACCTAGTGGAGTGGAAAGGCTATGGTCCTGAGGAAAGAAGTTGGGTAAAAGCTTCCGAAGTCACTGCTCCTCGACTAGTTCGGATCTTCCATTCCAAACATCCAATGAAACCTGGAAAGTGTCCAGGGGCCACTCCTGGAGGAGATGGTACTGTCACACGCCAGGGGCAGCGGCCGCCGCGCTTACCCCTGCGTGTCCGCTGGTCCTCCTGGCGGTCCCCGCCTTCGGTGGTCGCTGGGTCCCGGCGTCTGGTGGCGCTGCTCCCGGCGGTTCCCCGGAGCGTGGGCGCCGCCATTGCGCCTGGCTGTCACGTAGGTGGTGGGCGGGTGACGTCGCTGGCTCCCCTCCACCAATCGGAGGAAGGCGGGGAATTCAAAGGTGGACGCCGGACAGAGCCCGGCGCCTGAGTATCGTCTCTCCTTAGTGATAGACTTCAGTGCTCCCTTTGTGCAAGCGTGTTCCGTTTCAGTCTCCAGTGTTCTCAGCATTCAGTGTGCCCTCCATCTCAGTCTCCAGTGTTCCAAGCACCTCCGTGCCTCCAAGCATCTCCGTGCCTCCAAGCACCTCCGTGCCTCCAAGCACCTTCGTGCCTCCAAGCATCTCTGTGCCTCCAAGCATCTCCGTGCCTCCAAGCACCTCCGTGCCTCCAAGCGCCTTCAAGCACCTCTATACCTCCAAGCAGCTCTGTGCCTCCAAACACCTCTGTGCCTCCAAGCACCTCCAAGCACCTCAGTGTCTCCAAGCACCCAGTGCACTTTAGCGCAGTTTGTTCCTCCAGCACCTGGTATTCTTCACTGATTCATCAGCGCCTTTCAAGTTTTGTCTTTCAGGAGACCTTCAGCGTCCACACGTGCTTCCTGTCTGCCGACCTAATCCTGCATGAGGAAAACTTACATTCGGCCATCCCTGCTGCGGCCCAGTTGCGGTTCCTCTTCCCGGTCACCGGAAGAAACCCTGAGTCCACAACGCTTCCAAACCAGGTCAGTGACACATTATGAGTTTATTCTACACAGGAGAGCTAGTTTTGACTCATTCACATTGGGATTTAAATTTAATACAGGTTGAGTATCACTTATCCAAAATGCTTGGGACCAGAGGTATTTTGGATAACGGATTTTTCCGTATTTTGGAATAATTGCATACCATAATGAGATATCATGGCGATGGGACCTAAATCTAAGCACAGAATGCATTTATGTTACATATACACCTTATACACACAGCCTGAAGGTCAATTTAGCCAATATTTTTTATAACTTTGTGCATTAAACAAAGTGTGTGTACATTCACACAATTCATTTATGTTTCATATACACCTTATACACACAGCCTGAAGGTCATTTAATACAATATTTTTAATAACTTTGAGTATTAAACAAAGTTTGTGTACATTGAGCCATCAATGTCATTATGTCATTGTCACAACTGAGGGCCATCCAGCCGAGTAGAGAGATCCTGGAGACAGCGGATGATGTGGCCTTGTGCAGCCTCCTGATGTTCGAGTCTGGCTGCCAGTTCTTGCATTGGCCTGGCCGCTTGATCCTGGTCTCTGGCTGGATTCATCTGGTCAGTGCTTACTGTCACAACTGAGGGCCTGAGCTGACAGGAGGAAGCCTCAGTTGTAGGGGCTGGGGTGAAGCCAGACTTCGGAGGTTTTATCAGACCCCTGGACATACGAGTAGGATGTAGAAAGGTTGCCTGAAGGCGTGACCATGACAACCAGGATTAAAAGTCAATAAGTATTTATTAACAGAACTCCATGTAATCACAGCAGTAATAAGTCAATGAAGATATACAGCAGATTTGGTAAAAACAGTTCCTGGAGAACTACGGGTTGGCAACGGCCACAGGGTACTGGTAGCAGTAGGTACTGTTCTTAATGTCCCAGAGATGGAATGTCCTTACCAGACCCGTCCGTAGTATGAGGTATAACCAAGGAACACACCAGCAGATGTTTCACTGGAAGCTGGTAGCACTGTAGTTGAGGTAGCTGCTGAGGACGCTGGATGGAACCAGCCAGGTGTTCAGACATGGAGTAGATGCTGGATGGAACCAGCCAGATAGTAGAATGAAGCTAGGGAGCGAAGATGTAGAAACCAATGGTTTGCAGGTACCGATGGTATGTAGGTAACCGATAGTATGCAGGTAACCACTGGAAAAGCACCGGCTCTTTAAGAAAGCTGATCACTGCTGGAAGCTGACCGCTGGAAGCAGATGAGACTGTAGCTGGAGTCTGGAGCAAACACAGGAGACTATAGAGTCAGGCTGCACCGCAAGATGGTAGGCTAGTGCGGGTCTCTTAGTGGAATCTGGAAACAGGAGCTGGAAACCTGAAATGGAAACAACCACAGGAGAGAGAGACTGGAAACAAGGTTTGACAACCAAAGCACTGACGATTTCCTGGTTCAGGCTCAATCCCTTTATACCCTTAGGTATGCAGGGATTGGATGAGCAATTAGGCAGACTTCAGCGGAGCTATGGATTGGAGGACAGGATCATGTGACTAGAACTAAGATGGCTGCGCCCATATCGGCCAGTGGAGGGAAACCTTGTTTGTAACACCACATGGAGATTCCTCTGTAATGGCAGCGGTGAACACAGAGAACGCCGACTTGCGTCTCAGACCTCCAGCGCGGACGGCCGCAGTAGATGAGGAGTGCCACATAACCTGCAATGCACTGAGAACACACAGACGATGCCCGAGGCCCCGCCGGCCGGCGACGCCATGCCAGTCGCCCGGGCACTGGAAGGACAACATCCACGGACCAGCAGAGATGAGACATGACATATGAATGCTAGCAACACAGCTGGGAACCGGGCCTAGGACGCTGAGCCAGCCTCAGGAGACACCTGAAAGGTAAATAATGGCGTCCAGATACCCGGATCGTGACAGCACCCCCCCCTTTAGGAGTGGCCCCAGGACACTTCTTAGGCTTCTGAGGAAATCTGGAGTGGAAATTCCGGACCAAGGTAGGAGCATGGACATCTGAAGCATTGGTCCAAGAGCGTTCCTCAGGGCCATAGCCCTTCCAATCAATAAGATATTGTAACTGAGCATAACGGAAACGTGAATCCAGAATCTTGGCAACTTCATACTCAACTCCCCGTTGAGTCTGGACTTTAGGAGCCGAAGGTAGTGCAGAATGGAATCGATTCAGGATCAGCGGTTTCAGAAGGGAAACGTGAAATGTCCTAGGAATTTTCAAGAATGGGGGTAACTGGAGTTTGTAAGCAACAGGATTGATAACTTGTTCAATTTAAAAAGGACCGATGTAACGGGGAGCAAACTTCATGCTTGGAACTCTCAACCTCAAATTCTTTGTAGACAGCCAAACACGATCACCCACTTTGAGGGCAGGAATTGCCCTACGCTTCTTATCTGCAAACTTCTTGTATCTAAACGATGCTTTGAGCAGAGCCGCTCGAACATTCTTCCAGTTGTTTGAAAACTGGCGCAAGGTGATATCAACTGCTGGTACAGAAGTCGCCGGAAGCGGTTGGAATTCTGGAACTTTAGGGTGGAATCCGTAGTTGATGAAGAATGGTGTTGAAGAAGATGAGGAATGATATTGGTTGTTATGGCTGAACTCGGCCCAGGGAAGGAGTTGAACCCAGTCATCTTGAGAGGTAGACACACAAATGCGGAGGAAGGCCTAGAAGTCCTGATTCACCCTCTCAGTTTGACCATTGGTCTGAGGATGGTAAGCTGTAGAAAACTTTAATTTAACTTGGAGGGCTTGACACAAACTTCGCCAAAATTTGGCTACGAATTGTACTCCTCTGTCAGAGATGATCTCCTCGGGAAGACCGTGTAGTCAGAAGATCTCCTGAATTAACACTTGAGCCAACTTGGAAGCTGACAGAAGACCGGTGAGGGGAATGAAATGTGCCATCTTGGTGAACCGGTCAACCACTACCCAGATGGGATTAAACTTGTTGCACATAGGCAGGTCTGTAACGAAGTCCATCGACAAATGGGTCCACGGTCGACGGGGGAACAGATAATGAAACCAGTTGCCCCGTAGGTGACTGGCGGGATACTTTGTGTTGGGCACACTTTGGGCAAGAAGCAATAAACTCCATGACGTCCTTTTTCAGAGTTGGCCACCAATAAGTCCTAAAGATGAACTCAAGGGTTTTCTGAATGCCTGTATGTCTGGCAAAACGGGAAGCATGTGCCCAATGCATGAGCTTCTTCCTCAGCACCGACTTCACAAAACTTTTCCCTGGTGGGGGCGTAGAGTCCATCCTTACCGTGGAGAATGCCATCGGATTGATAATAGGATGCTTGTCAGAAGACTCTGACTCATTTTCTTGCTCCCAAGAGCGGGAAAGGGCATCGGCCTTGCGATTCTGAGAGCCCGAACAGAACTGGAGTTTAAAATCGAACCTAGAAAAGAAAAGTGCCCATCTGGCCTGACGAGGATTGAGACATTGTGCGCCTTCCAAATACAAAAGATTCTTGTGATCGGTAAGTATGGTAACAGAATGAGAAGCTCCCTCCAGCAGGTATCTCCACTCCTCCAGAGCGAGTTTGATTGCCAGCAACTCCTGATCGCCAATGGCATAGTTGCGCTCAGCTGGGGAAAACTTCCGGGAGAAGAAACTGCAAGGATGCATCTTTTGCTCTCTGGGATAGCACCGCGCCTACTCCAACGGAAGAGGCATCCACCTCAAGGATGAAAGGCGAGTTGATGTCGGGCTGTTTCAATACCGGAGCAGAGATGAATCGTTGCTTTAATAAATGAAAGGCTTGCATAGCTTCTTCAGACCACTTAAACGGATTAGCACCCTTCTTAGTTAACGCAGTGATAGGTGCCACAATGGTGGAAAAGTCTCGTATAAACTTTCTGTAATAATTGGCGAATCCTAAAAATCTCTGGACCCCTTTGAGGGTTAAAGGTATCGGCCAATTCTGAATAGCTTGTAGTTTCTCAGGATCCATCTCTAGTCCAGAACCGGACACAATGTAGCCTAGAAACGGAATGGATTTGACTTCAAAAACGCACTTCTCCAATTTGCAATAGAGATGATTGACACGGAGACGGGTCAGAACTTCCCTTACCCAGAAACGATGTTCCTCCAGATTGTTGGCAAAGATGAGGATATCATAGAGATAAACCACGACATGACGATATAAGATGTCTCTGAAGATCTTGTTCACGAAATGCTGGAAGACAGCTGGAGCATTACTTAATCTGAAAGACATGACGAGGTACTCATAATGTCCATCACGGGTGTTAAATGCGGTCTTCCACTCGTCACCCTCTCGGATCCGGATGAGGTTGTAGGCACCCCTCAAATCTAATTTCGTGAAGATGGTTGCTCCGCTAACTCGATCAAAGAGTTCTGTAATCAGGGGTAAAGGATATCGGTTCTTGACAGTGATGTCGTTCAAGCCTCTGTAGTCGATGCATGGCCGCAGGCCACCATCTTTCTCCTTGACGAAGAAGAAACCTGCGCCATCTGGGGAGGAAGAAGGTCGAATGAAGCCCTTCGCCAAATTCTCCTTAATATATTCTTCCATAGAATGCGTTTCTGGTAAAGACAGCGGATAGGTTCGGCCTCGAGGTGGAACCTTCCCCGGGATGAGATCGATTGGACAGTCCCATTCCCTATGAGGAGGAAGGATATTGGCAGAAGCTTTACTGAACACGTCCGTGTAATCTTGATACGGAGGAGGTGGAACATCAGACGACTTGGAGGAGGAAGAACATACGGGAAGCACTTTGGACAAACAGGTCTCAGTACAGGAAGGACCCCATGCCAGGATTTGGGTAGTCATCCAGTCAATCGAAGGGTTATGGAGACGAAGCCATGGAAGGCCCAAAACCACTAGATGTGTGGCTCTTGGAATTACTAGGAAGGAAATTAATTCTGAATGAAGAACTCCTACTTTCAGACGAACTGGTAGAGTTCTTGAGGAAATAACTGCATCAAAAATCTTACTACCATCCACAGCAGTCAAAGATATGGACGAGGAAAGTCTCTCAGTGGGTAGGGACCACCGTTTAACATATGCTTCAGTTATAAAATTCCCAGCTGCTCCGGAATCTAGGAGGGCAATGACGTTCCTATAACGTTGAGCAATTTGAAGCGAGACTGGGAGATTACAATCCTGAGGAGATGGAGAGGAGAGCATTACTCCTAGCCGGCCCTCTCCTTGGCGGACTAGGACTTGAAGTTTCCCGGACGTTTGGGACAGGCATTGATTACATGAGAAGGAGCTGCACAGTAAAGACAAAGGTACTCAGAAAGACGTCTTCGACGCTCAGCTGGCGATAGACGGGAACGGCCAATTTGCATAGGCTCATCTTTGGGTGGAGACGGTTGACGAAGAGGAGGAGCAGAACATTTCGGGATAGATGATCTTCCCCGCTCGGTTGCCCTTTCTCTGAACCGTACACAAGGATATTAGCTCATCCAACTTAGAGGGCAAGTCTCTGGTAGCTAATTCGTCCTTGATGCGTTCAGATAAGCCATGCCAGAATGCAGCATACAGGGCTTTGTCGTTCCATGCCAGTTCAGATGCCAGGATCTTGAATAGTATTAAGTACTGTCCCACAGTACGCGTTCCTTGGCGTAAACGAAGAATCTCAGAGGAAGCAGAAGATACACGGCCTGGCTCGTCGAAGATGCGCCTGAAAGTCGTTACAAAGTCAGTATATGAGGACAACAGGGTGTCGGATTTCTCCCATAAAGGTGATGCCCAATCAAGAGCGGAGCCACTGAGGAGGGAAATAATGTAAGCAATTTTAGTGCGATCACTAGGGAAACTGCCAGGTTGTAGCTCAAAATGAATTTCACATTGGTTGAGAAATCCCCTGCAAGATCTTGGAGATCCATCAAATTTTGCTGGCGTTGGAAGATGAAGACGTGGAGCAGAAATGGGTAAGGTGGGTGGGGTTACAACTGGTGTCACTGTGGTGGACACACCGGACGCCCCTGAACCATGGAGGGTCGTTTGGATCCCATCCAGCCGAGTAGAGAGATCCTGGAGACAGCGGATGATGTGGCCTTGTGCAGCCTCCTGATGTTCGAGTCTGGCTGCCAGTTCTTGCATTGGCCTGGCCGCTTGATCCTGGTCTCTGGCTGGATTCATCTGGTCAGTGCTTACTGTCACAACTGAGGGCCTGAGCTGACAGGAGGAAGCCTCAGTTGTAGGGGCTGGGGTGAAGCCAAACTTCGGAGGTTTAATCAGACCCCTGGACATACGAGTAGGATGTAGAAAGGTTGCCCGAAGGCGTGACCATGACAACCAGGATTAAAAGTCAATAAGTATTTATTAACAGAACTCCATGTAATCACAGCAGTAATAAGTCAATGAAGATATACAGCAGATTTGGTAAAAACAGTTCCTGGAGAACTACGGGTTGGCAACGGCCACAGGGTACTGGTAGCAGTAGGTACTGTTCTTAATGTCCCAGAGATGGAATGTCCTTACCAGACCCGTCCGTAGTATGAGGTATAACCAAGGAACACACCATCAGATATTTCACTGGAAGCTGGTAGCACTGTAGTTGAGGTAGCTGCTGAGGACGCTGGATGGAACCAGCCAGGTGTTAAGACATGGAGTAGATGCTGGATGGAACTAGCCAGATAGTAGAATGAAGCTAGGGAGCGAAGATGTAGAAACCAATGGTTTGCAGGTACCGATGGTATGCAGGTAACTGATGGTATGCAGGTAACCGCTGGAAAAGCACCGGCTCTTTAAGAAAGCTGATCACTGCTGGAAGCTGACCGCTGGAAGCAGATGAGACTGTAGCTGGAGCAAACACAGGAGACTATAGAGTCAGGCTGCACCGCAAGATGGTAGGCTGGTGTGGGTCTCTTAGTGGAATCTGGAAACAGGAGCTGGAAACCTGAAATGGAAACAACCACAGGAGAGAGAGACTGGAAACAAGGTTTGACAACCAAAGCACTGACGATTTCCTGGTTCAGGCTCAATCCCTTTATACCCTTAGGTATGCAGGGATTGGATGAGCAATTAGGCAGACTTCAGCGGAGCTATGGATTGGAGGACAGGATCATGTGACTAGAACTAAGATGGCTGCGCCCATACCGGCCAGTGGAGGGAAACTTTGTTTGTAACACCACATGGAGATTCCTCTGTAACGGCGGCGGTGAACACAGAGAACGCCGACTTGCGTCTCAGACCTCCAGCGCGGACGGCCGCAGTAGATGAGGAGTGCCACATAACCTGCAATGCACTGAGAACACACAGACGATGCCCGAGGCCCCGCCGGCCGGCGACGCCATGCCAGTCGCCCGGGCACTGGAAGGACAACATCCACGGACCAGCAGAGATGAGACATGACATATGAATGCTAGCAACACAGCTGGGAACCGGGCCTAGGACGCTGAGCCAGCCTCAGGAGACACCTGAAAGGTAAATAATGGCGTCCAGATACCCGGATCGTGACAGTCATCTACCTGCTGAGCTGTGAATGTGCCAAAAAATATATAGGGAGAACGATTAGAAGTCTGAACGTTTCTAGAACATAGGGTTCTTTTTCAGAATGTTTCTTCTAACTGTAGTGTATCGAAAAATATTTCACAGAACCACAATGGGAATGTGATTAAGGTGCAGGGTATTGAGGTTTTCACTGCGACCCCAAGAGCAGGTGATAGGTATAAACAACTCTGCACCAGAGAGGCTTTTTGGATCTTCACTTTGGACACATTAGTGCCCGATGGGTTAAACGAAAATATAGAACTAAACAATATTAAATAGACTTTGGATCGTACCTCCCCTCTCTTGCTCTTTAATATCATGTGGAAAGCTTGCCTTTTGAGTTTATTTGGGTCTGGTTAGTAGATACCGTAACCTTCAAAAACTTTTATTATCTGAAAATATATTTCAGTTTTAAATACAATGCACTGCATTAATATAATAGGTGTCTAAACTATATGTAGTGGTGCTCCACCTGATACTGGGGCTTCAATTATGATGCCAATCTATTAGCTGTAACTGTATATGGTAATAAAAGTAATTTTTTAAACAGTATGTTACATCTGTTCATGAGAGTGCCTGACCATCCACCATGTTACTAACAGTTTCTTATATAGCGCACCATGGCCCTCATTCCGAGTTGTTCGCTCGCAAGCTGCTTTTAGCAGCTTTGCACACGCTAAGCCGCCGCCTACTATGAGTGAATCTTAGCTTATCAAAATTGCGAACGAAAGATTAGCAGAATTGCGAATAGACACTTCTTAGCAGTTTCTGAGTAGCTCCACACTAACTCGGCAACTGCGATCAGTTCAGTCAGTTTCGTTCCTGGTTTGACGTCACAAACACTCCCAGCGTTCGCCCAGACACTCCTCCGTTTCTCCAGCCACTCCCGCGTTTTTCCCAGAAACGGTAGCGTTTTTTCACACACACCCATAAAATGGCCAGTTTCCGCCCAGAAACACCCACTTCCTGTCAATCACATTACGATCACCAGAACGAAGAAAAAACCTCGTAATGCCGTGAGTAAAATTCCTAACTGCATAGCAAATTTACTTGGCGCAGTCGCACTGCGGACATTGCGCATGCGCATTAGCGACTATTCGCTCCGTTGCGAGAAAAATATAACGAGCGAACAACTCGGAATGACCCCCCCTATTTCGTTGGGCTTTACAAGTAGAACAACAGTAATAGAACAAAACTGGGTAAAAACAGACAGACATATAGGTAAGAAGGCCCTGCTCGCAATCTATAGGGAAATAGGCATTGATACACAAGGATAGATGCTACCTATTGCATAATGGTCTACCAGATTGCTAGGTTCTTAATGGGTTGTATGATATGATCACCCAGCAATGTTGGCCAAGTGTCAGGAGGGTGTGAGAGTAAAGAAAATAAGATTTTACTCACCGGTAAATCTATTTCTCGTAGTCCGTAGTGGATGCTGGGAACTCCGTAAGGACCATGGGGAATAGCGGGCTCCGAAGGAGGCTGGGCACTCTAGAAAGATTTATGACTACCTGGTGTGCACTGGCTCCTCCCACTGTGACCCTCCTCCAAGCCTGTTAGGACACTGTGCCCAGACGAGCTGACATAATAAGGAAGGATTTTGAATCCCGGGTAAGACTCATACCAGCCACACCGTATAACTCGTGATACTATACCCAGTTAACAGTATGAATATAACTGAGCCTCTCAACAGATGGCTCAACAATAACCCTTTAGTTAGGCAATAACTATATACAAGTATTGCAGACAATCCGCACTTGGGATGGGCGCCCAGCATCCACTACGGACTACGAGAAATAGATTTACCGGTGAGTAAAATCTTATTTTCTCTGACGTCCTAGTGGATGCTGGGAACTCCGTAAGGACCATGGGGATTATACCAAAGCTCCCAAACGGGCGGGAGAGTGCGGGTGACTCTGCAGCACCGAATGAGAGAACTACAGGTCCTCCTCAGCCAGGGTATCAATTTTGTAGACTTTTGCAAATGTGTTTGCCCCTGACCAAGTAACAGCTCGGCAAAGTTGTAAAGCCGAGACCCCTCGGGCAGCCGCCCAAGATGAGCCCACCTTCCCTGTGGAATGGGCTTTCACTGATTTAAGATGCGGCAGTCCAGCCGCAGAATGCGCCTGCTGAATCGTGTCACAGATCCAGCGAGCGATAGGCTGCTTAGAAGCAGGAGCACCCAGCCTGTTGGGTGCATACAGGATAAATAGCGAGTCAATTTTCCTGACTCTAGTCGTCCTGGAAACATAATTTTTCAAGGCCCTGACTACGTCCAGTAACTTGGAATCCTCCAAGTCCCTAGTAGCCGCAGGCACCACAATAGGTTGGTTCAAGTGAAAACCTGATACCACCTTAGGGAGAAACTGGGGACGAGTCCTCAATTCTGCCCTATCCATATGGAAAATCAGATAAGGACTTTTATATAACAAAACCGCCAATTCTGATACACGCCTGGCCGAAGCCAAGGCCAATAACATGACCACTTTCCGCGTGAAAAATTTTAGATCCACGGTTTTTAGTGGTTCAAACCAATGTGATTTTAAGAAACTCAACACCACGTTGAGATCCCAAGGTGCCACTGGAGGCACAACCGGGGGCTGAATATGCAGCACTCCTTTCACAATGTCTGAACTTCAGGTACTGAAGCTAATTCTTTCTGGAAGAAAATCGACAGAGCCGAGATCTGTATCTTAATGGAGCCTAATTTTAGGCCCATAGACACTCCTGCTTGTAGGAAATGCAGAAATCGACCTAGTTGAAATTCCTCTGTTGGGGCCTTTTGTGGCCTCACACCAAGCAACATATTTCCGCCATATGCGGTGATAATGTTTTGCAGTTACATCTTTCCTGGCTTGAATCAGCGTAGGAATGACTTCCTCCGGAATGCCCTTTTCCTTTAGGATCCGGCGTTCAACCGCCATGCCATTAAAACGTAGCCGCGGTAAGTCTTGGAACAGACAGGGCCCCTGCTGCAGCAGGTCCTGTCTGAGCGGCAGAGGCCATGGGTCCTCTGATATAATTTCTTGAAGTTCTGGGTACCAGGCTCTTCTTGGCCAATCCGGAACCACGAGTATCGTTCTTATTCCTCGCCTTCTTATTATTCTCAGTACCTTTGGTATGAGAGGCAGAGGGGGGAACACATAAACCGACTGGTACACCCACGGTGTTACCAGAGCGTCCACAGCTATCGCCTGAAGGTCCCTTGACCTGGCGCAATATCTTTTATAGCTTTTTGTTGAGGCGGGACGCCTTCATGTCCACCTGTGGCCTTTCCCAATGGTGTACAATCCTTTGGAAGACTTCTGGATGAAGTCCCCACTCTCTCGGGTGGAAGTCGTGTCTGCTGAGAAGATCTGCTTCCCAGTTGTCCACTCCGGGAATGAACACTGCTGACAGTGCTAACACATGATTTTCTGCCCATCGGAGAATCCTCGTGGCTTCTGCCATCGCCATCCTGCTTCTTGTGCCGCCCTGTTGGTTTACATGGGCGACTGCCGTGATGTTTTCCGATTGGATCAGGACCGGCCGGTTTTGAAGCAGAGGCCTTGCCTGACTCAGGGCATTGTAAATGGCCCTCAGTTCCAGAATATTTATGTAGGGAAGTCACCTGACTTGACCAAAGTCCCTGGAAGCTTCTTCCCTGTGTGACTGCCCCCCAGCCTCAAAGGCTGGCATTCATGGTCACTAGGACCTAGTCCTGTATGTCGAACCTGCGGCCCTCTTGAAGATGGGCACTCTGCAGCCACTACAGTAGAGATACCCTGGTCCTTGGAGACAGGGTTATCAGCCGATGCATCTGAAGATGTGATTCGGACCACTTGTCTAACAGGTCCCCCTGAAAAGTTCTTGCATGGAACCTGCCGAATGGGATTGCTTCGTAGGAAGCTATCATTTTTCCCAGGACTCGCGTGCAATGATGCACCGATAACTGTTTTGGCTTCAGGAGGTCTCTGACTAGAGATGACAGCTCCTTGGCTTTCTACTCCGGGAGAAACACTTATTTCTGGTCTGTGTCCAGAACCATCCCCAGGAACAGTAGACGTGTCGTAGGAAACAGCTGTGTCTTTGGACTGTTTAGAATCCAACCGTGCTGTTGTAGCACTTTCCAAAATAGTGCTACCCCGACTAGCAACTGCTCCTTGGACCTCGCCCTTATAAGGAGATTGTCCAAGTACGGGATCATTAAAAACTCCCCTTTCTCGAAGGAGTATCATCATTCCGGCCATTACCTTGGTAACACCCTCGGTGCCATGTACAGTCCAAACGGCAGAGTCTGGACTTGGTAATGGTAATCCTGTACCACAAATCTGAGGTACTCCTGGCGAGGATAGAAAATGGGGACATGCAGGTAAGCATCCTTGATGTCCCGGGATAGCATGTAATCCCCCTCGTCCAGGCTTGCAATAACCGCCCTGAGCGATTCCATCTTGAACTTGAATTTTTTTATTGTGTTCAAGGATTTTAAATATAAAAAAGGGTCACACCGAACCATGCGGTTTCGGTACCCCAAACCGTGTGGAATAGTAACCCCGTCCTTGTTGAAGTAGGGGCACCTTAAGTATTACCTGCTGGGAATACAGCTTATTATTTGCCTCTAGCACAGCCTCCCTGCCTGAGGGAGTTGTCGGCAAGGCATATTTGAGGAAACGGCAGGGGGAAGACATCTCGAATTCCAGCTTGTACCCCTGAAATACTACTTGAATGAAACAGGGATCCACCTGTGAGCGAGCCCACTGATCGCTGAAATTTTTGAGACGGCCCCCCACCGTACCTGGCTACACCTGTGGAGCCCCCGCGTCATGCTGTGGACTCAGAGGAAGCGAGAGAAGAATTATGATTCTGGGAACAGGCTGACTGGTGCAGCTTTTTCCCTCTTCCCTTGTCTCTGTACAGAAAGGAAGCGCCTTTGACCCGCTTGCTTTTCTGAAGCCGAAAGGACTGTACCTGATAATACAGTGCTTTCTTAGTCTGTGAGGAAAACTGAGGTAAAAATATTTTTTCCCAGCTGTTGCTGCGGATACGAGGTCCCAGAGACCATCCCCAAATAATTCCTCACCCTTATAAGGCAGAATCTCTATGCGCCTTTTAAAGTCAGCATCACCTGTCCAGTGACAGGTCTCTAATACCCTCCTGACAGAATGGACATTACATTCATTTTGGATGCCAGCCGGCAAAATATCCCTCTGTGCATCCCTCATATATAAGACGACGTCTTTAATATGTTCTCATGTTAGCAAACTAGTATGTTTGACAGGGTCACCGACCACGCTGAAGCAGCACGCTCTGCAGGTTTCAGTCTAGTACCTGAGTGTGTAAATACAGACTTCAGGATAGCCTCCTGCTTTTATCAACAGGTACCTTCAAAGTGGCCGTTCCTAAAACGGCAGTGCCACCTATTTTGACAACCGTGTGAGCGCCTTATCCACCCTAGGGGATATCTCCCAGCGTAACTTATCCTCTGGCGGGAAAAGGTACGCCATCAGTAACTTTTTAGAAATTACCAGTTTCTTATCAGGGGGAACCCACGCTTTTCACACACTTCATTCATTCATCTGATGGGGGAACAAAACACTGCCTGCTTTTTCTCCCCAAACATAAAAACCCATTTTTAGAGGTTAATGTCAGAAATGTGTAACACATTTTTTATTGCCGGGATCAAGTCACGGATGTTCCTAGTGGATTGTGTATATGTCTCAACCTTGTCGACACTGGAGTCAGACTCCGTGTCGACATCTGTGTCTGCCATCTGAATGAGCGGGCGTTTTTGAGCCCCTGATGGCCTTTGAGATGCCTGGGCAGTCACGGGCTAAGAAGCCGGCTGTCCCACTGCTGTTACGTCATCCACCCTTTTATGTAAGGAGTTGACACTGTCGGTTAATACCTTTTACCTAACCATCCACTCTGGTGTCGGCCCCACAGGGGGCGACATCACATTTATCGGCATCTGCTCCGTCACTATATAAGCCTCCTCCTCAAACATGTCGACAAAGCTGTACCGACACATCGCACACACACAGGGAATGCTCTGACTGAGGACAGGACCCCACAAAGCCCTTTGGGGAGACAGAGAGAGAGTATGCCAGCACACACCAGAGCGCTATATAATGTGGGGATTAACACTATAACTGAGTGAATTTTCCCCCATAGCTGCTTGTATATACAATATTGCGCCTAAATTTAGTGCCCCCCCCCTCTCTTTTTAACCCTTTGAGCCTGAAAACTACAGGGGAGAGCCTGGGGAGCTTTCTTCCAGCTGCACTGTGAAGAGAAAATGGCGCCAGTGTGTCTGAGGGAGATAGCTCCGCCCCTTTTCCGCGGCCTATTCTCCCGCTTTTTTCTGGATTCTGGCAGGGGTATTTACCACATATATAGCCTCTGGGGCTATATATTGTGGTATTTTTTACCAGCCAAGGTGTTTTTATTGCTGCTCAGGGCGCCCCCCCCAAGCGCCCTGCACCCTCAGTGACCGGAGTGTGAAGTGTGTATGAGGAGCAATGACGCACAGCTGCAGTGCTGTGCGCTACCTTGGTGAAGACTGATGTCTTCTGCCGCCGATTTTCCGGACCTCTTCTTGCTTCTGGCTCTGTAAGGGGGACGGCGGCGCGGCTCCGGGACCGAACACCAAGGACTGGGCCTGCGGTCGATCCCTCTGGAGCTAATGGTGTCCAGTAGCCTAAGAAGCCCAATCCGGCTGCAAGCAGGCGAGTTCGCTTCTTCTCCCCTTAGTCCCTCGCTGCAGTGAGCCTGTTGCCAGCAGGTCTCACTGAAAATAAAAAACCTAAATCTATACTTTCTTTCTCAGGGCTCAGGAAAGCCCCTAGTGTGCATCCAACCTCGGCCGGGCACAAGATCTAACTGAGGCTTGGAGGAGGGTCATAGTGGGAGGAGCCAGTGCACACCAGGTAGTCATAAATCTTTCTAGAGTGCCCAGCCTCCTTCGGAGCCCGCTATTCCCCATGGTCCTTACGGAGTTCCCAGCATCCACTAGGACGTCAGAGAAAGACAAGATATGTGATGTTATGTGTACTGTACAGAGGATGTAATTAGATAGGGAAGCACTGAAGGTTATGTGGGTGGGTCTGGAATTTGATAGGCTTGTCTGAAGAGGTGAGTTTTCAGGGAATGCTTAAAAGTTTGGAGACTAGAGGTGAGTCTTATTGTGCACGGGAGGGCATTCCAGAGTGGGTAAAGCCCGGATAAAGTCCTGTAATTTTGAGTGTGAACAAGTAATGCGTGTGGATGAGAGACGTAGATCTTGTGCAGAGTAGAGCGGTCGGGTAGGGAGATATTTTGAGATGAGTGAGGAGATGTATGTTGGTGCAGTTTGGTTAATAGCTTTGTATGTAAGTACAAGGTATTTTATATTTAATACGGTAGAATACCGGTAACCAATGGAGGGACTGACAGAGCGGATATGCAGAAGATGAACGTCTGGCGAGGAAGATTAGCCTCGCAGCTGCATTCAAAATGGATTGTAGTGGTGAGAGCCTATGTTTGGGAAGACCAGTCACGAGACTATTGCAATACTCAATGCGGGAGATAATTATAAATAAATACATATATTAATATATATATATATTATAATTAAATATATATAATGATAATTATATCATTAGTTGAATTATAAGGAAGCCACCAACCTTTTATTAGTTTAATTATGTATTGTTATAAAATGCTTCGTTTATAAGAACAGCATGTGATTGCACAGGTGTATTTAACTTCTAATTAGTGACTGATTAGTCCGGTCTGGTTTATAAGGTGCTCTGGACAGCACCACTAACATCCTCTGATGAAACCACTATACTATACTCACAGAGAAACACATAAGCAGACTACCTACTGGACTTTATTCTCCAGCAAACACTCAGGATGAGTGTGGTCGTATTGAGTGGCTGCCAGTTTGATGTCATCAGCGTAACACGTTGGTCAGTAACCCTGTTATACAAAATATCCTGCTCTCGCTCCCTCCACACCTGACGGCTGGGAGAGCGCTCTGTGATACTCATCAAAAATGAATAGCTTGAGGGGGTCGAGCTAGGTACTACGGAGCAAACTCTTGGGGAACCTTGTTCATGCTCCCTCCGTGTCCAGCAAAGGACACTGCATCCCGCTTTCCATATGGAGACGTGCATCGGACAGAGGTGGAGCATAACGCTGCAGCTATCCCGGTTGAAGTACAGCGTCCGCCTTCTGCCACACCACTACTACTGCTTATTCATAACTTTGTAAGTGAGCAATTTAATTGTTGCTAAGGTTGGTGGCTTACAAGCGCTTAGGACACTTTTGTGGTTGTCTTCCCCTGCTAAATGATGATCTAGAATATGGGGTGCCCATATTACTCTACTATTTTAGCTACAAGATACATTGTGAGGTGGGATTGGCCTAGATACCTCAGATCTTGGAAACGATGATTCTTGGAGATATGCAACTCACACCTCACCTGCGAATAGACCAGACATGTCTTTATGGAAAATGTACTTCACAAACCATATCCAATGTGATGTGCCTTTAATATACTGTAGTTACCTTTTGTGGCCATCTCAATACACATGGCCTGATCACCTCCTACTGGGTGCTTCCTTTGAGTGGAGACACAAAGGACTTGGGCTTGTCAAGTAAATGGCCTCTTCCTCTGAATTCACTTACCTTTGATGTAATGATTTGACATCAACCCAAAATAATGTCCTAGGTCTGAATTAGCATTGACATGCTTATGATAATCTCAAGCAAGTCTAAATAAGTAAATTGCCAAGTGTGTGATAGTTTGGAACTCAGACTTAAACAAAACATAAACTTACAAGTCCTAACATTTATATTCTCTCCTTAATATCTATAATTCTTCACACCTCCCCCTTAAGATTACCCACACAGTGAATGGCTACATGAAGTCATTCCACCTGCGTCTCTCCAGAACCTCCCTGGTGGGATAATCCATCAGAATTTCTTAGGGATTTTGCCTCTTGGGAAAATTTTCCAGCTCAGATAAAGTGATTTTTCCCACAACAACCAATCAGATTTTAGCTATTATATTCTGGAGGGTGCTAGACAACGGATAAGTAGAATCTGCTTGGTTGCTATAGGTAACATCTACACTTCTAAAAACCCATACTTTAGTAAATATACCCCTGAAAGAGAAAGGAAACAGACAAGGAGGAACAGAAGGGGCTAACCTATATAGGAGCAGTGGGAGGTCTGATTTGTTCCTTGTGCCCACAACAGAAGATTGTCACTAGGTATTCACACGTGTGTGGATTTACCGGAATGATGTAATACCACTAATGCACCAGGTTTATTGTCACACACAGGATACAGTGCAGGTAAGCTAGTGGTAACAGGCTGAAGACACAGGTAACTGAATCACAGTAAATCAGGAATAACAGTAGAAACAGATGTCCAGGAATACACTGATGAATGCAGGAATGTAGGGCATGCAATAATGATATTACTGGGTAATGCAGATCAACAGGTGTAAACGATAAGCTGTTTAAAACAAAGTCCATGAACAAATAGCAAAATGTAAGATTGATCCAGGAGTCTTAAAACTGAACTGAATTATTACCATTTTTCATTTATAAAATTATCATTGTCCAATATTTAGAATAGTGCAGTGACCCAGTTTTCTGCCCATCATTTTACAGATATTGCCCATTTTCCTTTAATTGTTGTTGTTTAAAGAGATATTTTTGTAACCACTCTCACCTGTGTGACTTCTCTGATGTCTAACAAGATTTGATATCTGCGTAAAACATCTCCCACACACAGAACATGGAAATGGCTTCTCACCCGTGTGAGTTCTCTCATGTTTAACAACAGATGATTTCCGTGTAAAATATTTCCCACACTCAGAGCATGGAAATGGCTTCTCACCTGTGTGACATCTCTTATGTGCAACAAGAAGCCATTTCTGTGTAAAACATTTCCCACACTCAGAACATGGAAATGGCTTTTCCCCTGTGTGATGTCTCTGATGTGTAACAAGAGCTGATTTATTTGTAAAGCGTTTCCCACACTCCGAACATGGGAATGGTTTCTCACCTGTGTGACTTCTCTCATGTATAACAAGAGCTGTCTTCTGTGTAAAACATTTCCCACACTCAGAACATGGAAACAGTTTGTCACCTGTGTGATGTCTCTGATGTATCACAAGAGATGATTTATTTGTAAAGCATTTCCCACACTCAGAACATGGAAATGGTTTCTCAACTGTCATAGCTGACTGATTAGCAATAAGATTTGTGTTCTGTGTACATTTGTCATCTATAGAACTGGGAAGTATTGTATCTACTGTATGAAGTGTAACAGATGCACCAATATCTGATCTATCAGGAAAACATTCCCCATGATTAGAGGGATCAGAGGATATATCTGCATTGTGCAGTACTGGATGTAGAATTGGGATAATTGGCTTTTCTTCTGGATAATCTTGTGTAATGTCATTATCTTCTATGTCACCATCTGGAGATAAACGGAGACGTTCCTCTGAGGTATTCCTGATGCTGGGTCCACCTACGGAGAGTAACATTTGTAACAATAGCAACATTTCCCTGTAAGAAGATTCATTCTGAAATAAAATCTATGATAAATGCCCCAAAATGACCATCAAATGAAAAAACTGAAGATGTTTCATAAAACAATTTATAACTCTCTGAACGGCACATCAAATTGGGCTTATTTATAGCAGTGGTTACATGGCTACTGTAATTTGTACTTTGTCGACCTTGCCCATGTTGACCCCCATACCCGTCGACCTAGTCATGTGTCGACCTTCAGTGTCAACCTACTTATTGTCGACCTAATGACCTAGACAGGGTTGACCCAATGATCCACACCCAAGCCCATGATAGGAGCATGGAGTGTAGGTCCCTGAAGGCATTACCTATCTGAGCTCTCCAGTGGCCATAAGGTGGGAAAGCAGGCCATGGTCATAGTCTTTGCCCTGGTGGCTCCACTAAGGTCCGTCTTGTGGTAGTGGATTCCAAGAGAGCACAGTATATGGTCAATGGACTTTTCCACATGAGCAAAAAACAAATGTCCTAAAACTCAGCAATGAGTGAGGGCATTAGTGAAGATAACTCTCTAAAGATAAATAAATCCCAACTAATCTCAGTGAACAATGGGTGGAAGGGAAGGGTGTATCCAGTTTCTTATGATTGTAGCAAAGCTTCTTTTGATCCACACAGAGCGGTGAGATGGGGCATTATCTCCTGCAGCACAATAGATACCGGCCCTCATTAGGTATCACAGGAGACGTCTGAGCCCCGGCTATCTCTCAGCTATATCTGGGAAGATTACACTGTCTGATGCTAAGATGATCTAGGCAGAGGATCAATCCAGGAGCCCGGGGGCAAAATAGTTGTTGGTGACCCGCTGCTCACATTCCCTACCAACACCCAAATCCCAGCAGCCCTTAAGACACACTCCCCCTAACCCACATTTACTACCAACACCCCAGCAGCACCCAGACACATCCACACCCATACTCACTACTACCATCCATGCATACATGCCCTCCCCACCCCGCCTTCACTATGGACACACAGCACCTGGATTAGGGCTTTGTGGTGTCCATGGTACTTAAGACTGGTGGGGCTAATGAGCAAATTTGTAGCATGGGGATCAGGTTCTTGTGCGGCAAGCCTTCAGCGCATACATGAAAAGAGGCATGATCACACATCACTCACCTATTTCATGTCACACTAGGTCCGTGTACTGTACATCGCTTCCCAAGTGGCTGGGCTGCCCCCTGACTTACACGCACAGCAGATGAGAGTGATACCTTCTTATCTTTCCGCCCTGTGAACACTGTAGCACAAAGGGGGTGCAGTACAGTACTTGAAAATCAGAATCAGGACTGTCCTACCAAAATCGGATAGCTGGAGGATATACATACATAGCCATAACTTACACACACACACACACACACACACACACACACACACACGGGGCCAGACTCCGATGTGGGGGCTTTGTGAGAGGGAGGAATGTGGATCATGCTAATTCATGCTCTGGGGAACATAAAGCAGAAACTAGAGCAATGGAGATCGGGATCCCGAGTTAACGGCACACAGAGTCGCCCGCCTTACATTGTCTCTGTTTTCCTGATCATTCTGGTACGTTACATGTGAATCCTTAGTGCATGAACCACATCCAATAAGGCCTCTCCAGCCGACAGATCTGGGGACTGAAAGGCTGGAATCACTATCTCCGATGAAACTTGGACACCACCTTGGTCTGGAGAACTGCCCTATCTTGATGGAGGATCAGAAATGGAGTGCAACAGGAATGCGCTCCCAAATCAGACACCCTTCTCGCAGAGGCAATAGCCAGGAGAAATAACACCTTTGCAGACAGCCACTTCAGGTCCACTGACTCTAAAGGCTCAAATGGGGAAGTCTTTAGAGCTTGCAGGACTAGGGATAAATCCCACTGGGCCGCCAGACATACAAAAGGAGGCTGGATATGGAGTATTCCTTGAATAAAAGGTACACAAATCTTATAATGGAGTGATCTTTCGTTGAAACAACACTAATAGTGCAGAAACTTGTACTTTCAGTGATGCTAGGTGAAGACCAAGGTCTAACCCTGCTTGCAGAAAGGCCAGTACCCTGGAGACCATAAAGGTATGAGGCTCATAGCGCGTAGGTGCACACCACTAAAAATAAGCAGCCAAATCCGGTAATAGATGCGTGGTGAAGATGGCTTACGAGCCCGCAGCATTGTCTGTATCACTGCATCTGAAAGCTCAGAGGACTGATGACTCGAGAACAAAGCCATCAAAGACAGTCAAGCCAGGGACCGATGCAGACAGGGACCCTGAGACAACAGGTCTGGTCGCTGTGGTAGTAGGAATGGCAGGTCCACGGACAGACTTTGAAGATCGGTGAACCAATGGTGTCTGGGCCATGAGGGAGCTATCAGTATCACCGTGTCTTCCCGTGTGAACTTGCAAAGAACTCAGGGTAACAGTGATACCGAAAGGAAACAGGTATGATGAAGGTCCACCGTACTGCTAGAGTGTCCACGAAGGTTGCCTGTTGACCTTTGGTCTTGGATCCATAGATTGGGACCTTGTGATTGTGATGAGAAGCCATCAGGTCTACATTCGGCAGACCCTATCTGTTTATTAGGTTCTGGAACACTTCAGGGTGCAGAGCCCATTTGCCGCTGTGGACGTCCTGCCGACTGAGGAAGTCTGCCTCCAAGTTGAGGTTTCCTGGCGGAAACACAGCTGAGATGGCTTTGTCCACGTGCGACGTCTGTAGCCACCAGGTGAAAGACAGGGGTGGTCTTCTGTTTGCCGGCGGTCGGGCTCCCGGTGCTCAGTATACCGGCGCCGGGAGCCCGACAGCCGGAATACCGACAATTATTTTCCCTCGTGGGGGTCCACGACCCCCATAGAGGGAGAATAAAATAGTGCCCGTAGCGTGGCGAGCGCAGCGAGCCCGCAAGGGGCTCATTTGCGCTCGCCAAGCTGTCGGTAAGCCGGCGGTCGGGCTCCCGGCGCCGGGATGCTGGTCGCCGGGAGCCCGACCGCCGGCCAGCCGTAGTGAACCCGAAAGACAGACGCACCTCCAGAGATCGTACCATCATCTTGGCCCTGATTTTATGATACTGCCCATTACACCTGGAAAGGATCAGATGTTTTAGGGGCCTGAAGTGAAACTGGGCATACGCCACCATATCAAAGGTGGAGACCATGGACCCCAGAACCTGCATTGCTGAATGTATGGACACCCGGAGATTGTGCAGTAAGTTGCGGACCCTTGTCTGCAGTTTGGCAACTTTGTCCACTGGCAGGAAAAGCCTCTGTTCCTGCGAATCCAGGAGAGCCCCTAGATGGAACAGCCAATGTGAAGGGACAAGGAAGGACTTTTCCCAATTGATCAGCCACCCGTGAGTTTGTAGAAAGGCAACGGTTTTTTGAAGATGGCAGTGCAAAACTTCCTGAGACTGTGCCAGGAGCATCAAGTCATCCAAATATTGGAGTATCCTGATCCCTTGACGATGCAGCTGAGCTGCCATAACCGCCACCAGCTTGGTAAATACCAGTGGAGCCATAGCCAGTCCAAAGGGTAGTGCCTGAAACTGCTAATGCTGCTGCAGAACAGTAAAACAGAGGAATCTCTGATAGTGCTATAGGGACATGTAGATATAGACACCTTGAATATCCAGGAATACCATAAAGTCCCCTGGTTCTGACGCCAGAGCAATAAACCGTAGTGTTTCCATATGGAATTTGGGCCACCGCAAAAACTTGTTAGGAGATTTCAGATTGAGGACGGGCTGATAGGTCACATTAGGTTTTTGAATCAGGAAAAGGGGGGGGGGGGGGGGGAGTAAAAACTCCTCCCCTGTTGTTTTCAGGGAACAGGGATAAGTACCACTATGTTCAGTAAAGACTCGGAGCGCCATGGTTGCGCTTGGATCCGATGGAGGATTGGTGCAAAAAAACTGCTGGGGGGCCATCTCACAAATGACCACTTCTCGCTACCAGGTGCCTGTAGTTGACTGGCGCCATGAGGCTGCGAATCGCAGAAGTTGGCCTCCCACCCTGGGGTCCCCCCAGGAGGAGCCCTGCCTCGTCAGGCGGAGGGCTTATCCCCCTGCTTAGTGGTCTGGCATCTGGCCGTCCAGGCTTGCTTAGTCCATGACTTAGCCGCCTTGCCGGAGACAACCTGCTGTGTAAAAGCCTTTCCTTTCACCTTGCCTTGAAACCGAAAGGAAGATGTTCCACCTTTGGGTTAGATGCTAATGGCAAAAAAGCAGACTAAGAAGCTGCCAGCGTAACCGCAATCTTATCCAATTCTGCGCCAAACAGAATATTTCCAATGAAAGGCAGATCTTCCAATGCCCTTCTAGAATTTGAATGATCCTCCTTCCAGGAGCACAGCCAGAGCCCACAGCGAGCTACCGCTGAAGTAGCAGAGGTCCTGGAAGCAAACAGACTCGTATCCCAGGATGCCTCTTCTAAATATCGGGCTGCTTGCCTGATATTAACAATAAGAGACAACAAAATAAAAGTGTCCCCCAGCTGTAGCATTACCTCCCTGGTTAGTGGAGCCTGGTGCTGGTTCCAAAAATACAGGGGACCTATACACTTTTTTTCCCCTCGTATTTTTGGAACCAGGACCGGTCCAAAAATATGGGGGAAATTCTAAACACATTTGTTCCCCATATTTTTGCAACCAGGACCGGCTCAAAGAGCTCACATTACATTGTGCTGTTTAACCACTTTCTGGTCTCTTTATTTGGTTTCTGGTCTGTTTATTCGCCAGACCTTGCATGCAGGTAGAGTTTTTAACTAAAAACTCGCACTGCATTGCATTTGCGAGTTGCGGTGCCAACTCGCACCTTCTCAAAGTGCGAGAAGGTGCAAATTGGAATGTGCCTAAAAATTTGCACCCCATTACATCCAGGTATGGGTTGTTGGAAAGACACAACTTAGGTCGACAGTAATTAGGTAGACCATGGAAGGTCGACATGCATTAGGTCGACAGGGACAATAGATCGACAGGTGAAAAAGTCGACATGGAATTTTTTTTACTGTTTTTGGCGTCGTTTTCTTCATAAAATAACGGGGAACCCCAATTAGTGCACCGTGTCCCCTTGCATGGCTCGCGGCTTTGGGCTAGGTGCCTCGTTCCACTACCGCTTTGCTCGGCACAGGTTACCGTTCCAATCGTAGTCCACGTGGATCGTTAAGTATGGGGGGAAAAAAATCCCCCAAAGATTGTGAAAAACTCATGTCGACCTTTTGACCATGTCGACCTAATGCATGTCGACCTTCAGTAGTCGACCTAATGACTGTCGACCTTAGCTGTGATGACCTAACGACCGTATCCCTTACATCCCACCCTAAGGCGGAGTTTGGCGGACGTGCTGCTTAGTCCTCCTTCAAAGCTGCGGTGTGTGTATTCTTAGGGAACAGAAGAGACCAACTACGTGTCTATCGTGAATGACTTATTGGACAACTACAAGAATATGGGTTGTAAGATGTCACTTGAAATTCCCTCCGCCCCCCATCTAGACTTATTTCTGCACAACCTGGGTAATTTAAGTGATGTACAGGGGGATGTTTTCACCAAGACACACTGACAATGGAGCATCGCTACCATGGACGCTGGTACCCTGCAATGATGGGGACTACTGCTGGTTCCTTGTTAGGGAGACCAATGAGACAACGTACAAACAGAAAGCGTCAGCATCCTATTTCCCTAAAGCAAAGGGATTTCTCTAACGTCCTAGAGGATGCTGGGGACTCCGTAAGGACCATGGGGATAGACGGGCTCCGCAGGAGACATGGGCACCCCAAGAAAGACTTTGACTCTGGGTGTGCACTGGCTCCTCCATCTATGCCCCGACTCCAGACCTCAGTTTGATACTGTGCCCAGAGGAGCTGGGTGCATTTCAGGAGCTCTCCTGAGTTTCCTGTAAGAAAGCATTTTTGTTAGGTTTTTTATTTTCAGGGAGCCTGCTGGCAACAGACTCCCTGCATCGAGGGACTGAGGAGAGAGAAACAGACCTACTTCTCTGAGTTTCAGGGCTCTGTTTCTTAGGCTACTGGACACCATTAGCTCCAGAGGGAGTCAGAACACAGGTCTCACCCTGGAGTTCGTCCCGGAGCCGCGCCGCCGTCCTCCTCACAGAGCCGGAAGATAGAAGCTGGGTGAGTATGAGAGGAAAAGATCTTCAGAGGCGGCAGAAGACTTCATTGATCTTCCCTGAGGTAACGCACAGCACTGCAGCTGTGCGCCATTGCTCCAATACACCTCACAAACGGCAGTCACTGTAAGGGTGCAGGGCGCAGGGGGGGGGCGCTGGGCAGCAATATAAACCTCTTATTTCGCAAAAGAGAGCATATATACAGCTGGACACTGTATATATGCATGAGGCCCCGCCAATTTTACACTTTTAGCGGGACTGAGGGGGCGGGGTTTCTCCCTCAGCACTCACCAGCGCCATGTTTTTCTCCACAGTACCGCTGAGAGGAAGCTCCCCGGACTCTCCCCTGCTTATACCACGGTAGAAGAGAGGGTTTTAAAGAAGAGGGGGGGGGGGGGGGGCACATAATTCGGCGCAGATAATAATAACAGCGCTACGGGGTAAACATTAAATTGCTGTGTTTTTCCTGGGTCATATTGCGCTGGGGTGTGTGCTGGCATACTCTCTCTGTCTCTCCAAAGGGCCTTGTGGGGGAACTGTCTTCAGAAGAGCATTCCCTGAGTGTGTGGTGTGTCAGTACGTGTGTGTCGACATGTCTGAGGTAAAAGGCTTTCCTAAGGAGGAGATGGAGCAAATGTGTGTGTGTGTGTGTGGTGTCTCCGTCGACAACGCCGACACCTGATTGGATATGTGAAATTAAGTGCTAAGATGAATTTATTACACAAATGATTAGAGAACAGACAGGGAATCTACCCATGTCTGTCCCTATGTCACAGAGACCTTCAGAGTCTCACAACGCTCACTATCCAAAATAATAGACACTTATATCGACACGGAGTCTGACTCCAGTGTCGACTACGATAATGCAAAGTACAGCCAAAACTGGCAGAAAAGTATTCAATATATGATTATTGTAATAAAAGATTTTTGCATATCACTGATGACTCATCTGTCCCTGACACGAGGGTACACATGTTTAAGGGGAAGAAAGCTGAGGTAAATTTCCCTCCTCTCATGAATAAAAAGAGCGGGAATCTCCAGACAAGAAGCTGCAGCTTCCCAAAAAGAATTCTCAGGGAGTATCCTTTCCCTAATGGGGCCAGGATACGATGGGAATCTTCCCCTAGGGTGTACAAGGCATTGACACGTTTACCCAAAAAGGTAGCGCTGACTTAACAGCTATCCTCAGGGATCCTGCAGATAGCTTGCAGTAAAAGTACTTTGAAGTCCATTTACACACATTCTGGTACACTACTCAGACCGGCGATTGTGTCGGCATGGGTTTATAGCGCTGTAGCAGCGTAGACAGATACTTTATCAGCGGAGATTGAAACCCTAGATAAGGATACCACGTTATTATCCCTAGTATATATATATATATATATATATATATATATTACAAGCAATGTATAGAGGCACTCCCGGACTGCAGAATTAGTGAATCAAATGCTGTGATTTATTCAACGTTTCGGGGTACTGCCCCCCGTCATCAGGACACACACACATCAATATGTGTGAAACAAACAGTGCTTAAATAGACACACTTACAGGTCTCCAGATTGTTCTGCTGCCTCCCAGCGTGCGCTCCCGGCGTCCGTGTCCAGCTTCCGGTCCCGGATGTGACGTCCCACCCGGAAGAGACGTCCGCCGGGTCACTACACCATGGGCTGCCCAGGTTACCATGGTGATGCTGCTGAAGCCGCAGCCGCACCATGGGCCCTGTAAGTAAATAACAAAACAGACAACCACAATTATAATAATAATAATACAGCCTAAAATCAATAATGGTGAATCAAATACTTGTGTTAATGCTATACATATTATGTGAACTTATTAAAAAACAAAGTGATGTTTGATCTTGGTGTGCACATGAATTACAGAGGCTCTATATCGCCATCTGGTGCTTGTGAATAAAAAATGTTCATTAAAAGCATATAAGACAAAGATATTATTGCACTAAATACCGGTGTTCTAGTATATCCTTCTGTTTTGTAATAAAGAAAATCATGTCCAAGTTGTGAGATGTAGATAACAATGCTGACTTATTGATCTATATTATTTCTTAAACAAGACCATAGTATCCATATCAATAGAACAACTGAACAATTTTGTGAAATAATTTTTCTAATGTGCACTATGTTTGCCCTGGCTATACAATAATGCGAATTTTAAAATTAATGATCTGGCTATACCTGTCTGGTTATCAAACATGACGATAATTCTACAAGCACTAAGGACCCAATATGAGGGCCGGTATCTTATCCTAATGTGTTCATTACTAATTTTATCTCTGTGCCTAATTATTGCCGCCCTCGTTGCTTATATCTAGCACATTCTCTCAAAAATTATGAACGACCTTAGAACAGCAATGTTGTAAAAAGCTCTATAAACAACTTCATAAAAAACAGCTAAGATTAAGGGCTTCATTCAGTCCATGTGGACTAACCGTATTGAGGCGATATATCCATTTGCATTCCAGCTGTAGCAACTGCTTATCTCGATCTCCACCTCTTAAGTTTGGGGGGATCTGGTCTATTATGCGATATCTTAAAGTTGCCATGGAATGCTTCGCCCTCAAAAAATGTCGAGCCACTGCCTGATCACTTTTGTCCTCATTAATGGCTGCCCTATGTTGGGCCATTCTCTCTTTAAATTGTCTTTTGGTTTTCCCAACATAGTGGAGTCCGCATGGGCAGGAAAGTAAATAAATAACGTATTTTGAAGTACATGTCACCGGGTATTTAATATAAAGTGTTTTACCCGTATGGGGATGCGAGAACTTACTGCCAGCAATCATGTAGCTACAGGTAGCGCAGCCTGTGCATTTATAACACCCTCCTGGTCTAGTTAAAAAATGTGTTTTGAGGGGTTCCAGGCCTGTGATGTCCGTTTTTACCAAGAGATCCCTTAAGTTGGGGCCTCTGGTGTAACTGGGCATGAGTTTGGTGTTTTTCAACACGGTCAACTGAGGATCCTTCGTGATTATTGGCCATAAAGATTTGGCCACTTTGGTAGTATGTTTGCTTTTGCTGTCAAACTGGTTGACCCATGGCAAGCTCTCCCTTTGCTTTTGAGTGACATCTCTGGCCTTCTCCTGTAGCAGAACAGATCTCTCTATGCTGGTTGCCTTTCGTCTAGCTCCTAACAGATCCTGCAGAGGAATTCGCATTATTGTATAGCCAGGGCAAACATAGTGCACATTAGAAAAATTATTTCACAAAATTGTTCAGTTGTTCTATTGATATGGATACTATGGTCTTGTTTAAGAAATAATATAGATCAATAAGTCAGCATTGTTATCTACATCTCACAACTTGGACATGATTTTCTTTATTACAAAACAGAAGGATATACTAGAACACCGGTATTTAGTGCAATAATATCTTTGTCTTATATGCTTTTAATGAACATTTTTTATTCACAAGCACCAGATGGCGATATAGAGCCTCTGTAATTCATGTGCACACCAAGATCAAACATCACTTTGTTTTTTAATAAGTTCACATAATATGTATAGCATTAACACAAGTATTTGATTCACCATTATTGATTTTAGGCTGTATTATTATTATTATAATTGTGGTTGTCTGTTTTGTTATTTACTTACAGGGCCCATGGTGCGGCTGCGGCTTCAGCAGCATCACCATGGTAACCTGGGCAGCCCCTGGTGTAGTGACCCGGCGGACGTCACATCCGGGACCGGAAGCTGGACACGGACGCCGGAAGCGCACGCTGGGAGGCAGCAGAACAATCTGGAGACCTGTAAGTGTGTCTATTTAAGCACTGTTTGTTTCACACATATTGATGTGTGTGTGTCCTGATGACGGGGGGCAGTACCCCGAAACGTTGAATAAATCACAGCATTTGATTCACTAATTCTGCAGTCCGGGAGTGCCTCTATACATTGCTTGTTGTATGAAAGGGGCGGAAGGTCCAGAGAGAGCACCCTGGCCAGGTATTGTAAAAGATGTTGTCTTATATATATATATATATATATATATATATATATATATATAAAAGACATGCCCAAAGAGACGTTAGTCTACTGGGTTCTAGAGTCAACGCTATGTCGATTTCTGCTAGACGTGTCCAGTGGAACATGCAATGGACAGGTGATGCCGACTAAAAGAGGCATATGGAGGGTTTACCTTACAAGGCTGAGGAATTGTGTGGAGAAGGGCTCTCGGACCTGGTCTCCACAGCTATAGCTGGTAATTCTGATCTTTTGCCTTATATTCCCTCACAGCCTAAGAAAGCACAACATTATCAAATGCAGTCCTTTCGGTCGCAGAATAACAAGAAAGTACGAGGAGCGTCCTTTCTTACCAGAGGTAAGGGCGCAGGGCACAGCTAGTTCCCAGGAACAGAAGTCCTCCCCGGCCTCTACTAAATCCACCGCATGACGCTGGGGCTCCGCTAAGGGTGTCCGTCCCAGGGGGAGCACGTCTTCGACTCTTCAGCCACATCTGAGTTCACAGGTGGATCCCGGGGCAATAAAAATTGTTCTCAGGGTTACAAGCTGGAATTCGAAAGGTGCCTCCTCGCCGGTTTTCCTTATCGGACCTACCGGCTTCTCCCCCAGAAAGGGAGATAATATTAAATACAATTCACACATTGTATCTCCAACAGGTGGTGCTCAAGGTTCCCCTCCTGCAACAAGGAAGGGGATATTACTCAACCTTGGCTGTAGTCCCGAAACCGTACGGTTCGGTCAGACCTATTTTAAAATTAAAATCTCTGAACCTATACTGGAAAAGGTTCAAATTTAAAGTGGAATCGCTCAGAGCGATCATGGCCAGCCTGGAAAGGGGGGATTTGATGGTGTATCTAGACATAAAGGCTGCATACCTTCATGTTCCCATTTATCCACCCCATCAGGCGTACCTGAGAATTGCGGTACAGTATTGTCATTACCAATTTCAGGGTAATTGGCGGAAATGATGGTGCTCCTACGCAAGCAAGGAGTCACAGTTATCCCATACTTGGACGATCTCCTATAAGGGCGAGATCAAAAGAGCAGTTGTTGAACAGCGTGTCACTTTCGCTGAAGGTGTCACAGCAACACGGCTGGATTCTCAATATCCCGAAGTCACAGTTGGTTCCTATGACTAGTCTGCTCTTCTTGGGTATGATTCTGGATACGGACCAGAAATGGGTTTACCTTCAGATAGAGAAGGCCCAGGAACTCATGACTCTGGTCAGGAACTTATTGAAACCAAGACAGGTGTCAGTGCATCACTGCACCCGAGTCCGGGGAAAATCATTCCCTTCGGCAGGTTCCATGCGAGGACTTCAAATGGGACCTACTGGACAAGTGGTCCGGGTCACATCTACAGATTCATCAGTTGATCACACTCTCCCCTAGAGCCAGGGTATCTCTCCTGTGGTGGCTGCAGGGTGCTCACCTTCTAGAGGGCCGCAGCTTGGGCATTCAGGACTGGATCCTGGTGACCACGGACGCGAGCCTCCGAGGTTGGGGAGCAGTCACACAGGGAATAATAAAATTTCCAAGGTCTTTGGTCAAGTCAAGAGACTTGTCTTCACATCAACATCTTGGAACTAAGGGCCATATACAACGCCCTACGTCAGGCGGAGACCCTACTTCGCGACCAACCGGTTCTGATCCAGTCAGACAACGTCACCGCAGTAGCTCATGTAAACCGCCAAGACAGCACAAAGAGCAGAGTGGCGATGGCGGAAGCCACCAGAATTCTTCGCTGGGCGGAGAATCATGTAAGCGCACTGTCAGCAGTGTTCATTCCGGGAGTGGACGTCTGGGAAGCAGACTTCCTCAGCGGACACGACCTACGTCCTGAAGAGTGGGGTCTTCATCAGGAAGTCTTAGCACAGATTGCAATTCGGTGGAGACTGCCACAGATAGACATGACGGCGTCCCGCCTCAACAAAAAGCCGCAGAGTTATTGCGCCAGGTCAAGAGACCCTCAGGCAGTAGCTGTGGACGCCCTAGTGACACCGTGGGTGTTCCAGTCGGTCTATGTGTTTACTCCTCTTCCTCTCATACCCAAGGTGTTGAGGATAATAAGAAAAAGAGGAGTGAGAACAATTCTCATTGTTCCAGATTGGCCACGAAGGACCTGGTATCCGGATCTGCAGGAAATGCTCACAGAGAATCCGTGGCCTCTTCCTCTAAGGCAGGACCTGTTGCAACAAGGTCCCTGTCTGTTCCTAGATTTACCGCGGCTGCGTTTGACGGCATGGCGGTTGAACGCCGGATCCTAGCGGAAAAAGGTATTCCGGATGAGGTCATTCCTACGCTAATAAAGGCTAGGAAGGACGTGACATCTAAACATTATCACCGAAAATGGAGAAAATATGTTTCTTGGTGTGAGGCCAGGAATGCTCCTACGGAAGAATTCCACCTGGGCCGTTTTCTTCACTTCCTGCAAACTGGAGTGAATTTGGGCCTAAAATTAGGCACCATTAAAGTTCAGATTTCGGCCTTATCCATTTTCTTTCCAAAGGAATTGGCCTCATTACCTGAAGTATAGACTTTTGTGAAGGGAGTACTGCATATTCAGCTCCTTTTGTACCTCCGGTGGCGCCTTGGGACCTTAACGTGGTGTTAAGTTTCCTTAAGTCACATTGGTTTGAACCACTTAAGACAGTGGAGTTAAAATATCTCACCTGGAAGGTGGTCATGTTGTTAGCCTTGGCTTCGGCTAGGCGAGTTTCGGAATTGGCGGCTTTGTCACATAAAAGCCCCTATCTGGTTTTCCATATGGATAGAGCGGAATTGCGGACCCGTCCTCAATTCCTGCCTAAGGTGGTCTCATCCTTTCATATGAACCAACCTATTGTCGTGCCTGTGGCTACACGTGACTTGGAGGATTCTGAGTCCCTTGATGTGGTCAGGGCTTTGAAAATTTACGTGGCCAGAACGGCTAGGATCAGAATAACAGAAGCACGGTTTGTCCTGTATGCAGCCAACAAGGTTGGTGGCCCTGCTTCAAAGCAGACTATTGCTTGCTGGTTCTGTAACACGATTTAGCAGGCGCATTCTACGGCAGGATGGCCGTTTCCAAAATCGGTTAAGGCCCATTCCACTAGGAAGGTGGGCTCTTCTTGGGCGGCTGCCCGAGGGGTCTCGGCACTGCAGCTGTGCCGAGCTGCTACTTGGTCGGGGTCAAACACCTTTGCAAAGTTCTATAAGTTTGATACCCTGGCTGAGGAGGACCTCCTGTTTGCTCAATCGGTGCTGCAGAGTCATCCGCACTCTCCCGCCCGTTTGGGAGCTTTGGTATAATCCCCATGGTCCTTACGGAGTCCCCAGCATCCTCTAGGACGTTAGAGAAAATAAGATTTTAAACCTACCAGTAAATCTTTTTCTCGTAGTCCGTAGAGGATGCTGGGCGCCCGTCCCAAGTGCGGACTACTTCTGCAAGACTTATATATAGTTATTGCTTACATAAGGGTTATGTTATAGTTTCATCGGTCTTGGACTGATGCTATGTTGTTTTTCATACTGTTAACTGGGTAGTATATCACAAGTTATGCGGTGTGATTGGTGTGGCTGGTATGAATCTTGCCCTTGGATTACAAAAATCCTTTCCTTGTACTGTCCGTCTCCTCTGGGCACAGTTTCTCTAACTGAGGTCTGGAGGAGGGGCATAGAGGGAGGAGCCAGTGCACACCCAGAGTCAAAGTCTTTCTTGTGGTGCCCATGTCTCCTGCGGAGCCCGTCTATCCCCATGGTCCTTATGGAGTCCCCAGCATCCTCTACGGACTACGAGAAAAAGATTTACCGGTAGGTTTAAAATCTTATTTTTACATTTTATCTTTTATTAATAATCGTACATTATGGCTCATTTGGATTGTTCTGAGTATATGACATTTAATTTCTGCAGTTTTTTGAGTGTTTCTGTAGTTTTATTAGTACTACATTTATTTATAAATTGTAATTTTCTCATATCTTACTGTTTTCAGATATAGCTATTACATCTTGTTATCAGTGTGTATCTAATAAATGTGACATGATAGAGAAAATCTGATTTTCTCTATCAGGGTCCACAGTGATCCACAGGCTCTACCTTGGGATATGGTGAAGCGACAGCGGATTGGGCACCAAACAGTTACGCTTTTCAAACTTCCAGGATGCACGCTATATCCCCGCCTCCCGCAATTCAGTTTTTTGTTTGGTGCGGCAGGAGCCGGTCACGTTGAACAGTTGGGCTGTTACATTTTTTTGCAGCCACTAGCTTTGATATGTTATAGTATTTTTCTTTTTATGAGTGATCTTTCTATGCGTCTTATACATATAATTGTAAAGACGTTCCAACAATTGTTACCTCTGAGTAAAACTGTTACCTCTGAGTCAGGGACGTGCAGTCAGGGGAGGCAGTGCCTCCCCTGTCGTTAATGATTAAAATAATATAAAGAAGATACTTATGACACATATTCTGTGTCATAAGTATCTCCTTTATATCAATGTAACCATTATCCCTGTCTAAATGGGGTTGGGAGGCACCAATCGCGGTGCCTCCCGGTCAGATAGGGAAAAGTATGGGGAGCGGGGGGCGGGAGCGGGCGGGTCCTAGCAATGGGCATTAAAAGCCCATTGAAATAGCATAGGAAAGCGGCACCATTAGTGGTGCCGCTTTCACACAGGGTCGTGCTTTCAACCTATGAAAGCACGTCCCCTGTCAGTCTGGCCACAGTGATTGGCCAGCGGATCCGTCACTGGATCCGCTGTCAATCACTGTTGTGGGCGCGGCGGAGGTGCTGGCGGCGGAGGTGCGGGTGTCGGCGGAGGTCCTGGCGGCGGCGGTGTAGGCGGCGGAGGGCGGGTGACGGCGGAGGTGCGGGCGGCAGCGATGCAGAGTTTGGCAGCGGAGCGGTAACCCATTTCAAAAATGGCGCCTCAGAAGAGCTCCTGAAGGCTGAAGATGCCGGAAGTCCTGGATGGGCGGCGGCTATGCAAAAGAGCTTAGCAGCCGCCGCCCACCAGGTGAAGACACTGGAAGTCCTGGGGAAGGCGGCGGCCATGCAAAAGAGCTTAATGGCCGCCACCTCCCAGGTGAAGACGCCGGAGGAAGACGCTGGAAGCCCTGGGGAGGTGGCGCCCCCCAGGTGAAGACGCCGGAAGCCCTGGGAGGCGGCGGCCATGCAAAAGAGCTTAAAGGCCGCCGCCCCCAGGTGAAGACCCTGTCAAATAAACTATTTTTTTTTTAAAGAGACTGGTGTTTTTATTTTAATATTTTCTTTACAGGTGGAGAACAGGTGCCAGCAGGCCATTTATGTCCGGGCATGCTGGCACTTGTGGTTCTCCATGTGCCAGCATGCTGGGGCAGGCTTGCTGGGACCTGTTGGCCACCTGTAAAGAACAATATTACTGTTCTTTACAGGTGGACCACAGGTGCCAGCGGGCCATTTATGTCCGGGCATGCTGGCACTTGTGGTTCTCCAAGTGCCAGCATGCTGGGCAGGCTTGCTGGGACCTGTAGGCCACCTGTCAAGAACAATATTAACTATGAACCCCGCACCCACCGCCACCAGGGGTGCGGGGCATAGCACTGGGCTATCAGCCCAGTGCTGGTTATTGCTCGGGAGGGGGACCCCATGTTTATTTTTTGGGGTCCCCACTTCCGAGGAATTCCAGCCCTGGGCTGACTGGTTTGGGGGGGCAGATTAATGTTATGACAGGGGGACCCCATACCGAGTGTCTCCCCTGCTATGGCATTACCCCCCCCCCCCCCTAGCTGGTTCTGCTCGGTGCTGGTTTCACGAATGTGGGGAGGGGGCTACACTCCCCCCCCCCCCCCCCCTCACTCTATGGGGGGGGGGGATGAAAGGCTGCTTGTGCCTCCCCAGCCACCGACCTCACCGCACGCCACTGCTCTGAGTACACTGCTGTTTCGGCGGGAGTCAGACTGGATGTACTAGCACGTCCATACTGATGATCCCAGGCTGCGGCCTGAGAATGGGGAGAAGAGGAGCGTCTCTTTACCAATAGCAGTTTTAGACGGGTGGTCTTCAGTATGCCGAATGTCGGGATCCCGGCGCACAGTATACCGGCGCCGGGATCCCAACACCCGGCATACCAACAGCTATTCTCCCTCGTGGGGGTCCACGACCCCCCTGGAGGGAGAATAAAATAGCGTGGCACGCGTAGCGCGCCACCGTGCCCGCAGCAAGCCGGCAAGGGGCTCCTTTGCGCTCGACACAGTCGGTATGCCGGCGATCGGGCTCCCGGCGCCGGTATGCTGGTCGTCGGGAGCCCGGCCGCCGGCATACCATACTACACCCGTGTTAGACGCATGTAACGCAGCCTTACTGTTCTTACTGTTCTGGGGGGAAACTACCGGACAGTGGTTGATGCGGCTGCCACCTCTGGTGCACCAGCGCTAGGACACAGGGATCATAGGTGCTGGGGATTAGTTGAGGCCGTGATCCCAAAGGTTAATGTCAGCAGTGGGGAGTAAGACGCTCCCCTGGTCGTCCCTCCTCCCAGTTCATGCCCAGTTTTCACCAAGGCTTCCATCTGAGATGCATAATATATTATACTGTCACAGTCGCATGTGCGACTGGGTATACTGGGGCATCTGAGTATATCAGCCGTTTGTTTGCAGCAGGGTCACACATGGAAGCGGGGTTTAAGTCTCCCTGTATCCCACTCTCCTGAGGCAGTTGATACAGCACTGAATTACTACCTACCCTGGGCGGTAGGAGTAGGTGCCTGATGCAAATGAGTGTTGTGAACATTTACTGCTGTATTATTCGCTGTGCGTCTGAATACGTTCAATGTCCGGTTTAAGGTAATGCAGTATTGTTCTTCCTACCTACTTATATTATGTAGTTGAAATGTGCTCATCTTGCATACTAATGCATTCTTGTTTTTGTGACTGATTGCTAGTGTGATTGCTGACTCTAAATCTGTTATGTTAGCTGTATCTTGTGGTGTTCTGTTCAGATCCTCAATGCTGGTGCGAGACAGGGGGGGGGGGATCCGATTGTATTTCACTTTAGAATATTAAAGTGAATATGGTCACATTAATGCATATATTACACGGATTGGTATCGTTAATATTGTTATTATGTCCACGAAAGGCAAAAGTGACGAACGTACCTACATTAATATCATGTTTGTTCTGCAAATCTGGGTTAACAGCCCAGGATCTGGTACAAGATGACTTGTGTGCAAATTGCTATAGTTTCCATAAAAACCTAATGAATAGACCGGCCCCTAGTTAGGTATCTGTTCAGTCACAGGAACCTCCCTGGGCAGCTTTTGCACAGACATTGTCTAATTTAGCAAATCGTATGACACCTGCTACAGTACCAGGGATGGGGATCCCATTTAACATCCAGTGTTTGATTTAACCCAGTCCTTGGCTGCTTTTCAGCAAAATTTAGCTGATAGGCCCAAGGAGGGGAAGTCAGATAGACCGGGGGCTTCATCCTCAATGTCTACCGGATTTTCAGAATCAGAGAATACTTCAGGTGATGAAGCTGAATCTTCTTATTCTGAATCTGCTTCTACAGAGGAGGAGCACTCATCATCATTGGATATACCTGATTTCATTCAGGCTGTTAAATCCATTCTGTCAATTGAAGAGGCATTAGAGCCTGTGTTGAAAACTAAGGCACCTGTATGTAAATGTCCAAAGACAGTTAAAGCAGAGTTTATTAAATTCAGACCAGCTGAAGGAAATCATGCAGGAGGCTTTGGTTACACCCAGTAAGAAATTTAAGCTTCCCCCCCAATTTTTTTTTATCCCTTTACTACTGCGGACTGTTTAAAAAGGGAGGTCCCTCCCAAAGTAGATGCGCATGTAGTTCGACTGGTGCGCAAATCTATATTACCTCTGCCTTCAACATCATTAAATGATGGGACTGATAAAAAGATTGATGGATTTTTAAAGACTGTTTTTCCTTAGCAGGGGCAGTGACTAGCCCAGCTATGGCC
The DNA here is from genome assembly GCF_028390025.1 of Pseudophryne corroboree. Classification (NCBI taxonomy): domain Eukaryota; kingdom Metazoa; phylum Chordata; class Amphibia; order Anura; family Myobatrachidae; genus Pseudophryne; species Pseudophryne corroboree. The sequence goes on from NW_026967519.1 coordinate 4,336,088, forward strand.
ACAGCCTGGGTGGCTAAGGCAGTAGCAGGCTGGGCAGAAGCTTTGGAAGATGATCTTTCAAACAGCTACGAGAAAACAGTTATCCCATATTGCATGTATAAAGCCGGCATCTGCTTTTATGGAAGAAGCTGCCCTGGATATGGGTACAGTAGCTTATCAGGCAGTAGCTTCCTCAGAAGCAGCTCACAGAGCTATTTGGCTACATGCATAGAAGGCTGACTCAGAATCCAAAGGTGGTTCTGGAATCTTTGCCTATTGTTAGAAATATTCTGCTTGGTACAGAATTAGATAATATACTTGTGTCTCAAGCAGACTCCAAAAAGGTGAAGTTTCCCCATTACATTTAAGACTAAACTCAAGTTTCCGTCTTTCCGGTACTTTCGGGTACAGGCTAAAGCTAAAGGAAAGGATTACAAGCAAACAGTCTCAGCCAAACTAGGAACAGGAATGGACAAGGAAAACTGGCATGGTTATCCAGACGCCCAGCTTCTAAACCAGAAGACAAGCGTCAGTTTGATGGTGCGGGCCTCCACCTGGGGGATCCCAGGGTGGGAGGCCAACTTATTCACTTTGCACAGGTTTGGAAAATCCACAGATACCTGGGTGCAAGGAGCGGTGTCTCATGGTTATGCACTTTCCTTCAGGAAGAATCTTCTTGAAAGATGTTTTTTGTACAAGTCCTTCTCCAAGGGATTCAAAGGTCCTGGCTCTACAAGAGGCAGTGCAAAAAATTACTGCAGTCTGGAGTGATAGTGCCGGTTCCTACAGCACAGAGGGGATGAGGTTTCTATTCCAACATGTTTCTAGTTCAGAAACCAAATGGATCTTACCGACTCAATCTCAAAACTCTGAACAAATACATCTGTGTGCCTCGGTTCTGTATGGAAAGCCTACAGTCTATTATCCTGGCAATGGAGCCGGGAGACTTCATGGTGTCTCTGGATATCCAGGATACTTACATCCGTGTATCTATAGCAGCTTCCCATCAGTGCTATCTCCGGTTTGCTACCCTACAACAGCATTTCCAGTTTCAGGCCCAACAATTTGGGCAGCACAGACGGTGTAATGGTTAGCATTACTGCCTAACTGAGGTCATGGGTTAGATTCTCATCATGGCCCTAACTGTGTGGAGTTTGTATATTCTTCACGTGCTTGCGTGGGTTTCCTCCGACAATCGAAAAATATACAGGTTAATTGTCTCCCAACAAAATTAACCCTAGTGTGTGTGTGTGTCCATGTGGTAGGGAATATGGATTGTAAGTTCAACTGGTGCAGGGACGGATGTGAATGGCCAAATAGTCTCTGTAAAGCGCTGCGGAATGTGTGTGCCCTATATAAATAATTGGTAATAAATAAATAATAAATAAATAAGTACCATTTGGACTGGCTACAGCTCCAATGGTATTTACCAAGATTATGGTGGTTATGGCAGCTCACCTTCATCGTCAGGGAATAAGGACTTTCACATTTTGGATGACCTGTTGATCCTGACTCAGTCTCAGGAAATTCTGTAATGCCATCTCCAAGTGACAATAGCCTGTTTGTCCAATATATGAGCCAGCTGTGAACCAGCAAAGTTCTCCTTAGTTCCGTCGCAACGGATGACACATCTGGGAGCTGTGTTGGATACCAGTCTTCAGAAAATCTTTTTTACCTCTGAACAAAATAACCTCACTACAGATGAGGGTTCAGAAATTGCTACACAGTCAGAAAATATCCACCCAAGCAGCAATGCAACTTCTGGGGTCAATGGTTTTGACATGGTGGAATATGCTCAATTCCATTTGAGACCCCTTCAACATCTGATTCTCTCCAAATGGAATGGAAAACATCAAACGATAAAACCCAGACAATAGTCCTTCCTCAGGAAGTGCGTCAGTCTCTAATCTGGTAGTTACAGAAGACCCATCTGGACAAAGGTAGTCCATTTTGGATCACAGATTGGGAAATTTTGACAACAGACGCAAGTTTTCAGGGCTGGGGAACATTGACAGATCACTACTTGTTCCAGGGAAGAAAGATGTCTGTCAAACAACATTCTGGAGCTTCGGGCCATATACATGGCACTCACCCAGGCAAAAGGAATACTACACTGCTGATTCAGATTCGATCAGACAATGCCACGGCAGTAGCGTACGTCAATCATCAAGGAGGTACTCGAAGTCGAATGGCAATGAAGGAGGTAAGCCGCACAATGAAACGGGCGGAGCTTTATCATCCAGCCGTGTCAGCAGTGTTCATACCAGGAGTCCTAAATTGGGAAGTGGACTTTCTCAGCAGGCACGACATTCTTGCAAGCAAATGGGCCATGTACCCAGAAATCTTCCAAGTTCTGGTAAACAAATGGGGTCTACCAAAAGTAGATCTGACAGCCTCTCGTCAGAACAGGTACCAATGTATGTATCGAGAACAAAAGACCCTAAAGCAAGCTTTTTGGATGCACTATCCGTGAGATGGAACTTTCGTCTGCCTTACGTGTTTCCACCAATCTCTCTGGTACCCAGAGTGATTGAAAATTGAAACAGGAAGGGGGCGCCGTGATATTAATAGCACCAGCGTGGCCCAGAAGAAATTGGTACACAGATCTGCAGAGGCTGCCCATGGATGCGTTACTACTATTGCCTCAACGTCCAGATCTGCTGATTCAGGGTCTGTCTCTACAAACATCTGGATCGACAGTCTTTGACGGCGTGGCTCTTGAAACAACTGTATTAAAGGGTAAAGGGTTTTCTCAAGAGATAATGCAGACGATCCTTAAAGCAAGAAAGCCTTCTTCTGCTCGCATCTATTAAAGAGTATGTCATGTTTTTTTTTCAATGGTGTGCTGCCAAGAATTTGGATCCTAGGTCCTTCAGAGTATCTAGAATTAAAGCTTATACAGCGCAGCAAATTCTGTTGCGCTGTATGGTTTCAAAAGAAAATTGCAGACCTACAGGATGTTCGCACATTCTACCAGGGATTGCTTCCCATTCAACCTCCCTTTGTTCCCCCAACAGCTCCCTGGGCTTAGTTCTCAGGGCTCTTCAGGTTGCTCCATTTGAACCATTGTCTCGGGTGGATTTCAAATGGTTAACAGCCAAGGTGCTGTTTCTTCTGGCAATGTCTTCTTCTAGAAGAGTATCAGATTTAGGAGCACTGATGTGTTGTCCTCCTTATCTGGAATTTCATCCAGATAGAGCAGTTCTTAGAACCAAATCTGGATATTTCTCTATCGTCCTAGTGGATGCTGGGGTTCCTGAAAGGACCATGGGGAATAGCGGCTCCGCAGGAGACAGGGCACAAAAAGTAAAGCTTTAGGATCAGGTGGTGTGCACTGGCTCCTCCCCCTATGACCCTCCTCCAAGCCTCAGTTAGATTTTTGTGCCCGGCCGAGAAGGGTGCAATCTAGGTGGCTCTCCTAAAGAGTTGCTTAGAAAAGTTTAGCTTAGGTTTTTTATTTTACAGTGAGTCCTGCTGGCAACAGGATCACTGCAACGAGGGACTTAGGGGAGAAGAAGTGAACTCACCTGCGTGCAGGATGGATTGGCTTCTTTGGCTACTGGACATTAGCTCCAGAGGGACGATCACAGGTACAGCCTGGATGGTCACCGGAGCCTCGCCGCCGGCCCCCTTGCAGATGCTGAAACGAGAAGAAGGTCCAGAATCGGCGGCAGAAGACTCCTCAGTCTTCTTAAGGTAGCGCACAGCACTGCAGCTGTGCGCCATTTCCTCTCAGCACACTTCACACGGCAGTCACTGAGGGTGCAGGGCGCTGGGAGGGGGGCGCCCTGGGAGGCAAATGTAAACCTATTTTTGGCAAAAAATACCTCACATATAGCCTCCGGGGGCTATATGGAGATATTTAACCCCTGCCATAATCCGTTAAAGAGCGGGAGACGAGGCCGCCGAAAAAGGGGCAGGGCCTATCTCCTCAGCACACAGCGCCATTTTCCCTCACAGAAAGGCTGGAGGGAAGGCTCCCAGGCTCTCCCCTGCACTGCACTACAGAAACAGGGTTAAAACAGAGAGGGGGGGCACTAATTTGGCGTAAGAAATATATAAAAAAGATGCTATAAGGGAAAACACTTATATAAGGTTGTCCCTATATAATTATAGCGTTTTTGGTGTGTGCTGGCAAACTCTCCCTCTGTCTCTCCAAAGGGCTAGTGGGTCCTGTCCTCTATCAGAGCATTCCCTGTGTGTGTGCTGTGTGTCGGTACGTGTGTGTCGACATGTATGAGGACGATGTTGGTGAGGAGGCGGAGCAATTGCCTGTAATGGTGATGTCACTCTCTAGGGAGTCGACACCGGAATGGATGGCTTATTTAGGGAATTACGTGAAAATGTCAACACGCTGCAAGGTCGGTTGACGACATGAGACGACCGACAAACAATTAGTACCGGTCCAGACGTCTCAAAAACACCGTCAGGGGTTTTAAAACGCCCGTTTACTTTAGTCGGTCGACACAGACACAGACACGGACACTGAATCCAGTGTCGACGGTGAATAAACAAACGTATTCCTTATTAGGGCCACACGTTAAGGGCAATGAAGGAGGTGTTACATATTTCTGATACTACAAGTACCACAAAAGAGGGTATTATGTGGGATGTGAAAAAACTACCGTAGTTTTTCCTGAATCAGATAAATTAAATGAAGTGTGTGATGATGCGTGGGTTCCCCCCGATAGAAAATTATTGGCGGTATACCCTTTCCCGCCAGATGTTAGGGCGCGTTGGGAAACACCCCTTAGGGTGGATAAGGCGCTCACACGCTTATCAAAACAAGTGGCGGTACCGTCTATAGATAGGGCCGTCCTCAAGGAGCCAGCTGACAGGAGGCTGGAAAATATCATAAAAAGTATATACACACATACTGGTGTTATACTGCGACCAGCGATCGCCTCAGCCTGGATGTGCAGAGCTGGGGTGGCTTGGTCGGATTCCCTGACTAAAAATATTGATACCCTTGACAGGGACAGTATTTTATTGACTATAGAGCATTTAAAGGATGCATTTCTATATATGCGAGATGCACAGAGGATATTTGCACTCTGGCATCAAGAGTAAGTGCGATGTCCATATCTGCCAGAAGATGTTTATGGACACGACAGTGGTCAGGTGATGCAGATTCCAAACGGCACAAAGGTGTATTGCCGTATAAAGGAAGAGGAGTTATTTGGGGTCGGTCCATCGGACCTGGTGGCCAAGGCAACTGCTGGAAAATCCACCGTTTTTACCCTAAGTCACATCTCTGCAGAAAAAGACACCGTCTTTTCAGCCTCAGTCCTTTCGTCCCTATAAGAGTCATATCTGCCCAGGGATAGAGGAAAGGGAAGAAGACTGCAGCAGGCAGCCCATTCCCAGGAACAGAAGCGTTCCACCGCTTCTGACAAGCTCTCAGCATGACGCTGAGACCGTACAGGACCCCTGGATCCTACAAGTAGTATCCCAGGGGTACAGATTGGAATGTCGAGACGTTTCCCCTTCGCAGGCTCCTGAAGTCTGCTTTACCAAGGTCTCCCTCCGACAAGGAGGCAGTATGGGAAACAATTCACAAGCTGTATTCCCAGCAGGTGATAATTAAATTACCCCTCCTACAACAAGAAAAGGGGTATTATTCCACACTATATTGTGGTACTGAAGCCAGAAGGCTAGGTGAGACCTATTCTAAATCTAAAAAAATTTGAACACTTACAAAGGTTCAAATCAAGATGGAGTCACTCAGAGCAGTGATAACGAACCAGGAAGAAGGGGACTATATGGTGTCCCGAGACATCAGGGATGCTTACCTCCATGTCCCAAAATTGCCCTTATTACTAAGGGTACCTCAGGTTCGTGGTACAGAACTGTCACTATCAGTTTCAGACGCTGCCGTTTGGATTGTCCACGGCACCCCGGGTCTTTACCAAGGTAATGGCCGAAATGATGATTCTTCTTCGAAGAAAAGGCGTCTTAATTATCCCTTACTTGGACGATCTCCTGATAAGGGCAAAGTCCAGGGAACAGTTGGAGGTCGGAGTAGCACTATCTCGGATACTGCTACAACAGCACGGGTGGATTCTAAATATTCCAAAATCGCAGCTGATCCCGACGACAAGTCTCCTGTGCTTAGGGATGATTCTGGACACAGTCCAGAAAAAGGTGTTTCTCTCGGAAGAGAAAGCCAGGGAGTTATCCGAGCTAGTCAGGAACCTCCTAAAATCAGTGCATCATTGCACAAGGGCCATGGTAAAAATGGTGACTTCCTACGAAGCAATTCCATTCGGCAGATTTCACGCAAGAACTTTTCAGTGGGATCTGCTGGACAAATGGTCCGGATCGCATCTTCAGATGCATCAGCGGATAACCCTATATCCAAGGACAAGGGTGTCTCTCCTGTGGTGGTTACAGAGTGCTCATCTTCTAGAGGGCCGCAGATTCGGCATTCAGGATTGGATGCTGGTGACCACAGAGGCCAGCCCGAGAGGCTGGGGAGCAGTCACACAAAGAAAAAAAATTTCCAGGGAGTGTGATCAAGTCTGGAGACTTTTCTCCACATAAATATACTGGAGCTAAGGCTAAATTTATAATGCTCTAAGCTTAGCAAGACCTCTGCTTCAAGGTCAGCCGGTATTGATCCAGTGGGAAAAACATCACGGCAATCGCCCACGTAAATAGACAGGGCGGCACAAGAAGCAGGAGGGCAATGGCAAAAACTGCAAGGACTTTTCGCTGGGCGGAAAATCATGTGATAGCACTGTCAGCAGTGTTTCATTCCGGGAATGGAAACTGGGAAGCAGACTTCCTCAGCAGGCACGACCTCCACCCGGCAGAGTGGAAACTTCATCGGGAAGTTTTCCACATGATTGTAAACCGTTGGGAAATACCAAAGGTGGACATGATGGCGTCCCGTCTGAACAAAAAACGGGACAGGTATTGCGCCAGGTTAAGAGACCCTCAGGCAATAGCTGTGGACGTTCTGGTAACACCGTGGGTGTACCAGTCGTTGTATGTGGTCCATCCTCTGCTTATCATACCTAAGGTACTGAGAATTATAAGACGTAGAGGAGTAAGAACTATACTCATGGCTCCGGATTGGCCAAGAAGGACTTGGTACCCGGAACTTCAAGAGATGCTCACAGAGGACTTATGGCCTCTGCCGCTAAGAAGGGACTTGTTTCAGCAAGTACCATGTCTGTTCCAAGACTTACCGCAGCTGCGTTTGACGGCATGGCGGTGGAACGCCGGATCCTAAGGGAAAAAGGCATTCCGGAAGAGGTCATTCCTACCCTGGTCAAAGCCAGAAAGGAGGTGACCGCACAACATTATCACCACATGTGGAAAAAAAATATGTTGCGTGGTGCGAGACCAGAAAGGCCCCACGAAGAAATTTCAACTCGGTCGATTCCTACATTTCCTGCAAACAGGAGTGTCTATGGGCCTCAAATTGGGGTCCATTAAGGTTCAAATTTCGGCCCTGTCGATTTTCTTCCAGAAAGAATTGGCTTCAGTTCCTGAAGTCCAGAAGTTTGTCAAGGGAGTATTGCATATACAACCCCTTTTGTGCCTCCAGTGGCACTGTGGGATCTCAACGTAGTTCTGGGATTCCTCAAATCACATTGGTTTAAAACCAGTCAAATCTGTGGTTTTGAAGCATCTCACATGAAAAGTGACCATGCTCTTGGCCCTGGCCTGGACCAGGCGAGTGTCAAATTGGTGGTTTTTTTCTCAAAAAAGCCCATATCTGTTTGTCCATTTGGACAGGGCCGAGCTGCGGACTCGTCCCCAGTTCTCTCCCTAAGGTGGTGTCAGTGTTTCACCTGAACCAGCTTATTGTGGTGCCTTGCACCTACTAGGGACTTGGAGGACTCCAAGTTGCTAGATGTTGTCAGGGCCCTGAAAATATAGGTTCCAGGACGGCTGGAGTCAGGAAAACTGACTTGCTGTTATCCTGTATGCACCCAACAATCTGAGTGCTCTTGCTTCTAAGCAGACTATTGCTAGTTGAATGTGTAATACAATTCAGCTTGCACATTCTGTGGCAGGCCTGCCACAGCCAAAATATGTAAATGCCCATTCCACAAGGAAGGTGGGCTCATCTTGGGCGGCTGCCCGAGGGGTCTCGGCTTTACAACTTTGCCGAGCGGCTATTTAGTTAGGGGCAAACACGTTTGTAAAATCCTACAAATTTGATACCCTGGCTAAGGAGGACCTGGAGTTCTCTCATTCGGTGCTGCAGAGTCATCCGCACTCTCCCGCCCGTTTGGGAGCTTTGGTATAATCCCCATGGTCCTTTCAGGAACCCCAGCATCCACTAGGACGATAGAGAAAATAAGAATTTACTTACCGATAATTCTATTTCTCGGAGTCCGTAGTGGATGCTGGGCGCCCATCCCAAGTGTGGATTATCTGCAATACTTGTACATAGTTACAAAAATCGGGTTATTATTGTTGTGAGCCATCTTTTCAGAGGCTCCGCTGTTATCATACTGTTAACTGGGTTCAGATCACAGGTTGTACAGTGTGATTGGTGTGGCTGGTAGGAGTCTTACCCGGGATTCAAAATCCTTCCTTATTGTGTACGCTCGTCCGGGCACAGTATCCTAACTGAGGCTTGCAGGAGGGTCATAGGGGGAGGAGCCAGTGCACACCACCTGATCCTAAAGCTTTACTTTTTGTGCCCTGTCTCCTGCGGAGCCGCTATTCCCCATGGTCCTTTCAGGAACCCCAGCATCCACTACGGACTCCGAGAAATAGAATTATCGGTAAGTAAATTCTTATTTTTCCTAAGGTGGTCTCTAAGTTCCAACTTAATGAAGAAATAGTGGTTCCGGCTTTTCAGGGACCGGACCTTTCTACAGGAGATGCATCATTGGACGTAGTTTGTGCTCTAAGGATCTACGTGGATCAAACCAGTGCCATCAGAAGAACAGATTCTCTCTGAGAGGATGGCCTGCCAATAAGCAAAACACTGGTGAGATGGCTTCGGATGACAATAGCAGAAGCATACTCCCAAGCTGATCTCCCGATTACGGATAAAGAGGGTAATTCAGACCTGATCGCATGCTAGATATTTACTCTGCGCTGCGATCAGGTCAAAACTGCGCATGTGTATGCACCGCAATGGGCAGGCGCGTCATACGGGTGCAAAGCAGATCGTTGCTGTGCGATGGATTTAACGAAGAATCCATTCGCACAGCCAATCGCAAGGTGATTGACAGGAAGAGGGCGTTTATGGGTGTCAACTGACTGTTTTCTGGGAGTGTTTGGAAAAAATAAGAATTTACTCACCGGTAATTCTATTTCTCGTAGTCCGTAGTGGATGCTGGGAACTCCGTAAGGACCATGGGGAATAGACGGGCTCCGCAGGAGACTGGGCACTCTAAAAGAAAGATTAGGTACTATCTGGTGTGTACTGGCTCCTCCCTCTATGCCCCTCCTCCAGACCTCAGTTAGGGAAACTGTGCCCGGAAGAGCTGACACAACAAGGAAAGGATTTGGAATCCAGGGTAAGACTCATACCAGCCACACCAATCACACTGTACAACTTGTGATAACCATACCCAGTTAACAGTATGTACAACAACTGAGCCTCATTTAACGGATGGCTCATAACAATAACCCTTTAGTAAGCAATAACTATATACAAGTATTGCAGAGAGTCCGCACTTGGGACGGGCGCCCAGCATCTACTACGGACTACGAGAAATAGAATTACCGGTGAGTAAATTCTTATTTTCTCTGACGTCCTAGTGGATGCTGGGAACTCCGTAAGGACCATGGGGATTATACCAAAGCTCCCAAACGGGCGGGAGAGTGCGGATGACTCTGCAGCACCGCATGAGCAAACTCAAGGTCCTCCTCAGCCAGGGTATCAAACTTGTAGAATTTAGCAAACGTGTTTGACCCCGACCAAGTAGCAGCTCGGCAAAGCTGTAAAGCCGAGACCCCTCGGGCAGCCGCCCAAGAAGAGCCCACCTTCCTTGTGGAATGGGCTTTCACCAATTTTTGATGCGGCAATCCAGCCGCAGAGTGAACCAGCTGAATCGTGCTATAGATCCAGCGAACAATAGTCTGCTTCGAAGCAGGAGCGCCAACCTTGTTGGCTGCATACAGAATAAACAGCAAGTCAGACTTTCTGACTCCCGCCGTTCTGGAAACATAAATTTTCAAAGCCGGGACTACGTCCAGCAACTTGGAATCCTCCAAGTCCCTAGTAGCCGCAGGCACCACAATAGGCTGGTTCAAATGAAACGATGATACCACCCTAGGAAGAAATTGGGGACGAGTCCTCAATTCTGCCCTGTCCATATGGAAGATCAGATAAGGGTTTTTACATGACAAAACCGCCAATTCTGACACACGCCTAGCCGAAGCTAAGGCCAATAGCATGACCACTTTCCACGTGAGATATTTTAGCTCCACGGTCTTAAGTGGCTCAAACCAGTGGGATTTCAGGAAATCCAACACAACGTTAAGATCCCAAGGTGCCACCGGTGGCACAAAAGGAGGCTGAATATGCAGCACCCCCGGAACAACGTCTGAACTTCAGGCAGTGAAGCCAGTTCTTTTTGAGAGAAAATGTATAGGGCCGAAATCTTGACCTTTATGGATCCTAATTTTAGGCCTATAGACACTCCTGACTGTAGGACCCCGCTGGAATTCCTCTGTAGGGGCCTTCCCGGCCTCACACCAAGCAACCTATTTTCGCCATATACAGTGAAAAAGTCTTGCTGTCACATCTTTCCTAGCCTTTATCAGCGTAGGAATAACTGCATCCGGAATGCCCTGTTCCGCTAGGATCCGGCGTTCAACCGCCATGCCGTCAAATGCAGCCGCGGTAAGTCTTGGAACAGACAGGGCCCCTGTTGCAACATGTCCTGTCTGAGAGGCAGAAGCCATGGGTCCTCTGAGAGCATTTCTTGCAGCTCCGGGTACCGAGTCCTTCTTGGCCAATTCGGAGCAAAGAATATTGTTCTCAGCCCTTGGGTATGAGAGGAAGAGGAGGGAATACATAGACCGACTGGAACACCCACTGTGTTACTAGTGCGACCACAGCTATCACCTGAGGGTCCCTTGACCCGGCGTAAAACCTTTTTTAGCTTTTTATTGAGGTGGGACGCAATCTAGTCCACCTGAGGCAGTTCCCATCAATTTGCAAACTGCGTGAAGACTTCCTGATGAAGTCCCCACTTTCCCGGGTGGAGGTCGTGCCTGCTGAGGAAGTCTGCTTCCCAGATGTCCACTCCCGGAATGAACACTGCTGACAGTGCGCTTACTTGATTCTCCACCCAGCGAAGAATTCTGGTGGCTTCTACCCTCGCCACCCTGCTCCTTGTGCCGCCTTGGCGGTTTACATGAACCCCTGCGGTCTGACTGGATCAGAACCGGTTGGTCGCGAAGCAGGATCTCCGCTTGACTTAGGGCGTTGTATATGGCCCTTAGTTCCAGGATATTGATGTGAAGTCAAGTCTGTTGACTTGACCACAGACCTTGGAAATTTCTTCCCTGTGTAACTGCCCCCCACCCTCGGAGGCTTGCATCCGTGGTCACCAGGATCCATTCCTTAATGCCGAATCTGCGGCCCTCGAGAAGGTGAGCACTCTGCAGCTACCACAGGAGAGACACCCTGGCCCTGGGGGATAGGGTGATTAACCGATGCATCTGAAGAGATGATCAGGACCACTTGTCCAGTAAGTCCCATTGGAAGGTCCTCGCATGGAACCTGCCTAAGGGGATGGCCTCGTATGATGCCACCATCCTTCCCTGGACTCGAGTGCAGTGATGCACTGACACCTGTTTTGGTTTTAACAGGTTCCTGACCAGTGTCATGAGCTCCTGAGCTCTCTCTATCGGGAGATAAACCCTTTTCTGGTCTGTGTCTAGGATCGTGCCTAGGAGAGGCAGATGAGCTGTAGGAACCAACTGCGACTTTGGAATATATAGAATCCAGCCGTGTTGCCGTTACACTTCCAGAGAAAGTGATACGCTGTTCAGCAACTGCTCTCTTGATCTCGCTTTTATGAGGAGATCGTCCAAGTACATGATAATAGTGACACCTTGCTTCCGCAGGAGCACAATCATATCCGCCATTACCTTGGTGAATATTCTCGGGGCCGTGGAGAGACCAAACGGCAACATCTGAAATTGGTAATGACAATACCGTACCGCAATTCTGAGGTACGCCTAATGAGGTGGATAAATGGGGACATGAAGGTATGCATCCCTTATGTCCCGATTCACGATAAAGTCTCCCCCTTTTTAGGCTTGCACTGACCGCTCTTAGCGATTCCATCTTGAACTTGAACCTTCTCAGGTATATGTTCAGGGATTTTTAATTCAATATGGGTCTGACCGAACCGTCTGGTTTCGGGATTACAACATGGTCGAATAATAACACCCTCTTGTTGAAGTAGGGGACCCTTGACCACCACCTGTTAAAGATACAATTTGTGAATTGCAGTTAACACTGGCTCCCTCTCTTGGGGGGAAGCCCGCAAGGCCGTCGGTGAGGGGGCATCTTCTCACAGTACAGCTTGTATCCCTGAGACACTATCTATTGCCCAGGGATCTAACAGGGAGTGAACCCACTTGTGGCTGAACTTACGAAGGCGTGTCCCCACTGGGCCTAGCTCCGCCTGTGGAGCCCCAGCGACATTGGTGGATTTTTGTAGGGGCCGGGGAGGACTTCTGTTCCTGGGAACTAGCTGTGTTGTTCCCGGCTCTGACAAGAAAGGACGCACCTCAGACTTTCTTGTTTCTTTATTCGAAAGGCTGCATTTAATAATGTCGTGCTTTCTTAGGCTGTGCGGGAATATAAGGCAAACTAGCAGAATTACCAGCTATAGCTGTGGAGACCAGGCCCGAGAACCCTTCTCCACACAATCCTCAGCCTTCCATATGCCTCTTAAGTCGGCATCATCTGTCCATTGCATATTCTACAGGACACGTCAAGCAGAGATCGACATAGCTTTGACTCTAGGACCCAGTATACTCATGTCTCTTTGGGCATGCTTTATAACTATATATCTATCACTTAAGACAGCATCTTTAATATACTTATATCTATATGCATACTAGGGTCTCAATCTCTGCTGATAAGGTACCTGTCCACGCTGCCACAGCCCTATAAACCCATGCCGACACAATCGCCGGTCTGGGTAGTATACTAGAATGTGCACGCTATCTGCAGGATCCCTGAGAATAGCAAGTGCTACCGTCTATGCAAACAGGACACCCCAGGGGAAGATTCTCAACATATCCTGGCCCTAGTGGGGAAAGGATACAGCCTGAGAATTCTCTTGTGGGAAGCTGCCGTCTCTTGTCTGGAGATTCCCGCTCTTTTTCCTCATGAGAGGAGGGAAATTTACCTCAGCATTCTTCCCCTTAAACATGTGTACTCTCGTGTCAGGGACAGATGAGTCATCAGTGATATGCAAATCATCTATTATTTCAATAATCATATATTGAATACCTTCTAGCCATCTTGGCTGTAACTTTGCATTATCGTAGTCGACAGTGGAGTTAAACTCCATGTCGATACCAGTGTTTGTTATTTTGGATAGTGAGCATTGAGAGACTCTGAAAGTCTCTGTGACATAGGGACAGACATGGGTAGATTTCCTGTCTGTTCCCTAACCTTTTGTGCAATAAATTCACCTTAGCACTTACACATATCCAAACAGGTGTCGGCGTTGTCGACGGAGACACCCTCTCACACACATATCCGCTCTATCACCTCCTTAGAGGAGCCTTTTACCTCAGACATGTCGACACACGCGTACAGACACCACACACACAGGGGATGCTCTATTTGAGGACAGTTCCCCCACAAGGCCCTTTGGAGAGACAGAGAGAGAGTATGCCAGCACACACCCCAGCGCTATATAACCCAGGGATTACACTACAACTCAGTGTTTACCCAGTAGCTGCTGTATATACAAATTTTGCGCCTAAATTTATGTGCCCCCCCCCCCTCTCTTTTCACCCTTTGTGTACCAGGATACTGCAGGGGAGAGCCTGGGGAGCTTCCTTCCAGCGGAGCTGTGAAGAGAAAATGGCGCTGGTGTGCTGAGGAAGAAGGCCCCGCCCCCTCAGCGGCGGGCTTCTGTCCTGTTTCTGACTAAAAATGGCGGGGGTTTTACACATATACAGTCACAGACTGTATTATGTGTATTTTTATGCCAAAGGTATTTTTATTGCTGCCCAGGGCGCCCCCCCCCCCCCAGCGCCCTGCACCCTACAGTGACCGGAGTGTGTGGTGTGCTTTGGAAGCAATGGCGCACAGCTGCGGTGCTGTGCGCTACCTTAATGAAGACAGGAGTCTTCTGCCGCCGATTTCATCGCTTCTCTTCGGTCTTCTGGCTCTGCAAGGGGGACGGCGGCGCGGCTCCGGGAACGGACGATCGAGGTCAGGCCCTGTGTTCGAACCCTCTGGAGCTGATGGTGTCCAGTAGCCTAAGAAGCACAAGCTAGCTGCAAGCAGGTAGGTTTGCTTCTCTCCCCTCAGTCCCACGTAGCAGTGAGTCTGTTGCCAGCAGATCTCACTGAAAATAAGAAACCTAACAAATACTTTCTTTCTAGCAAGCTCAGGAGAGCCCACTAGGAGCACTCAGCTCTGGCCGGGCACAGATTCTAACTGAGGTCTGGAAGAGAGGCATAGAGGGAGGAGCCAGTGCACACCAGATAGTACCTAATCTTTCTTTTAGAGTGCCCAGTCTCCTGCGGAGCCCGTCTATTCCCCATGGTCCTTACGGAGTTCCCAGCATCCACTAGGACGTCAGAGAAACGCAGGTGTGTCCAAGCGTTTGCAGGGCGGATGTCGGACGTCAATTCCGGGACCTGACAGGCTGAAGTGATCGCAGCGGCTGAGTAAGTTCTAGGCAACTCAGAAACTGCACAAATCTTTTTTTAGTGCTCGGCTGCACATGCGATCGCACACTTGCAAAGCAAAAATACACTCCCCTATAGGCGGCGACAATCTGATCGCAGCGCTGCAAAAAGTAGCTAGCGAGCGATCAGGTCTGAATTAGGCAAGTCTCTACCCACTCTACCCATAAGGTTGGTCCTTCTTGGGCAGCCAATCGAGGTGCCTCATGCCTTTGACACATTTGCCTCTCAGGATGCTGCATTTGGGTGTAGGTTTAATCAGGAGCGTCTGTACACTTACTAACTTCTTCCTATCCTTTGGTATGAAAGTGTGTGTATGTTTCTCGCCTGAATAGGTCTCCTCGATTAAAACTGCTCCTAGCTTGAGCTTTGGAATCAACCCAATCGGGAGGCGGGGATATAGGGGACTAGCCCGATTCATCCTGGGAGTCTGAAAAGCTGAACTGTTTGGTGCCCAACCCTCTGTCGCTTCACCATGTACCAAGGTAGATCCTGTGTACACTGTGGACTTAAGAGAAAGGAGGTTATCTAGGCAAGTCTACCACAACCTACGCTTTTCCACTGAATTCAGCATCACCAAGTTAGGCAAAACACATTCATATGCCAGATACAGAGATTGTTTTAAAATTTGTTGAGTAGTCTTATTAATGTGCCCCCTCAGAGGCTGATGGCTCCTGATGTATGAGATACATCAGAGAGTGTGGGGAGGAGACTGGTCAGATCTCTGGGCTGGTACCACACAGTGACATGATGTGAGGGGGAGAGCAGGAGTATAATAGGGGTTGATGGCTCCTGATCTATGAGATACACCAGAGAGTATGGGGAGGAGACTGGTCAGATCTCTGGGCTGGTAACACACAGTGACATGATGTGAGGGGGAGAGCAGGAGTATAATAGGGGCTGATGGCTCCTGATGTATGAGATACACCAGAGTGTGTGTGGAGGAGACTGGTCAGATCTCTGGGCTGGTAACACACAGTGACATGATGTGAGGAGGAGACCAGGAGAATAATAGGGGCTGATGGCTCCTGATCTATGAGATACACCAGAGAGTTGGGAGGACACTGGTCAGATCTCTGGGCTGGTAACACACAGTGACATGATGAGTGGGGGAGAGCTGGAGTATAATAGGGGTTGATGGCTCCTTATGTATGAGATACACCAGAGAGTGTGGGGAGGAAACTGGTCAGATCTCTGGGCTGGTAACACACAGTGACATAATGTGAGGAGGAGAGCAGGAGTATAATAGGGCTGATGGCTCCTGATGTATGAGATACACCAGAGAGTGTGGGGAGGAGACTGGTCAGATCTCTGGGCTGGTAACACACAGTCACATGATGAGTGGGGGAGAGCTGGAGTATAATAGGGGTTGATGGCTCCTGATCTATGAGATACACTTGAGAGTGTGGGGAGGAAACTGGTCAGATCTCTGGGCTGGTAACACACAGTGACATAATGTGAGGAGGAGAGCAGGAGTATAATAGGGCTGATGGCTCCTGATGTATGAGATACACCAGTGTGTGGGGAGGAGACTGGTCAGATCTCTGGGCTGGTAACACACAGTGACATGATGTGAGGAGGAGAGCAGGAGTCTAATAGGGGCTGATGGCTCCTGATGTATGAGATACACCAGAGAGTGTGGGGAGGAGACTGGTCAGATCTCTAGGCTGGTAACACACAGTGACATGATGTGAGGAGGAGGAGTATAATAGGAGCTGATGGCTGCTGTTTCTCCCACTAGGCAGATACATTTCCCTCATTAGTCTGTACTGGTTAGAGGAGGGTGTAGGATAAGTGATTGCTGTAGTGACAGAACAAGGAGAATATGTGACTCTCTTTGGTACATAATGATTATTACTCACCTGTGTTGATATCTGTAGGGATTTCCTCCTTCTTACACTGCTGATCACCCATCACATGCGTCTCTTCTTCCTTCTTTATATTTTCTATCTTAATATCAGTCACATACGTCTCTACTTCTCCCTCTGTACATTCTGCTTTAATATCAGTCACATACATCACTTCTCCCTCTAGATCTTCTGCCTTAATATTAGTCAGAGTTTCACCCTAAATAACACATGTAAAAAATAAGATTTTAAACCTACCGGTAAATCTTTTTCTCCTAGTCCGTAGAGGATGCTGGGGACTCCGTAAGGACCATGGGGTATAGACTGGCTCCGCAGGAGACATGGGCACTCTAGGACTTTAGATGGGTGTGAACTGTTTCCTCCCTCTATGCCCCTCCTCCAGACCTCAGTTAAAGAACTGTGCCCAGAGGAGACGGACAGTACGAGGAAAGGATTTTTGTTAATCTAAGGGCGAGATACATACCAGCCCACACCATACACACCGTACAACATGGAATATACCAAACCAGTTAACAGTATGAATAAAACAGTATCAGCCAGAGACTGATCACAACTGTAACATAACCCTTATGTAAGCAACTATATACAAGCCTTGCAGAAATAGTCCGCACTGGGACGGGCGCCCAGCATCCTCTACAGACTAGGAGAAAAAGATTTACCGGTAGGTTTAAAATCTTATTTTCTCTTGCGTCCTAGAGGATGCTGGGGACTCCGTAAGGACCATGGGGATTATACCAAAGCTCCAGACCGGCGGGAGAGTGCGGATGACTCTGCAGCACCGATTGAGCAAACATGAGGTCCTCATCAGCCAGGGTATCAAACTTGTAGAATTTTGCAAAAGTGTTTGAACCCGACCAAGTAGCTGCTCGGCACAGCTGTAATGCCGAGACGCCTCAGGCAGCCGCCCAAGAAGAGCCCACCTTCCTAGTGGAATGGGCCTTTACCGAATTTGGTAACGGCAATCCCGCCGTAGAATGAGTGTGCTGAATCGTGTTACAGATCCAGCGAGCAATAGTCTGCTTAGAAGCAGGAGCGCCAACCTTGTTGGCCGCATACAGGACAAACAGTGCCTCTGTTTTCCTATCTCGAGCCGTCCTGGCTACATCATTTTTAGGGCCCTGACTACATCAAGGGACTTGGAATCCTCCAAGTCACCCGTAGCCACAGGCACCACAATAGGTTGGTTCATATGGAACGACGAAACCACCTTAGGCAGAAATTGGGGACGAGTTCCCAACTCCGCTCGATCCACATGGAAAATCAGATAGGGGCTCTTGTGAGACAAAGCCGCCAATTCGGACACCCACCTCGCAGATGCCAAGGCCAACAACATGACCACCTTCCAAGTGAGAAATTTTAACTCCACCGTTTGAAGAGGTTCAAACCAGTGTGATTTAAGGAACCGTAACACCACGTTAAGGTCCCACGGTGCCACTGGAGGTACAAAAGGAGGTTGGATGTGCAGCACTCCCTTTACAAAAGTCTGGATTTCTGGGAGAGAAGCCAATTCCTTCTGAAAGAATATAGATAAGGCCGAAATCTGCACCTTAATGGAGCCTAACTTAAGGCCCATATCCACTCCTGTCTGTAGAAAGTGGAGAAAACGCCCCAGCTGAAAATCTTCCGTAGGAGCATGCTTGGCCTCACACCAAGAAATATATTTCCTCCAGATACGGTGATAATGCTTCGCCGTTACCTCCTTCCTAGCCTTGATTAGAGTAGGGATGACTTCCCCCGGAATACCTTTCCTAGCTAGGATTTGGTGTTCAACCGCCATGCCGTCAAACGTAACCGTGCTAAGTCTTGGAACACACAGGGCCCCTGTTGCAACAGGTCCTCCCTGGGAGGAAGAGGCCACGGATCTTCCGCGATCATTTCCTGAAGATCTGAATACCAGGCCCTTCGAGGCCAATCTGGAACAATGAGTATTGTCTGCACTCTTGTTCGTCTTATGATTCTCAATATTTTTGAGATGAGTGGAAGTGGAGGGAACACATAGACCGACTGAAACACCCACAGTGTCACTAGTGCGTCCACCTCCACTGCCTGAGGGTCCCTTGACCTGGAACAATACGTCCAAAGCTTTTTGTTGAGGAGTAACGCCATCATGTCTATTTGAGGAAGTCCCCAACGACTTGTTATCTCTGCAAAAACCTCTTGATGAAGTCTCCTGGATGGAGATCGTGTCTGCTGAGGAAGTCTGCTTCCCAGTTGTCCACTCCCGGAATGAAGACAGCTGACAGAGCGCTTACATGATTTTCCGCCCAGTGAAGAATCCTGGTGGCTTCTGCCATTGCTGCTCTGCTCCTTGTCCCGCCCTGGCGGTTTACATGCGCCACGGCTGTGACGTTGTCCGATTGGATCAGAATGGGTAGGTTGCGATGAAAACTCTCCGCCTGTTGCAGGCCGTTGTATATGGCCCTTAATTCCAGCACATTGATGTGTAGACAAGCCTCCTGGCTTGACCATATTCCCTGAAAATTTCTTCCTTGTGTGACAGCTCCCCATCCTCGGAGGCTCGCGTCCGTGGTCACAAGAACCCAATCTTGAATGCCGAACCTGCGACCCTCTAGAAGGTGAGCACTCTGGAGCCACCACAGGGGAGAGACCCTGGCCTTGGGGGACAGGCTTATCCTCTGATGTATCTGTAGATGGGACCCTGACCACTTGTCCAGAAGGTCCCACTGAAAAGTTCTTGCATGGAACCTGCCGAACGGAATGGCCTCGTAGGCCGCCGCCATTTTTCCCAATACTCGAGTGCATTGATGAACTGACACTCTTTTTGGTTTCAGCAGGTCCTTGACCATGCTCTGGAGTTCCTGGTCTTTTTCCATTGGGAGAAAAACCCTCTTTTTTTTCCCGTGTCCAGAACCATGCCCAAAAATGACAGCCAAGTTGTCGGAACCAACTGCGACTTCGGTAGATTTAGAATCCAGCCGTGTTGTTGTAGGGAGAGAGACACTCTCTTTAGCAACTGATCTCTCGATCTTGCCTTTATCAGGAGATCGTCCAAGTGTGGGATAATGGTGACCCCCTGCTTGCGCAGGAGCACCATCATTTCCGCCATCACCTTGGCGAAAATTCTCGGGGCCGTGGAAAGCCCAAGCGGCAACGTCTGAAACTGGTAATGACAATCCTGTACAGCGAATCTCAGGTACGCCTGATGAGGATATATGGGGACATGAAGGTAAGTATCCTTTATGTCTAGTGACACCATAAAATCCCCCCCCCTTCGAGGCTGGAGATCACTGCCCGGAGAGATTCCATCTTGAATTTGAACCTTTTCAAATATAGGTTTAGGGATTTTAGATTCAGAATTGGTCTGACCGAGCCATCCGGCTTCGGGACCACAAACAGGATTGAATAAAACCCTTTCCCCTGTTGCCCTAGGGAAACTTTGATAATCACCTGCTGTTGACACAGTTTTTGTATGGAAGCTGAAACTGTTTCCCTCTCTGTGGGAGAAGCTGGCAAGGCCTGTTTGAAAAATCGGTGTGGAGGCACATCTTCGAACTCTAGTCTGTAGCCTTGGGATACAATTTCGATCACCCAAGGATCCAAATACGACTGAACCCAGACCTGGCTGAAGAGACGAAGACGTGCCCTCACCGGTGCGGACTCCCGCAGCGGAGCCCCAGCGTCATGCAGTGGATTTTGTAGAGGTCAGGGAGGATTTTTGTTCCTGGGATCTAGCCGTAGCTGGTGTTCTTTTCCCTCTACCTCTGGCGAGGAAGGAAGAGCCACGCCCCTTTCTGAACTTATGCGACCGAAAGGACTGCATCTGGTATTGAGGTGTTTTCTTTTGCTGTGGGGGAACATAAGGCAAAAAAGAAGACTTACCCGCGGTAGCTGTGGAAACCAGGTCCGCGAGGCCCTCCCCAAATAAAACTTCACTTTTGTAAGGCAAAGCCTCCATATGTCTCTTTGAATCAGCATCACCTGTCCATTGACGGGTCCACAGGGACCTTCTAGCAGAAACTGCCATGGCATTGGCTCTTGAACCCAACAGCCCAATATCTCTCGCAGCCTCTCTCATATATAACGTTGCGTCCTTAATGTGACCCAAGGTCAACAAAATACTATCCTTATCTAAGGTGTCAATGTCAGATGACAAGTTATCTACCCACGCTGCAATTGTGCTACCAACCCATGCCGACGCTACTGCAGGCCTGAGTAGGGCTCCCGTATGCGCGTAAATTGATTTTAAGGTAGTTTACTGCCTGCGATCCGCAGGATCCTTTAGGGCCGCCGTGTCCGGGGACGGTAGCGCCACCTTTTTGGATAAGCGCGTCAAGGCCTTGTCCACCGTGGGCGAGGATTCCCACCATAACCTGTCCTTTGAGGGGATAGGATACGCCATAATAATTCTCTTGGGAACCTGCAGTCTCTTGTCTGGAGTTTCCCAAGCCTTTTCAAATAAAGCGTTCGGCTCATGAGATGGGGGAAACGTTACCTCAGGTTTCTTTCCCTTAAACATGCAGACCCTCGTGTCAGGGACAGAAGGGTCCTCTGTGATATGTAATACATCTTTTATTGCAATAATCATATATTGAATACTCTTGGCCACTCTTGGGTGCAACCTCGCATCATCATAGTCGACACTGGAGTCAGAATCCGTGTCGGTATCAGTGTCTGCTACATGGGAAAAGGGACGTTTATAGGACCCTGAAGGGTCTTGTGACACAGTCAAAGCCATGGATTGACTCCCTGCTTTGTCCTTGGACTCTGCTTTGTCCAATCGCTTATGTAATAAAGTCACATTAGCATTTAACACATTCCACATGTCCAACCAATCAGGTGTCGGCTGTGCCGACGGAGACCCCACCACCATCTGCTCTGCATCCTCCCTAGACGAGCCTTCCGCTTCAGACATGTCGACAGACACGTACTGACACCCCCACACACACTGGGATATATGAATATGGGGACAGCCCCCCAATAAGGCCCTTTGGAGAGACAGAGAGAGCGTATGCCAGCACACATCCAGCGCCACTAGACACTGAAAACACAGTCCCAGCCTATGCAGCGCTTTTTTATATATATGATTTGCGCCAAATAAATGTGGCCCCCCCCTCGTTTTTTGTCCCCTGTTACTTGGTTCAGCAGGGGAGAGTCCGGGAGCAGCTTCTCTGCAGCATGCTGTGGAGAAAATGGCGCTGGTTAGTGCTGGAGGATCAAACCCCGCCCCCCCAACGGCGGGCTTCGGTCCCGCTCATTTTTTTATACTGGCGGGGTTTTTATAATATACTGCCTCCGCTGTATCTAACAATGGTGCCGGTGTTATGTGAGGTAATTATTGCTGCCCCCCCCCCCCCCTGCGCCCTGCACCCTTGCTGTGCCTGTGTGTGTGAGCAATGGCGCGCAGCGCGACCGCTGCGCGGTACCTCTCTGAAGAACTGAAGTCTTCTGCCGCGTTTGTTGTCTTCTTACTTCATATACTTACCCGGCTTCTATCTTCCGGCTCTGTGAGGAGGACGGCGGCGCGGCTCCGGGACGAACAGCGAGGACGACACCTGTGTTCCGACCCTCTGGAGCTAATGGTGTCCAGTAGCCTAAGAAGCAGAGCCTATCAGTAAAGTAGGTCTGCTTCTCTCCCCTCAGTCCCACGAAGCAGGGAGCCTGTTGCCAGCAGTGCTCCCTGAAAATAAAAAACCTAACAAAAGTTTTTTCAGAGAAACTCAGTAGAGCTCCCCTGCAGTGCATCCAGTCTCCACTGGGCACAGGATCTAACTGAGGTCTGGAGGAGGGGCATAGAGGGAGGAGCCAGTTCACACCCATCTAAAGTCTTAGAGTGCCCATGTCTCCTACGGAGCCCGTCTATACCCCATGGTCCTTACGGAGTCCCCAGCATCCTCTAGGACGTAAGAGAAATGAAACACTTTATTAATGTCGGATTTTATCTATTCAGAGTAATCGGGAGACGATCAGAGTATTAGACACACACAGCCTCTGTACAGATCATATAGTGTAATGGTTCCCAATCATTTCCCGTCTGGGTACCCCCTTGTAGTCCATGTGTGTTATTTGTACCCCCAACATTTGTAAAGAAATACATTTGTAATGAATATAACTGCTATTAGATAAAATATTTAGTGTAATTATACATTACAGCAATACATGTGCAATAAACATTTTTTTTAAATTACATAATAAAAAAAAATTCCAATCGATATTTCTCACATTATAATTTATGAAAAATGTCCACTAAAACTGGGTGCACTGTTACCCCTGTTTGAGAACTGATACAGTAAAAATATTTTGATATGTTGATATTTGTTGATACCCTAAATCCCACTTACCTGACCCTTCTGTGTGACACTGTGATTCTCCTCTGTATGGTCCTGGGAATAAAGAGGACGGGGACATCTCTCTGGGGTGTTCCTGTTACTGGCCCCATCTGTAGGAGACACACAGTGACTGAGTACATTGTATATATGTGATTATCAGATGATGTGTATCTAGGTGGCTCCATAGCTGCTCTCTCCATTACACTACATGACAGTCTCCTCTTACCCAGTGATGTGAGGGGCCGGTGATTCTCCATCATCACGTCCTTGTACAGAAGACCCCTGTGCTCCTTTGCATACTCCCACTCCTGCATGGAGACATAAGACACAAACAATGATACAGTCACCACCCAGACACATCCCCTGGTGTTACTATATAATGCCCCATTCCCAGCAGTCACCTCTCCAGTCAGCAGCTGAATGATCTTTTTGGTGAGTTCCAGGATCTTCTGGTCATTGTGCCTCTCATGTATCAGTGAGTGAGGTGGAGGCACCATCATGGGGCTCTGGGCAGTGCTTAGTCCTCCTGACTCACGGGGATGACTGCAGGGTGTCTTATGCTTTCCAGATGTCTTCTTCACTACAGTGTAACCCTATGTATTGGAAAATATTCGTCATGGAAACTTACCGTTGATAATGTTATTTCTCCTAAGTCCACAGTATCCACATGATAACATTGGGATATGATGACGCGGCAGCGGATTTGCATCAATCTGTCAAAGCTTTCGGCCTCCCAGCATGCAACGGGCCCGTCCATATATCCCCGCCTCCTGGCTCAGGCAAATCAGCTGTTTTTGCAAAGCCGAAGGTAGGAGCATCATAGAGATCCCTAATCAGGCGAGAAGAACACACATGCACACCCTTCCGTACAAGAAGAAAGAGGTTAGTGAGTGCAAGGATCCTTAAATCACGTGCGACAGGGAGAGATCCCTGTGGATACTGTGGACTTAGGAGAAATAACATTATCAACGGTAAGTTTTACCATAACGAATATTTCTCCGGCATGGTCCACAGAATACCCAGGATAACATTGGGATGTCCCAAAGCAATTTAGTGGTGGGGATGCTCCTGATTGGACAGGAGAATCTTTCGCCCGAATTCAGCGTCCTGAGAGGCAAAGGTATCAAAGGCATAATGTCTAACAAATGTGTTAATGGAAGACCATGTGTCTGCCTTACAAATCTATTCTGCTGAAGCATCACGTTGTTCTGCCCATAACGGACCTACCTTACGAGTAGAGTGAGCACAGACATTAGCCGAAACAGGAAGCTCAGCTTGGGAGTTGTCATCCGAAGCCACTTCACCAGTGTCTGCTTATCAGCAGGCCATCCTCTCATGTGAAATCCGAAGAGAACGAAGAGAGTGTCTGTCCTTCTGATGGCACTGGTACGATCCACGTAGATCCTAAGAGCACAAACTTCGCCCAATGATGCATCTCTCACAGAAAGGTCTGGTCCCTGAAAAGCCGGAACCAACTATTTCTTCATTAGGATGGAACTTAGAGACCACCTTCGGCAAATATGCAGATTTGGTTCTAAGAACTGCTCTATCTGGATGAAATAGCAGATAAGGAGGACAACACATCAGTTATCCTAAATCTGATACTCTTCTAACAGAAGACATTGCCAGAAGAAACAGCACCTGGTACGATCCACGTAGATCCCTAAGGCACAGACTACGTCCAACGATGCATATCCAGCAGAAAGGTCCGGCCCCTGGAAGGCCGGGACTACAATTTCTTCGTTAAGGTAGAATTTAGACACCACTTTAGGAAGATACCCAGATTTGGTTCTGAGAACCGCTCTATCTGGATAAAAAAAAAATCAGAAATGG
Source organism: Pseudophryne corroboree (assembly GCF_028390025.1). Taxonomy (NCBI): domain Eukaryota; kingdom Metazoa; phylum Chordata; class Amphibia; order Anura; family Myobatrachidae; genus Pseudophryne; species Pseudophryne corroboree. Next base: position 4,360,926 of record NW_026967519.1, read on the forward strand.
AGGGCGACATAACAATGCCCCTAAATCTGAAACTCTTCTAGCTGAAGCAATAGCCAGTAGAAAGAGAAAACTTTAGCTGTCAACCATTTAAGATCCACTCTTTTTAGTGATTCAAATGGGGCAACTTGAAGGGCCTTTAGGACTAACCTTAAGTCCCAAGGCACTGTAGGAGGTACAAAAGGAGGTTGAGTCTGCAGCATTCCCTGGAAAAAAGTGCGCACATCCTGTAGGTTAGCAATTTTCCTTTTAAAACCATAAAGTCAATGCTGACACTTGTACTCTCAAGGAGCCACCCGCAGACCTTAGTCCATTCCTGCCTAAAGGAATGCTAACTAAGACTCTGAAATTCTGAAAATTAAGGTCAAATTTCCAGCCACTGCACCATTGAATATAGAATTGCTATATTCGGTGATAATGCGAGTTAAGGAAGATTTCCTTACTCTGAGCATTTTTTTAAATTACCTGTTGTGAGATCCTCTTGCTTTCAGGATGGAAGTCTCAAGAGCCATGCCGTCAAAGACAGTTGACCCAAATGTTTGTAATAGCAAGGATCCCGAGCCAATAGATCTGGATGTTGAGGGAGTAGGAATGGAGCATCCATCGACATCCTCTGCAGATCTCTGTAACACTGCCTTTTGGTCCAAGCCGGAGCTATTAGTATCACGGCACCCTTACCTTGTCTTACCTTTCGCATCACCATGGGTCACAGGGTGATTGGTGGAAACACATAAGCCAGACGAAAGTCCCATCTCACTGACAGGTCATCCACAAAGGTCGCTCTGGGATCCTTTGTTCTTGACTCGTATGCGGAAACTTTGTTGTTCTGACGGGATGCCATGAGATCTATCTCCAGTAACCCCCATTGTCTACCAGAGTTTGTAAGACCTTGGGGTGTAAAGCCCATTTGTGCATGAATGGCGTGTCTACTGAGAAAATCCGCTTCCCATTTTAGGACTCCCGGAATGAACACTACGGACAAGGCTAGACAATTAAGTTCTGCCCACCTTAACGTGTGATTTACCTTCTTCATTGTGTTTTGGCTCCGAGTTCCTCCCTGATGGCTGAGGTACGCTACTGCCATTGCATTGTCCAAGCGGATTTGAACTGGTTTCTCCTGAAGGATGTTTTTTGCCTGAATAAATGCCATATATATGGCCCGACGTTCCAATATATTTATTGGCAGGCAACTTTCTTCCTTGGTCCACTGCCCCTGGAAGCAGCTCCTTCTTGACTCTGCTCCACCGCCCTGAAGGATGGCATCCGTTGTGAGTTTCCCAATCTGATATCCAAAGGAGTCTCCCTTTGTCCAGATAGGATGTCTGTAGCTACCAGGCTACTGACCTCCTTACCTCCAGAGGAAAGACCATAATCTGCGCTTTTAATTGTCTGATGAAAACCATTCCACTTGGAAAAGATCAGACGCTGCAGATGTCGTGAGTGGAACTGAGCATACACCATCATGTCGAATGTCTACACCATAAATCCCATCAAATGCATTGCCCCGTAAATGGATACTGTTTGACTTTGTAGCACTCCTGAATCCTTGAATGAATTCAGGATATTTTGCTCAGAGGTACAATTACTCTCTGTATACCTGATTCCAACATAGCCCCCAAGTGAGTCATCCGTTGTGATGGAACCAGAGACGACTTTACCCAATTTATGAGCCAATCGTGTCATTGCAAACGACACTGAAGCCATTCTGAGATTGTGCCAGGATTAATATATCATTGAGGTATGGAAAAATCCTTATCCCCTGCTGACGGAGATAAGATGCCTTGACCACCATAATTTTGATGAATACTCTGGGAGCTGTGGCTAGTTCAAATGTTAGGACCTGAACTAAAAATGCTGCTGGAGGATAGCAACTTAAGATAGCACTGATGGGACAGGGCTATAAGCACATGTAGGTAAGCCTCCTGGATATCCAGGAATACCATAAAAACCTCCAGCTCCATGGCCAAAATAATGGAACATAAAGTCTCCATTTGAACCCGAGGCACCCAAACGTATTAGTTTGGCACTTTGAGATTGAGTATGGGCCGGAACGACCCATTTGGCTTCTGGACTAGAACTAGATTGTAATAAACCCTGTCCTTGTTGTGCAGGAGGAACTGGAATTATCACTCCTGCCTGAAGCAATTTCTGAACTGCCTCTTGCAAAGCCCTGACCTTCACTTCCACTGAAGACGGGCTGGTACCAAAAAAAACTTTGAGGAGGGTGTTTCTTGAAAGCAAATGCATAACCGTGAAATACCGCTTCTTGCGCCCAGGCATCTGTGGTAGACTGCTACCAAATTTGTGCAAACTGAAGAAGTCGACCTCCCACCCCTGGGGTTCCCCAGGTGGAGGCCCGCACCATCAGGCTGATGGCTTATCTTCTGATTTGGAGCCAGTCCTCCGATAGTCCAATGCTTTTTAGTCTTACCAGACTTGTTGGATTGGAACTGTCTGCCATCACCCTTTTTGTATGGAAGGAAACTTCACTTTCTTGGAGTCTGCTTCTGACTCCAAAATACTGTTTAATTCTTTACCAGAAAGAATATCTCCAGTAAAAAAAACAACCTAAGACTCCAGAACCTTCCTGGATTCTGAGTCAGCTTTCCATGTATGAAGCCAAACCACTCTGCGAGCTGCTACTGCTGAAGCTGATGCCTGAGAGGCAATTGTAGCCATATCCAAGGCCGCTTCCAAATATGTTGCCGCCCGTTTGTGTGCAATATGGGATTTTTGCTCTTTAGATGTCATTGAAAGATCCCCTTCCAATGCATCCGCCCAGTCTGCCACTGCTTTCGCCATCCAGGCTGAAGCCATGGCTGGTCCTATGATTGCCCAAGACAAGGAAATAATGTTTTTTGTAAAACCATTGCCTCTCCTATCCGTAACATCATTTATTGATGTTGAAGGCAGAGGTAATGTAGATTATCGCACCAATCTAATGACATGTGTATCTACTTTGGGAGCCACCTCCCTTTTTAAACAGTACCCAGCCGGAAGAGGATAATTGAAATTCCATTTCCTTGTAATTCTAACTTCTTACTGGGTGTAACCCAAACCTTTTGCATAATTTCCGTCAGCTGATCTGACCCAGGAAACTCAGGGGGTAATTCTGAGTTGATCGCAGCAGCAAATATGCTAGCAAATGGGCAAAACCATGTTCACTGCAGGTGGGGCAGATATAACATTTGTAGAGAGAGTTAGATTTGGGTGGGGTGTGTTCAAACTGAAATCTAACTTGCAGTGTAAAAATCAAGCAGCCAGTATTTACCCTGTACAGAAACAAAATAAGCCACCCAAATCTAACTCTCTCTGCACATGTTATATCTGCCACACCTGCAGTGCACATGGTTTTGCCCAATTGCTAACAAACTTGCTGCTGCGATCAACTTGGAATTACCCCCTCAGTCTCAACTGTTTTGGGATGTTTAAACACAGGTGCCTTAGTTTTAACAAAGGCACTGCTGCATCTTCTAAGTATAGAATGGCTTTCATAGCACTAATTAGCTCAGGTATGTCCACTGAGCTGAGGCCTTCCTCCTCGTCTCTGTATGCAGACCCGAAGTGCGATGAGTCCTCATCCTCCAACGAGTACTCATCTGAAACATGTGTAGACTGTGAAGATGTTGTATAATGTCTATGTGATTTACTTACCACCGGCCTTTCAGCCTGCTTTTTGTTGAGAGGCTGCCAATTCCTGTGCTGGATGTGATAAACCCCAGGAGGAATGTTGCATGTAAGGGTTAAAAAGGTAACCTATCCCTGGTATAGGAGCTGGCATTATCCGCTCAGCTATACTGGATATTGTCTGTGCAAAAAAATCCCATGGGGTTCAACTTGAACCTGTGCTTGCCTCGAGTATTTAAGAGACTTCGGTGAAAGCTAAACAAAAGCTAAATGGTAATTAAATAATCCATTTTGAACTAGATCCTGAGAGGTTAACCCAGCTTTGCAATACAAACATGAAAGGAGTATTGGTGCTGCTGTGGAAAATGTATTTTCCTCACCCTTGCCGCTCTTAGACATGATAGATAAATAAATAACACACCTGTACAGTGTTACTACACAATTTGTGACTGTAATCACTTTAAAATTTGTTAAAATGACACACAATCCGACCCTACCCTGCTTTGCACCAGCACTGAGGATCGGAATACACAGAAAAACTGACAGAATTATAGTAAAGTCAGCAATCACACTAGCAATCAGTCACAGATTATACATTAGTATAATAAGCAATATGAGCACATAATCAACTACAAATACATTTCAAGTATGTAGGAGAAACATATTACTGCATTACCTTATATAGGAGTTTTAACCGTATTCAGTCGCACAGCGGAAAAACAGCAGCAATCGTTTACAGACTCGTATGCATCAAGCACTTATCCAACTATTCGTACTCAAAGGTAGATAGAGACTTAGTGCCGGATTTCCCGGCTCAGGAGAGTGGGATACAGGGAGACTTCGCCCCACTTACAGGATTGATCAATCAATCAAATCAATGTCAGCGAACGCCGAGTGGATCCAGACACTAATAGTGTACACAATCGCCCCGTGAACCTACAGTAAACACTGACGCACCAGTCACACAGAGGCCTATGCCGCAACTGGATCCTTTTAGATACAGCATCTCAGACGGAAGCGGAAACTCAGTTCATGGTGGGAAACTCGGAGGAAACTGGTCATGAACCGGGGGGGAGGGACGACCAAGGGAGCATCTGACTCCCCACTGCTGACATCAACCCTAGGGGGATCACGGCCTCATACTACCCCTGGAGCCTATGATCACTAGGGCCTAGCACTGGTGCACCCTAGGTGGCAGCCCTGTCAGTGACTGTTTGGTAGTCTCCTCCCAAAACAGTGCGGCTGTGTCCGTGTTCCCCCTCTAAGCAGAAACCGATGCCTTACCTTCTCCCCGTGCTCTGGCCACAGCCTGGTAACGTCTGCTGGACCTGCTAGTATATCTGACACAGACGCCCACCGAAACAGCACTGAACACGTGGGTAAGCGTTGTCGCGACCCGGCGGGGAGTTGTTAGAGCGACTCTTTCTAAGGTACATATAAGACGCTTTTTAGAGAAGATCGCTCCAAAAAATTAGTAAGACTAGAAAAATAAAATAAAAAACAAAAAACTTATGGCTGCTAAAAACCAGCAGCCCATTGACCATGCTCCAGCTCCTGCCGCACCAAACAAAAAACTGATTTGCCTGAGACAGGAGGTGGGGATATATAGACGGGTCTGTTGCATGCTGGGAGGCCGAAAGCTTTGACTGGTGCACATCCGCTGTTGCATCATCATATCCCAATGTTATCCTGTGGATAACCTGTAAACCCTGCCGGAGAAATACACTATCACTGCTAGCTTTGTTTGATCCCTTAACTTCTCTCGTTATGTCCCTATATTATTAATAAAGATAAACAGTAATTGAGGTCATGATATTACCAGATCTCCCTCGCCTCCCCAGTCATGTCCCTGTATTATTACTATAGATATGTGATGTCACAGTGATACTCCCAGATCCCCTCCTCTTCCCAGTCATGTCCCTGTATTATTAATATAGATAATAGGATTTTAATTATCTACCGTAAATCCTTTTCTTGTAGTCTGTAGGGGATACTGGGAATCCATTTAGTACCATGTGGTATAGATGGGTCCACTAGGAGCCTTGGGCACTTAAAAAAATGTATAGTGTGCGCTGGCTCCTCCCTCTATGCCCCTCCTACCAGGCTCAGTCTAGGAAACTGTGTCCAAGGAGACGGACATACTTTGAGAGAAGGATAGATAAGGCTAGTGGTGAGATTACGAACCAGCACACACAAAACAAGAGGAAAGCCAAACTAACCAAACTTGAAACAGGAATAGCAATAGCTAAACCAAACAACATAACTTAACCAAGTAACAGTGCAGGAAGAACAAAGCACTGGGCGGGCGCCCAATATCCCCTATGGACTATGAGAAAAGGATTTACTGGTAGGTAATTAAAATCCTATTTGCTCTTACGTCCTAGGGGATACTGGGAATCCATTTAGTACAATGTGGAAGTACCAAAGCTCCCAAACTGGGTGGGAGAGTGCTGATGTTCCAGCAGAACTTATTGACCAAACTGAAGGTCCTCAGTGGCCAAAGTATCGAACTTGTAAAACTTTGCAAACGTGTTCGAACCTGACCAAGCAGCTGCCTGGCACAGCTGTAAAGCCGAGACACCACGGGTAGCCGCCCACGAAGAACCCACCAACCTAGTAGGTCTGGACAGATTGTGGAACCGACAACATCCAAAGACTTTGAAGTAGCAGAGGTGTCTGTAACAACCGGAACCACAATAGGTTGGCTGATGTGAAACGCAGACACCACCTTAGGAAGAAATTGCTGATGAGTTCTGAGTTCAGCTCTCTCCTCATGGAAAATCAGGTAGGGGCTCTTGTGAGACAACGCCCCTAGCTCCGACACACGTCTTGCTGAAGCCAAGGCCAACAGTATGACAGTCTTCCACGTAAGGTACTTTACGTCAACCTCCTGTAACGGTTCAAACCAGTCTGATTGGAGGAACTGCAGCACCAAACTGAGATCCCAAGGTGCCGTGGGAGGCACAAAGGGAGGTTGGATGTGCTGTACACCTTTCAAGAACATCTGGACCTCAGAAAGAGAAGCCAATTGTTTCTGAAAATAGACAAGACCGAAACCTGTACTTTTATGGAGCCTAGACGTAGGCCCACATCCACTCCTGACTGCAAAAAAAGCAGGAAACGTCCCAGATGAAATTCCCCCGCAGAATATTGTCTGCTCTCACACCAAGAGACATATTTCTTCTAAATATGGTGATAATGTTTAGACGTTACCCCCTTCGTGGCTTGGATCATAGTCGGGATGACCTTGTCTGGAATACCTCTCCTGGCTAGAATCAGCCGTTCAACTTCCATGCCGTTAAACGTAGCCGTGGTAAGTCTTGATAGACGAACGGGCCCTGTTGCAGAAGATCCTCACGAAGAGGTAGAGGCCATGGATCTTCGAGCAGCATCTTGAGAAGATCCGCATACCAGGCCCTTCGTGGCCAGTCCAGAGCAATGAGGATTGCTTGAACCTTTTTCCTTTTTATTCCTTTTAGAATTCTTGGGTTCAGAGGAAGTGGAGGAAACATGTACACCAGCTGGTAGACCCACAGAGTTATCAGAGCGTCTACCGCCACTGCTTGTGGGTCCCTCGACCTAGAACAATAGCGATTGAGCTTCTTGTTGAGTCGAGAGGCCATCATGTCGATTTATGTACATCTCAACCGACGTGTCAACCACCGGAACACCTCCGGGTGAAGGCCCCACTCCCCTGCGTGCAGGTCGTGTCTGCTGAGGAAGTCTGCTTCCCAGTTGTCTACTCCCGGAATGAAGATCGCTGACAACGCCACGGCGTGTTTTTGTTTTTCCGCCCAGAGGAGAATTCTTGACACCTCTGACATTGCTGCTCTACTTTTCGTTCCGTCCTGTCGATATATGTACGTCACTGCCGTCACATTTTCCAACTGGACCTGAATGGCCTGATTCTGAAGGAGAGATGAGACCTGCAGAAGGGCGTTGTATATAGCTCTGTGTTCCAGGATGTTAATTGGGAGGTGGACTTCTTGACTTGACCATCTTCCCTGAAACTGCACCCCCTGGGTGACTGCGCCCCAACCTCTGAGGCTTGCGTATGTGGTTAGCAGAATCCAATACTGAATCCCGAACCTCCGACCCTCGACTAGGTGAGAAGTCTGTAGCCCCCACAGGAAGGAGATCCTGGCTTTTTTCGACTGATGTATCCTCTGGTGTACGTGAAGATGCAAACCGGACCATTTGTCCAACAGATCTAGCTGCAAAGGCCTCGCATGAAACCTAACGTACTGAAGCTCCTCGTAAGAGGCCACCATTTTCCCCAGAAGGCGAATGCACAGATGCACCTAGATCAGGGTTGGCTTCAGGACAGCCCGAACCATCGACTGGATTACCATTGCCTTTTCCAAGGGAATGAACACTTTCTGAGACTTTGTGTCCAGTATCATTCCCAGGAAAGGAAGCCTTTGTGTTGGTTCTAGGTGAGATTTTGGTAGGTTCAGAATCCACCCGTGATCCGTAATCTGGTTGAGAGGCCAATGCTGTCCAACAACCGCTCCCTGGACAGTGCCTTTATCAGAAGATTGTCCAGGTACGGAATTATGTTCACTCCCTGTTTTTGCGGAGTAGAAACATCATCTCTGCCATCACTTGAACACACTTGTGCCTTGCAGACCAAATGGCAGGGCCTGGAACTGGTAGTGACAGTCCTGCAGTGCAAAACTATAGATAAGCCTGATGAGGCGGCCAGATCGGAATGTGAAGGTACGCATCCTTGATATCCAGAGACACTAGGAATTCCCCATCCTCCAGACCTGGGATCACCGCTCTCAGAGACTCCATTTTGAATTTGAACACTCGTAAGTATGGGTTCAACGACTTGACGTTCAGAATCGGTCTTACCGAATCGTCCGGTTTCGGTACTACAAACAAGTTGGAATAGTACCCCTTGTTTTGCAGATGAGGTGTAATTGAAACAATGACCTGAGTCTGTACCAGTTTTTGAATGGCGTCCTGTAAAGTTATACTTACCTCTTGTGAACCTGGTGAGCCTGATTTGAAGAATCTGTGAGGTGGGAGCTCCTGGAACTCCAGTCTGTAGCCCTGGGAAATAAGATCTATGACCCAGGGATCCTGGCACGAACTTGTCCAGATGTGAATGACGAATTTTACCCGGGTTCCCACCTGCCAGTCTTCCAGGCATCGCGGTCCACCGTCATGCTGAAGGTTTTGTGGAAGCAGAGCTTGAGCCCTGTTCCTGTGAACCGGCAGTTGCCGGTTTGCGTGGTTTACCTCCAGCGCCTCTGGTGGCTGTAGAGAAACCTCTGGGTTTACCCCTAAACTTGGCAGTCCGAAAGGACTGTAAAATGGGACCCAAGTAGGCCCTCCTAGCGGGGGGAGCTACAGAAGGAAGGTATGTGGACTTACCCGCAGTAGCTTTGGAGATCCATTTGGCTAGTTCATCTCCAAATAAGGCCTCACCTGTGAAGGAGAGGCCTTCCACGCCTTTCCTGGAGTCTGCATCCGCAGTCCACTGGCGTAGCCAGAGACCACTGCATGCAGACACTGCCATAGCCGTAGTGCGCACAATAAGCAAGCCCATTTCTTTTATGGCTTCCACCATAAAATTCGAGTCTTGTATATGCTGTAGGGACAAGATAACCTCCTCCTGAGGTAAGGTGTCTAACCCTTCAATCAGGTTACCCGACCATTTGGCAATGGCTCTTGTAATCCACCCACATGCTATAGTGGGTCTATGGGCCACCCCAGCAGCTGTATACAAGGATTTGAGCGTAGTCTCAATTTTATGATCAGCCGTGTCTTTTAGGGAGGCTGCCCCCGGGACAGACAATACCATTTTTCTTGAAAGCCTGGATACTGATGCATCCACTATCGGTGGATTTTCCCATTTTTTCCTATCCTCAGGAGGAAAAGGAAAGGACAACAACCGTTTAGGGATCTGAAATTTCCTATCAGGACTAACCCACGGTTCTTCAAACAGAGTATTAAGTTCCTTTGACACAGGAAAAGTGGCGGACGATTTATTTTTTATATTAAAATGAGATTCCTCACTCTCCTCTGTCACCTTATCAGAGATATTCAGAACTTCTCTGATAGCTCCTATGAGAGCCTCTATTCCCTGCGACAGAGAACCCTCCCCCACCTCTGAGTCCACCTCACCCTCCTCCATTTCTGACTCCTCATCATCATTCGAGTCAGACTGCAGGATATGGGCCAAAGTATGTTTTTGCGGACAAATGGCAGGGGACTGAGACGCTGGTTTGGGTACTGAGTCTCTTTATATAAACTCAGTCATAGTTTGTCTGAAGTATCGCGTCTCTTTCTCGGTCCGAGATAACTAAGTAGAGATTGTGGAAATCATTCCCCTAATGGAGTCCAGCCATGCTGGTTCTGCCCCACTAGCCTGGGAAGGGACACTACCTTAAGTACACACTAGGGAGCCCCCCGGGGAAGAGGAACACTGTGCCTTACATGAAACACACTCTTTGTCTGACATACTGTATGGTGATAGCACACACACACAGGAAAAGGTTAAATGCACAATTAACCCACAAAGAGCCCTTCCAGGGAGACACAGAGGGAGTATGGAACCAGCACACGGCGTCCTTAACGCTAACGCCAAGCTTAGCCGGGTCGCAGACTAAGTACCTAGATTAGGGACTTAGTACACTAATAAGCGCTCCCCCCTGCTATGACCCCTGGTACTGCTGAGGTAATCTGGAGTCTCTCCGGGGGAGCTGCGCGTCTCAGTCAGCGTCTGTGTCAGCTGCAGAGGGAAAATGGCGCTGGTGAGCTGCTGGATCAGCTCATAGTGAAGCCCCACCCCTACAATGCCGAGCAGTCTTCCTGCTCTTTTTTATACTTGCTGTATGTGTCTAAGTGCATAAAATGGAGACAGGCTCCTTTTATGGCTTTGTTGCCAGTCTGTGTACTGTGTCCGCTGTTCAACGTCTGTGTCCTTACACAGCGGGAGACGCAGTCTGCCCCGTTTAAAAGCCGTGCGTCTCCTTACCCTCATGCCGCCATAATGGCCGGCGACCCGCTAACTGGGACGCCAGCTTAGTACTCACGACTCTTCTGACTCTGTTAGGGGCGGCGGCGTGCTGCGGGAATGTATGCTCGCCGTGGTGGGGCTTGCAAATACGTCCCTCAGGAGCTAGTGTCCTGTCAGCGGGGAACGGGACCATTACCACTGAGAGAGGTTGGGCCGCGCCACCCCCCCTGTGACACTCCCAGATCCCCCTCACCTCCCCAGTCATGTCCCTGTATTATTACTATAGATATAAGTGATGTCACTGTGACACTCCCAGATCCACTCACCTCCCCAGTCATGTCCCTGTATTATTACTATAGATATAAGTGATGTCACTGTGACACTCCCAGATCCACTCATCTCCCCAGTCATGTCCCTTTATTACTATAGATATAAGTGATGTCACTGTGACACTCCCAGATCCCCTCCAGTCATGTCTCTGTATTATTACTATAGTTATGAGTGATGTCACAGTGACACTCCCAGATCCACATTATCTCCCGTCATGTCCCTATATTATTACTATAGATATAAGTGATGTCACTGTGACACTCATAGATCCCCTCACCTCCCCAGTCATGGTCCTGCATTTACTATAGATATAAGTGATGTCACTGTGACACTCCCAGATCCCCTCACTCCCCAGTCATGTCCCTGTATTATTACTATAGATATAAGTGATGTCACTGTGACACTCCCAGAACCACCTCACCTCCCCAGTCATGTCCCTGTATTATTACTATAGATATAAGTGATGTCACTGTGACACTCCCAGATCTCCTCACCTCCCCAGTCAGAAGGTAGATGATCTCCAGGGTGAGATTTAGTATCCTCTCAGTTGTGTGTCTCCTGTCCTTGTCCATCCTCCGTGTCTCAGGTACGACACAGCTCACCCTCATATAACAAGGATCGGACTCCTCACTGCCCAGATGTCTAGGAGTAAATATTATTATGAAAAGCTATTTATTAATAGTTATGTATGTAGTGTAAACATATTAGGCATTGCTTTACAGGAAATATCCAGTAATTCACATCTGTCCCTGCCGCAGTGGAGCTTACAATCTACATGTCCTGCCACATGGACACACCCACACACTAGGGGTATTTCTGAAATAAATCGACTAACATACCAGTATGTGCTTCAGTGTTCGCAAAATACGCGCTAAATATGGGTCCTGCAGGATGCGCTGTGAATCACAGTCCTGTGTGTGCCTCAGCCAATACTGAAATGCTATTGGCTGAGGCGCACACAGGACGAGTGACTCACAGCACATCCTGCAGGACACAATCGTTCCCCATTTCCCGCCTCCCTGTCAGTCACCGCCAGCATGTTCCCAAGGCGCCTCCTGATGCGTCTGTCGTCCTTCCTTGCCTGACAGCGCGCCGCTCAGTCAGCACCATGCTGTGTGACAACTGCACACAGCAAGATCACTGTCCGGGGCCGGCATGTACTGTATTGTAACGTTGCTGAATAGAGGACCGTTCTCCTACCCCCAATATAGAGATCCTGGGCAGGTACACATTATATCCCCTGTACATAATTCTGTGTATGTGTGTGTGTACCCTACGTTGTGTACTGCGTAGCAGTGATAATATAAAAGCTCCATTCGGCGGTACTCTGGAATAATCAGCAAACACCAGGTTTATACCATATCAACGTTTCAATGGTATAAGGTCCTGACGATCATGCTTATAGCAGTGAAACGTTGATATGGTATAAAACCGGTGTTTGCTGATTACTCCTGAGTGCCGCCGAATGGAGCCGATAGATAGATAGATCCCTCAGTTGGTTATATATAAATTATCCACCCCACAAGTACTGCTTGTGGAACTACAAGTCCCAGGTTCGATTGTCTCTTAATTTTCTCCTATAAATACCCAGCGCTGCATCTGGTGCACTTCAGACCTTCTTAATTAGGTTGGCGTCTTCCCCTTATTCCCGTATCCACCGTCAGGTAATGTGTGCAACTCAATTAAAAAGAAGGGGTGTGCACCACAGTGCATAAAACCACAAATTTATTAGGACAACCACATACAATTAAGTATAGAATCACGTACTAACAGTGGCGGTATAAACCACCGCAAGTAACATCAGCATGAAACAAATGTGCATTGCACAAGCGGCATATTCAGTAGGAGGGGCGTGGCCTCGCATGGTGGACTTTTCTTGCTGCGGTGGTCTGCTGAATGTGCCACTTGTGCCGTTCACATTTGTTTCATGCTACTTGCGGTGGTTTATACCGCCACTGTTAGTACGTGATTCTATACTTAATTGTATGTGGTTGTCCTAATAAATTTGTGGTTTTATGCACTGTGGCGCACACCCCTTCTTAATTGAGTTGTATATCTATCTATATCTCACTACAGAGATCCTATTGCCTGGCCCTAAACCCCTCCTTGTTCCCCAGCACGCAGTCTGCCCTCACCCACTATAATATGTGATGGAACCCAGATATAGTGGAGTAGGACCCCAATTTTTTAAAGTGAGGGGTCCCTGGGACCTACACATTTTTCACTTTGCAAGATCACTGGTGCTTGGAGTGCGGGAGGAAACCATAGCACGTGGAGAAACAATAAAAACATGGGCCCTCATTCCGAGTTGTTCGCTCGAAAAATTTCATCGCATCGCAGCGTTTTTCTGCTTAGTACGCATGCGCAATGTTCGCACTGCGACTGCGCCAAGTAATTTTGCTATGAAGATAGTTTTTTTACTCACGGCTTTTTCTTCGCTCCGGCGAACGTAATGTGATTGACAGGAAATGGGTGTTACTGGGCGGAAACACGGCGTTTTATGGGCGTGTGGATGAAAACGCTACCGTTTCCGGAAAAAACGCAGGAGTGGCTGGAGAAACGGGGGAGTGTCTGGGCGAACGCTGGGTGTGTTTGTGACGTCAAACCAGGAACGACAAGCACTGAACTGATCGCAGATGCCGAGTAAGTCTGAAGCTACTCTGAAACTGCTAAGTAGTTTGTAATCGCAATATTGCGAATACATCGTTCGCAATTTTAAGAAGCTAAGATTCACTCCCAGTAGGCGGCGGCTTAGCGTGTGTAACTCTGCTAAAATCGCCTTGCGAGCGATCAACTCGGAATGAGGGCCATGGAGAGAACGTACAAAATCCATACAGACAGGTCAGGAATTGACTTCACAACCCCAGTGCTGTGAAGCAGGAATGCTGTCCACTATGCTATCACGTTACCCATAAAAATGTTAAAGTACAGAGTGACCACTAAGTCCCCTCATTAACAGAGCCATTGAGTCTTGGTCAGTGTAACTCAGAAGTTCCTCTGGCCCAGCCTCATAGAGCTGCTCAGTGACCATCACTAGGCATTGCTGGAGGTTACACCAATGGTCCTCTCATGGCCAAGAGTCTTGGTCCTCCCAGACACACACCTGATGCAATTTGCCTAAGTAAGTGAACTTGCTCCATAAATAGGCGGTGTAAAGTGATGTATGACTTGTTATTGTGGATACCTTGCATGCTGATTTTGTAACATAACATAGTAACATAGTATTTGAGGTTGAATAGAGGCAAATTGCCCATCGTGTTCAACCTGTTTTAAGTTGTGATGATTCTACATACTTGCTAAATAATGTTTTATAACTAGTTAGCTACTATAACTCATGTTACCCCCGGTTTAACCACGTTGATATTTTAAGTATTATAACCTTGGATAGCTTTTTCATTCAGAAATTTATCCAATCCTTTTTAAAATCCAATTACAGAGTCCACCATTACCACCTTCCCTGGCAGGGAATTCCACATCCTGATTGCCCTAACAGTGAAGAACCCTTTACTCCGTTGTGTTCGGAACTTTCTCTCCTCCAGTCGCAGCGAGTGCCCACGTGTCCTAAACTGTGTTCTTTTAATAAATAATTCCTCTGATAACTCTTTGTGATGTCCCTTTACATATTTGAAGATATTAATATCTCCTCTTAGGCGCCTCTTTTCTAGTGTATACATATTCAGCCTAGTAAGTCTTTCCTTATAGTCCAGTCCTTCTAGGCCTTTAATCAATTTAGTAGCTCGCCTTTGAACACTTTCGAGTTCACTGATGTCTTTTTTATACAATGGTGCCCAAAACTGAACACAATATTCCAGGTGCGGACGTACCAATGCCTTATACAGCGGCATGATTACATCCGAGTCCCTTGTCTCAATTCCCCTTTTTATGCACGCTAGCACCTTACTTGCCTTCTTTACTGCATTTTGACATTGTGTACAGTTATTAAGCCTATTATCAATGAATACCCCCAAATCTTTTTCCAACTCTGTTTCCCCTAGGCGTTCCCCATTTAATATGTAGGATGCAAGTTTGTTTTTAGTCCCAAAATGCATAAACTTGCCTTTGTCTGTATTGAACCTCATTTTCCATTTAGACGCCCAGAGTTCAAGTTTAGATAGATCATTCTGCAAGGACTCCACATCCAATTCTGAATTAATTACCTTACACAGTTTAGTATCATCTGCAAAGATTGACACTGTACTTTCCAGGCCTATTTCTAGGTCATCGATAAATATGTTAAACAGTAGTGGTCCGAGTACGAACCCTTGTGGTATTCCGCTAACTACTGGGGACCAGGTTGAGGACTTCCCGTTGACCACTACTCGATGTACCCTGCTATCTAACCAGCTGCTTATCCATGTGCAAATAGTTTTTCCTAGGCCAATCTCCTTTAATTTGATCATCAGTCTCCTGTGAGGAACTGTATCGAAGGCTTTTGCAAAATCTAGGAAGACCACATCCACTGCTTTTCCTTGATCACGATTATTGCTCACTTCCTCGTAGAAGCTAATTAAGTTAGTCTGACATGACCTGTCCCTCACAAACCCATGCTGGTTCTTGCTACTAATCCTAGCGGACCTTAGATACTCTTGTATGACGTCCCTTAGAATTCCTTCCAATATTTTCCCCACTATAGATGTTAAACTAACTGGTCTGTAGTTTCCCGGAAGATTTTTGGATCCCTTTTTAAATAATGGCACTACCTCAGCTATACGCCAATCCTTCGGTACCATGCCTGATCTAATTGAACTATTGAAAATCAAGTATAGGGGTCGTGTTATTTGTGAACTAAGCTCCATAAGAACTCCCAGGTGAAGTCCATCAGGACCAGGTGATTTATTAATCTTAATTTTGCTTAGTCTCTCCCGGACTACTTCTTCGCTTAAACAAGTATGTAACCATGAATCATTACTGTCACAATTGTTATGCTCTACTCCCACCATCAGTTCTTCACTGGTGAATACTGATGAAAAGAATTTGTTCAATATTTCCGCTTTTATTTCGTCATCATTTATCAATTCTCCTAATTCATCTTATAAATGGACCTATATTCTCCTTTTTTAACCATTTACCGTTTATGTATTTAAAAAACTTTTTAGGATTGGTTTTACTCTCTATAGCGATTTGCTTTTGTGGGGCAACAAAGCTCTAGTTACACCCATGGTGCTGAGACACCTATTCCGAGAACTCTAAAGGAGATGGAACTAGTAACCTAACACCTGTTCAGGCAAGTAGTAAAGATAGAACTTCTACTCTAACACCTTTTCCAACAGCTGGAATGAAGGACTCGAGTACTTAGAAGCCCATTCTGGCACCCAAAGTGGATAGCTAAGGTACTGAGGTACCCAATGGGGCAGGTGGAGGGGATGGCCAATGTTCTCATAGCCATATTCTGGTAACCAGAATGACTGGTGAAGGTATTCAGAGCTCATACCTTGAGCTCCATTCAGGAACCCAAAACAGCTAATGCATTCAGAGCTCCATTCCGTCACCTGGAACAGCTGGATGACATATTCAAGGCTCCATTACGGCACCCAGAATAGATGGCTAACGTACTGTAGCTCTATACCAGTACTTGGGATGGCGGGATAATTTAATCAGAGCTCAATTACATCACCTGAAACAGAGAACTAGCATACACATGGCTGATACTCAAAGTATGTATGTATGTATGTATGTATAATTATAAAACAAAAATAAGTAACCAAAGCGCTTAATAATGCTAGAACACTAAACCAATGAAAAGAAAATTACGTATCTAAATATCCTTGTACCTCAAAGTTTCTCTAAAGATATTTAGAGATTTTTTTTCTCCCTATATTATAATACCACAACATACCAGTGTGTGCTGGGAGCTGTGTTACACCCCCTCATATATTACTGTATGGTCCCCTCTCCCCTATATAATAATACCACATATCACTGTGTGCCAGGAGCTGTGTTATTCCCCCTCATATATCACTGTACGGTCCCCTCTCCCCTATATAATAATAATACCACATATCAGTGTGTGCCGGGGGCTGTGTTATTCCCCATCATATATCACTGTACGGTCCCCTCTCCCCTATATAATAATACCACATATCAGTGTGTGCCGGGGGCTGTGTTATCCCCCATCATATATCACTGTACGGTCCCCTCTCCCCTATATAATGTCAAAGTCAGAAAAATATCTCTATGCACACTACCATATTTGCACCTCACACAGGTCCGTGCTGCGCATGCGTACGCTCTCCCGTACGTGCGCATACTCACAGTCGCGGGCACCCGCAGGCGCATGGTATGCGTATTTACGGTAGAGTTTATGCGATCGTAGCGTGCGACTCAATCATTACATATTTTCACTAATAATGTATTTTGTAGATCATGGTCCCTTTGATAGATTCTGAAAGTTTGGTTAATATAGAATGTTTATGAACAGAGGAATCCCTCTTTGTTTGATACGAAGGGTCAGACAGGAGTAATACAGTGGTGTTTAGTATCCATCGGAAGAATATTTAATTAGAAATATTCCGGTGTTGGTTTGAAGCAGATCAATCGCTCGTGCGAATAGTTATGGACATAAGAAGTTTATGAACATTTACTTTATTTGCACTTTATTACCCATGCGGCGGGAAACCCAGTTTCCCTCCCACCTGAGCAGTTGGAAATAGTCACAGCCCACCTGTATGAATCAACCTATGACCTTTTGTTATAATGCGAAGCCGAATTCCTATGTCCAATGAACAATGAGATTGTAGGGACCATTGAATTGTATTGTGTGTGGGGCATAAATAGGCAGGCCGACCGTATCCAGTTCTCTCTCTTCAACGGTTCTCATTGCTGATAATCGGGAGCTGGATATCGAGGCGCATGCGATCGTTTCCCTTTGTGCGTAAGTTTTCTCCGTAATCATATTGTCTTACTGTGAGCCATCTCTCTCTCTCTCTCTCTCTACTCTTTCTCTCGTATTTTCCTTTAATTGTATTGTATTGTATTTCCTGTGTAGTTTATCTGGTTAGTTGGTTTATGTTATATTGTAGTGTATGCTTTGTACTGTGATTCTTTTTGCAAGTATAATAGTCATAATACATATAATAGGTTTCGGACCCTAAGCCCAGGTATCTGTGTATTCTTTATAGTGTTAAGTATTCTCTGAGCGTCGGTGACGCTCAAGCAGCTTTGTAGTTAATCAGGTTACACCAGGTTGCACTTACACTCTGTCTCTACACTAAGGTATACTGTGTATCGCACTGTTAAAGGTATAGGTATAAAGGTTTAACGTTGTGAGCGTCTGCATCGCTGGTGATCTCCTCGTGGTCCCGAGCGTCCGCTACGCTATAGCGAATCATTATGTTAGTCGGCAGCCAATAGCGTGCCTGCCTGTGATCACTGGGCCGTAAGCGAACGTGACGCTTGAGCGTCTCGACTACGGCTGAGCGATCGCTACGCAACTTGCGTACCCTTACGGTACTTCTTACGTAGATAGCGTACAGTGTTCTTAGACCTCTTAAAGTGATTTATATACGATAAATATTCAGCTTTATCAATTGGCGGCTCGCCCGTCCTTCACATATCTGCACTAGGTAGATCAGCAGACATTATCCCTCAGCAAAGGGCGGGAGGTTGTATCCCTCGTAGTGCTGACAGGATAAGCGTCTGCTTCGCTTAGGTAAAGAGTGCTGAAGGAATCCGGGAACCGGAGGTAAGAACAAAACGCTAGTGTCTTTTAAAACTGTTTATTTTTCTGTCTTGCGTACACACGCACGCACACATATATATATCTGCATTTCTTTTTCTTTTTTCATTTTCGTATATCACTCTCCTGTCTGCCAGTTTTATAGTTGATAGAAGTGCTAAAAGAGAGTTGCCGTTATTTCATAGTTTAAGAGTAAAGGTAATATAGTTAAAAGATAGACAAACACACAGTTTCGCCTGGGAGATAAGGCGAAGTCAGTGTGTTTGTGTGGTAGATGATCAAGGATCATCTACATTGATAAAAGTATAAATTGTGTTACGGTGGATCTTTGCTTTGCGTATACGTGTCTCTAACAAAGACTTGCGTACGCAATCCAAAGGCCGACGCACGCAGCGTACGTTACGCAACGGAGCGTCCGGTTACGCCCACGTAGCTCAAGTCACGATAAGTTGATTTTTAACGCAAAGCGATAAATAACGCAAAGCGATAAATAACGCGAGGCGAGAAATAACGCAAGTCTATTTTTGGGTGTCCGAAATTTAATTAACAGATCCTGCTCCTAATTGGTAACACACCTGATCTGAAGAAAAATTTCTGCACAGAAATAGAAATAGAAACAAAAGTGTACATGTGATGAGTGAGTGTTTTTACAATTTTTAAAGGTTGAACCACAAGAAAAGTCGAGTACTCGTGAGGTACATGCGTGTAAGTGACGTGCACGGTGGCTAGGGAGGCATCTCTGGTTAAATATACAATTTTGAGCATTAGAGTATAGCAGACCAGGAGGTCATACTGTAACAAGACCAGGAGGTCGTACTGTAACAAGACCAGGAGGTCATAACAGACCAGGAGGTCCAGGTACAGCCGACAAGGAAGTCCGCTATACAGTTCACAGGCACAACACCGAAAAGGGTTGGTGCAACACCCATATAGGCCATATAAGCTCTGGCTGAAGGAATTCGCAGTCGTAAGTTTCGATTCCATTGGTCTTTCCGTACATAAGCTTAGTTGTTTGTGTACTGAACGACTGGACCGCACGTAAGTGTGTGCAGTAGTTAGTAATCTGACCTAATACCATTAGAGTAAAGGGGTCACAAACGCTATCTGTACACTCTAACGTGATTTGTGTAATTTTTTTATTTTAAGGGAAGTTTGCTGCTCACTCAGTAACTATCCAGCAACCAATAGTTACTGGAAAGAGTAAGTGTTCTTCGGATAACCCTCGCAGGTTCCAGTAAATAGAGGTTCAGGTCGCAGGGGCCCTAGGTCGAGTACGCCAGCACCATATCGGTGTGATCAGGTCGTATTGGTCGGCGTGGGCGAGTGAGTGGGGTACTCGGTAAACCGCCACCGTCAGCCTATTGTTGACATTTGGTTTTTCGTAAAGGGTTGGCTAAATAAAGCAACACTTTCGAACTATGGGGGCCACTTGTTCAGGTAGGGGGCGATCAACCTCGGTTCGGGTTGATTCAGTGGTCCGACCAATTGGGTCGGCCAGGTATATAATGTGTGAGAAATATGGAAGTCACACAGAAACTTTATGTGATGAATGGGAGAGAATGACTGTACATGACGGGGAGAAATTCCCAAGAGTAGGGAGCTTCAGCTCAGAAGTGTTACAAAATTTAAGGAGGAGGATATGTCTCATAAAATCAACAAAGAGACGAATCCAGCATTATGATTATTTACAGTTGTGGCAACAGGAAGGTGAGATACAGAGAGGTTTGGCTCAGGCGGCGGGATCTGGCTCTAACAGAAAACTGATTGCCACGGCCCCACCGCCACCATATATATCAGGAGAGAAGTTGATTGCGGAGAAAGACGCACTAAGGTGTAACACAAAATCACTTAGTAACTGTGTAAATGTTAATGATAATGTTAACCCATTAACCCATGCAAGTATTAACCCGTGCAAGTTGTACCCTGTTTTGAACTTTCCTCAGGAGTGTGATCAAGAGGACGAATCGGCAACGATTTCAGCGCTCTCTCTAGCAGCCACCATAGCAGAGACCACAGTAGGCACAGCTCCACCCACGAGATTAGTAAAGGCCCCTAGCGGAGGGATAGGTGAGGTCGTATCAACTGGTAAGTACGGCACCATGCATTATGCTGAAACTATTTCACCACAGCCTGTAGAATCTACACAGAATGAGGTTGTTAGAATTACACCTGTCAGAGTAATAGCAGTGCCAAATGGGAAAACAGACGCATCAGGAGCCACTCCCATTAGGAACATTGCCATGTACACTCCATTTTCCCGAATGGAATTAAGGACCATAGTGTCTGAATTTCCTGACCCTAGAAAAGACTTAGTTGCCAGTCAAAAATACATCAGAGACTTAGGTAACACTGCAGAGCCCAACAATAAAGACTGGCAGATATTGCTGAGGGCATATTTACCCTCAAATGTCGACGCAACTCAATTTTTAGCTGATTGCGGACTAGATCATGATGTACCTCTTACAGATGTGTACAACCAAGATAATGTGAAAAGAATAAACTTGCAGCTAAAAGAGTATTTCCCAGCAGTAGCTAAATGGAATAAGATATTCTCCATTAAACAGAAGGAGTCAGAGACAGCTGCAGAGTATTTTCACAGAGCATTATTAGAAATGGCAAAATACACAGGCATAGAGGACATTAAAACAGACACAAACCATCGGGAAGTAGCAGTATCGGTACTGATGGATGGTTTAAAAGAGTCATTGAAGACTAGGGTACAGACCACGCAACCATGTTGGCGAGGTCTGTCTGTGGCTACTTTGAGAGAGGCTGCTATTGATCACGACAGAAACATCACCAGACACAGGGAACAACAAGGTG
Source organism: Pseudophryne corroboree (assembly GCF_028390025.1). NCBI lineage: Eukaryota > Metazoa > Chordata > Amphibia > Anura > Myobatrachidae > Pseudophryne > Pseudophryne corroboree. The sequence continues at coordinate 4,382,348 of NW_026967519.1, forward strand.
ACAAATTAATGTCAGTAAGTATACAGGCTCTGACCACAAGGCAGCCTTTGTTTGTATCACCAAATCCTGTGGGTAAGTCAAGTATGATTACTTGTTATTCTTGTCACAAACAGGGACACATGGCACGAGATTGTAGAGTAAAGAATCCACGAAACTCATACCAACCCCCTAGACAACGACACGACATTGGGAGCAAGGTCCGCAGAAACGGAGTTATGAGCCACATACAGGGGAAACAAAAAGATATCCCCCAAACAGAGACTGGCATGCCTCTGGTAGTTCCCAACTATCTCCCTCACAAGTAGTTGCTGCCAGCGGGATTCAGGGAGGTCACCATACCCAATAGGGGTGTGGCCATACCTGTAATCTGCAGCCAGTAAAATTAATTGCCAACATTGGAAGTGAACCCGAGATCGCAATTAATGTAGCTGGTAAAACTTTAAACTTTCTTGTAGACACAGGGGCGGCCAAGTCAGTGATAAATTCGACAGTGGGCATGAGAACCACTGGTAGGACAATTCCAGCCATGGGAGTAACAGGAGTAGTCCAGCACTACCCTGTTAGCAAACCAGCCGAGATTACAATAGGGCCTTTGCATACCAAGCATTCCTTTTTGCTGGCTGCATCGGCACCAACCAATCTCCTGGGAAGAGACTTACTGTGTAAAATGGGGTGCGTCATTTATTGTACTCCTGAAGGTGTATTCTTGGACATACCTGAGAAACACGCTCAGGAAGTGCGAGACATGTTAGACTCCCCATCAAAATTAATGTCACATACCATTATGACAAATAGGAATCCATCCCAAATAGAAGAGATGACATCTCAGATACCAGAGTCACTTTGGACAAAAGACGGACAAGACACTGGATTAATGGCAAACGTAGCTCCAGTAGTTGTACAAGTAAAAGATGGTAGGATAGCTCCAAAAATCCCACAGTACCCTCTGAAGCCAGAGGTGGAGTTAGGAGTTTACCCAGTAATAGAGCGCTTGCTACAACAGGGCATTCTGGTAAGAACGTCCAGCACTGCCAATAGTCCCATCTTCCCTGTTAAAAAGAGTGGGGGGAGGGGTTACAGACTAGTGCAGGATCTAAGGGGGATTAACAAAATAGTTGAGAGTCAGTTCCCCGTAGTGCCAAATCCAGCTGTCATCCTAATGCAAATCCCTCCCACTGCCAAATTTTTCACTGTTATTGACCTCTGCTCCGCTTTCTTTTCGGTACCTCTGCACCCTGACAGCCAATATTTGTTTGCATTTACATACAGAGGAGTCCAATACACGTGGACTCGATTACCCCAAGGTTTCATAGATAGTCCAAGTATATTTTCTCAGGCTTTGCATGATTGTTTACAGTCTTTCCAACCAGACAGTGGATCAGTATTGATACAGTATGTGGACGATTTATTACTGTGTTCAGATTCACTGGAAGCATCTCTGAAGGATACGAAACAGCTCCTGTTTCATCTTTCAGACACAGGACACAAGGTGTCCAAAGACAAGTTACAATTATGCCAAACTAGGGTAAAATATTTGGGACACTGTCTAACACAAGGACTGAGACACCTGACCGCTGATAGAATCCAAGCAATTAGAGACATGACTCTGCCACAAACCCAGCAACAGATCAGAACGTTTTTAGGAATGTGTGGGTATTGCCGTAATTGGATCCCAGGGTTTTCCATTTTGGCGTTACCTTTGCAGGAAATGGTCTCCTCAAACAAACCTGATAGGATTTCGCATACAGACGAGTCCGAAACAGCATTTGAGAGACTCAAACAGTGCCTAACGCAGGCACCAGCACTAGGTATGCCAGACTATGGGAAACCCTTTGAACTATACGGAACAGAAAGTGCTGGTTGCGCGGCAGGTGTACTAACCCAAAAACACGGTGATGCCAGCAGGCCAGTTGCATACTACAGCGCTCAGCTAGACACGGTAGCGCGATCCCTCCCCACATGCTTGCGAAGCGTTGCTGCGATAGCATTGCTAGTGACAAAAAGCGAAGATGTCGTGCTAGGCCACAACCTCACAATCCATACGCCACATGCAGTATCATCCTTATTGAATTCTGCCCAAACCAGACACGTCTCATCAGCGAGATTTACAAGATGGGAATTGGCACTAATGGCCCCCGTAAACATCACCATAAGGAGATGCAGTGCATTAAATCCTGCAACGTATCTCCCAGGTGTGCCTGGTCAGGCACAAAGGGTGGAAGGCGAGAGTGATGGGGAAGGAGGATTTAATACAAAGGAAGATACACATGATTGTATGGAATATTTGACCCAAAATTTTACCGCAAGGCCTGACATCAGTGACAACCCACTGGAAGATGCAGAACTCACGTTCTACACGGACGGTAGTTGCCATAGACAGTCAGACTCGGGAGACTTGTGTACTGGATACGCAGTCGTAGATGACCAAGACACCATAGAAGCGGAACCGCTAGGCCCACCTCACTCAGCCCAGGTTGCTGAACTGGTCGCCCTAACCAGAGCATGTGAATTGGCTAAGGGTAAGTCAGCCAATATCTACACCGATTCTAGATACGCATTCGGAGTAGTCCATGATTTCGGAGCCCTATGGCGCCTTAGAAATTTCATGACGGCAGCTGGTACACCGGTAGCGCATGCAGCTCACATAAAAAGGCTTCTAACAGCGATACAGGAACCCGACAGAGTGGCTGTTATCAAATGTAAAGCACACACATATAGCCAAGACCCGGTATCACTTGGTAACAGCCGAGCAGACGAAGCTGCTAAGTTAGCAGCTGCTACCCCCATACAGACAGACACCACACAATTGATGGTATTTAATACCATTAACACACAGAAGTTGTGTGAAATGCAAAATTTGTGTTCCACACAGGAAAAGGCAGTCTGGAAGGCAAAGGGATGTGGCCAGGAGTCCTCAGGACTCTGGACGGATGGACATGGTAAACCAGTGGCCCCCAGAGCATATCTTCCATGTCTGGCTGAAGCAGCTCACGGGCTGACTCATCTAGGCAAGGAGGGAATGTGCAAATTGGTAAGAGCCTATTGGTGCGCCCCAGGATTCTCCTCTCATGCGAGTAAAAGAGCAATGTCATGCCTTACCTGTTTGAGAAAGAATATTGGAAAGGCAATACCTACAGAACCATCCCATATCCCACCTGCCGGCGGCCCTTTCCAGGTAATACAAATTGACTTTATACAATTACCCCCTTGTCGGAATTTGAAATACGTACTTGTTTGTATAGATGTTTTCTCAAATTGGGTCGAAGCATTTCCTGCGGCTACAAATACCGCTATGTTTACTGCTAAGAAAATTGTGCAGGAATTTGTATGTAGATATGGTATCCCTAGAATAATCGAAAGTGATAGGGGTACCCATTTTACAGGTGATGTCTTTCAAGGAATGTGTAAGTTGATGGGAATTGATAGCAAGCTGCACACTCCGTACCGTCCACAGGCGAGTGCGAAGGTCGAAAGAGTGAACAGCACTATTAAAAATAAATTGAGTAAAGTGATGGCAGAGACAGGATTGACATGGCCAGAAGCTTTACCCATTGTATTGTACAGTATCAGAACCACTCCCAGGTCCCCTCTTAATCTGTCCCCTTTTGAAATCTTGTTTGGTCGACAACCGCATGTCATGATTAACCCTCAGGATGATTTGAAATGTAACAATGAAGTGACTGTAAAGTACTTGATTAACATGAGTAAACAGTTAAGGAATCAAAATGATAATCTGAAGTTGGTGATTCCTGATCTACCTGATAGTAATTGTCATGACATTGAACCTGGGGATTATGTAATGATACGGAATTTTCTACGCTCAGGTTGCCTTATTGACAGATGGGAAGGACCATACCAGGTCTTATTGACTAGCACTACAGCATTAAAGGTTGCTGAGAGAGAGACTTGGGTCCATTCATCCCACTGCAAGAAGGTTGCTGATCCAGAGAAGTCCCGTGATAAGGAACAGACGGTAGAGGTTGTATCACTGGAGTGTCTGTTCCAGGAGGACTGAGGCGGCACCTGAGCCTTGAAGACCGAGAGCTGTTGTCGACTCCCCACTCCCTTTTATTATTTTCCTCCACTTCCCATCCCCTCTCCCTCAAATTTCTTTTTCCTCCTTCTCATTCTTCTCCATTTCCTCCTATAAGATGGACTTGCCCCAAGAGACTGTGATCCGGATTTTCCTGTTGACCATGATGTTGACCAGAGCAGTCTGTTCCGGCGAGAGTACCATGGAGGTTGATAGAGGTTCTGGAATGGGTTCTGATGATAAAGATGGAGGCGTAGTTTTCCAAGATCAACCTAACCAACAAGCAAAGGCGAGTATCAGAAAACGATCCGATAGCATTGACCATAGAAGAAATTGTGACGGATTGTTAGCTGAAGAAAACTGTATCTGTAGGCTCTGTAACAATGTCATTGAAGATGGGTGCATTAAGAAATGCCAATCCAGTTTTAATATCCATATGGACCGGCATCCATTGAGTGACTATCACTCCTTAGTGGGTAATGTGTTAAACAAAACAGATTGTTGGGTATGCTCTCAAGTACCTCAAGGTCATAGCAAATCAGGGCTAGTACCATTTCCTTTAACGGTAGGGGAGGTACTTGAGTTAAATGGTGGGAGACCGGTGGACAGGAGGTTTAATATCTCCAGCCCTCCTAGTTTGAAGCTCCACCAATACCATGTGGATAGGTCCCTATTATGTTTCAACATCTCCAATCCCAGAAAGCCGGGAAATTGGGAAGTGTCATGGAGTAACCACACCATGACCTTTTCGCATAGAGCAGATAGAATGCCTACAGATACAGAGCTTGTACGCCACATAGCCAGTAGAGGAAAATCTTTCCGGTATAGGTACACCTTAGGAAATAGGATTACGAGAGTTGGAGAAGTATCACCAGGATACTGTGCACATATCGTACAACCTGATACGTGTATTAAGCAGATGGAAGAATTAGGGTTAGGAGATTTCACCTGGAAGGTGTGTAATATGGTTATGTCCTTCTCCGTCCCATATGTTCTCCCCGATGATGCATATTTCATATGCGGGAGAAAGGCGTACAAGTGGCTTGCCCCAAACTCTGAAGGATTGTGTTATATTGGAAAAGTATTGCCTGAAGTAATGACTGTAACACATGATAAAATGAAAGACATACATCGTGGTGCCCAAGCTCCTTATACTCACACCCACTACGAGCACGTTGTTAAAAGACACCTGATAGAGAAGACAGAGCATCCGGCCTCTGATCTGATAAGTGAATCCACCGGGATTCAATTCTTAATCGCGTTAGATTTCACCCGCACCGCTAGAGGAGTGCTAAATTATAAATACATATCGGCGCTCGCAAATTTGTTAGATAATATCACTGAAATGTATGATGACACGTTTAGATATACTGGAAGGGAACTTCAAGCTTATAAAACAGAACTGGTGCAGCATAGAATGGTTCTTAATTACCTCACAGCAGTGACAGGCGGATATTGTGTTACATTAGCAACACAGTACGGCGTGAAGTGTTGCACGTATATCACGAATAGCACCGAGGATCCGGTCGAGGTCATAGACCAAAAGATGGACGATATTCTCCAATTGAAGTGGGAATTTCGCCGAAAACACAATCTCACTCTTGCTGCTGTAGGTAATGAGCTGACTGGTTGGGTGTCATGGTTGAACCCGCGAAATTGGTTCTCCGGTTTGGGAGACTGGGCTCAAGGAGTCATAATGGAGGTTGGGAAGTTTCTCCTATGTATCTTAGGTGTTATCATAACGATCGGTTTGATATTTAGATGCGGTCAGGCTTTAATGAAGTGCAAACGTCGTACTAAGGTAATGAGTTTGAGGAGTGAGGAAACTGTAATTAACCTGGATTTGATTTATGACCCAATGATAGAAACAATGATGTGATGAAAATGCGATTTCTACGGTCCGTTTCTTTCACCTGTTTTTCTGCTTTTCTCCAAGATATAAAGACCCCCTTGGACGAGGAAGTCGACGAGACGCTATACAGACAACAGATAGACCAAAGAAGAAGTTTTGACCACTTGAGATATGGACACTTGATGAACTTTGCCATGGATCCCCAGTTTCCCTAGAATTCTTAAACTTACGCTAGCCCAACATTTTTTGTAAATCTAATGGCATTGACAAAGCTTTTTGCTCACACCTAATGGGCAACACAGCGCAAAGAAGACGACTTTCAACTGATACCGAACAAAACTTCAACCGACAGATGTACATTAACCTGACATAGAATACCACCGCATTTACCGTAATTATGTCTTTTCTTCATTTCTACAACCCTCAGGTAATGACACACATAGTATAGGGAATACAGGCACAGATATCAGCAATCACATATTCCCCCATTCATGTATCATCAACTAAAATGTGCTCCCCATTTTGTTCAAAATCCGAAAAGAGCTCGGTAAAGTTTGACAGCCCATCCACAGACCCGTACCACGGGATAAGAAGGAATTCAAATGTATACTTCGCAATACCTCGAAGCTTGATTTACAACACGTACGGCACGATGATACATGACCCCCCAAACATGGACTCATACACACATGCTTCTGCTATCTCACTAGGTCATACCCTCTTCACACCTACTCCTCTCTCCTCCCTTACCCAACCATGGAAATGAATTAACCCCTAACATATATTTTTCTCCTTTTGAAATGTTTTCAGGAAGTGGCAGTTATTATTGACTGCCAAAGGGTGGACTGTCAAAGTCAGAAAAATATCTCTATGCACACTACCATATTTGCACCTCACACAGGTCCGTGCTGCGCATGCGTACGCTCTCCCGTACGTGCGCATACTCACAGTCGCGGGCACCCGCAGGCGCATGGTATGCGTATTTACGGTAGAGTTTATGCGATCGTAGCGTGCGACTCAATCATTACATATTTTCACTAATAATGTATTTTGTAGATCATGGTCCCTTTGATAGATTCTGAAAGTTTGGTTAATATAGAATGTTTATGAACAGAGGAATCCCTCTTTGTTTGATACGAAGGGTCAGACAGGAGTAATACAGTGGTGTTTAGTATCCATCGGAAGAATATTTAATTAGAAATATTCCGGTGTTGGTTTGAAGCAGATCAATCGCTCGTGCGAATAGTTATGGACATAAGAAGTTTATGAACATTTACTTTATTTGCACTTTATTACCCATGCGGCGGGAAACCCAGTTTCCCTCCCACCTGAGCAGTTGGAAATAGTCACAGCCCACCTGTATGAATCAACCTATGACCTTTTGTTATAATGCGAAGCCGAATTCCTATGTCCAATGAACAATGAGATTGTAGGGACCATTGAATTGTATTGTGTGTGGGGCATAAATAGGCAGGCCGACCGTATCCAGTTCTCTCTCTTCAACGGTTCTCATTGCTGATAATCGGGAGCTGGATATCGAGGCGCATGCGATCGTTTCCCTTTGTGCGTAAGTTTTCTCCGTAATCATATTGTCTTACTGTGAGCCATCTCTCTCTCTCTCTCTCTACTCTTTCTCTCGTATTTTCCTTTAATTGTATTGTATTGTATTTCCTGTGTAGTTTATCTGGTTAGTTGGTTTATGTTATATTGTAGTGTATGCTTTGTACTGTGATTCTTTTTGCAAGTATAATAGTCATAATACATATAATAGGTTTCGGACCCTAAGCCCAGGTATCTGTGTATTCTTTATAGTGTTAAGTATTCTCTGAGCGTCGGTGACGCTCAAGCAGCTTTGTAGTTAATCAGGTTACACCAGGTTGCACTTACACTCTGTCTCTACACTAAGGTATACTGTGTATCTCACTGTTAAAGGTATAGATATAAAGGTTTAACGTTGTGAGCGTCTGCATCGCTGGTGATCTCCTCGTGGTCCCGAGCGTCCGCTACGCTATAGCGAATCATTATGTTAGTCGGCAGCCAATAGCCTGCCTGCCTGTGATCACTGGGCCGTAAGCGAACGTGGCGCTTGAGCGTCTCGACTACGGCTGAGCGATCGCTACGCAACTTGCGTACCCTTACGGTACTTCTTACGTAGATAGCGTACAGTGTTCTTAGACCTCTTAAAGTGATTTATATACGATAAATATTCAGCTTTATCAATAATAATACCACATATCAGTGTGTGCCGGGAGCTGTGTTATTCCTCCTCATATATCACTGTACAGTCCCCTCTCCCCTATATAATAATACCACATATCAGTGTGTGCCGGGGGGCTGTGTTATTCCCCTCATATATCACTGTACGGTCCCCTCTCCCCTATATAATAATACCACATATCAGTGTGTGCCGGGGGCTGTGTTATTCCCCCTCATATATCACTGTACGGTCCCCTCTCCCCCATATTTATTTATTTATTAGCAGTTTCCTATATAGCGCAGCATTTTCCACTGCGCTTTACAATCAGAACAACAGTTATAGAACATAACTGGGCAAAGGACAGACAGACATAGAGGTAGGAAGGCCCTGCTTGCAAGCTTACAATCTATAGGGAAATAGGCATTGATACACAAGGATAGATTCTACCTATTGCATAATGGTCCACCAGATTGCTAGGTTCTTAGTGGGTTGTATGATATGATCACCCAGCAATGTTGGAAGACAAAATATGTGAGGTTATGTGGACTGTACAGAGATGATGTAATTGGATAGGTAACCATGGAAGGTTATGTGGGTGAGTCTGGAATTTGATAGGCTTGTCTGAAGAGATGAGTTTTCAGGGAACGTTTATAGGTTTGGAGACTAGAGGTGAGTCTTATTGTGCGTGGGAGGGCATTCCACAGAGTGGGTGTAGCCCGGGTAAAGTCCTGTAATTTTGAGTGGGAACAGGTAATACATGTGGATGAGAGATGCAGATCTTGTGCAGAGCAGAGAGGTCTGGTAGGGAGATATTTTGAGATGAGTGAGGAGATGTATGTTGGTGCAGTTTGGTTGATAGCCTTGTATGCAAGTAAAAGTATTTTATATTTAACACGGTAGAATACCGGTAACCAATGGAGGGACTGACAGAGCAGAAATAATCAATGCAGAGGATGATGAGTGCATGGATTAGAGTTTTTGCAGTGTCTTGTGTAAAAATAAGAATTTACTTACCGATAATTCTATTTCTCGTAGTCCGTAGTGGATGCTGGGGACTCCGTCAGGACCATGGGGGTTTAGCGGCTCCGCAGGAGACAGGGCACAATAATAAAAGCTTTAGGATCAGGTGGTGTGCACTGGCTCCTCCCCCTATGACCCTCCTCCAAGCCTCAGTTAGGATACTGTGCCCGGACGAGCGTGCATAATAAGGAAGGATATTGAATCCCGGGTAAGACTCATACCAGCCACACCAATCACACCGTACAACCTGTGATCTGAACCCAGTTAACAGTATGATAACAACGAAGGAGCCTCTGAAAAGATGGCTCACAACAAGAATAACCCGATTTTTGTAACAATAACTATGTACAAGTATTGCAGACAATCCGCACTTGGGATGGGCGCCCAGCATCCACTACGGACTACGAGAAATAGAATTATCGGTAAGTAAATTCTTATTTTCTCTAACGTCCTAAGTGGATGCTGGGGACTCCGTCAGGACCATGGGGATTATACCAAAGCTCCCAAACGGGCGGGAGAGTGCGGATGACTCTGCAGCACCGAATGAGAGAACTCCAGGTCCTCCTCAGTCAGGGTGTGCCCCTGACCAAGTAGCAGCTCGGCAAAGTTGTAAAGCCGAGACCCCTCGGGCAGCCGCCCAAGATGAGCCCACTTCCTTGTGGAATGGGCTTTTACTGATTTTGGCTGTGGCAAGCCTGCCACAGAATGTGCAAGCTGAATTGTACTACAAATCCAGCGAGCAATCGTCTGCTTAGAAGCAGGAACACCCATCTTGTTGGGTGCATACAGGCTAAACAGCGAGTCAGATTTTCTGACTCCAGTCGTCCTGGAAACATATTTTCAGGGCCCTGACAACGTCAAGTAACTTGGAGTCCTCCAAGTCCCTAGTAGCCGCAGGTACCACAATAGGTTGGTTCATGTGAAAAACAGAAAACACCTTAAGGAGAAATTGAGGACGAGTCCTCAATTCTGCCCTGTCAGAATGAAAAATTAAGTAAGGGCTTTTATATGATAAAGCCGCCCATTCTGACACACGCCTGGCTGAAGCCAGGGCTAATAGAATCTTCACCTTCCATGTGAAATATTTTAATTCCACAGTGGTGAGTGGATCAAACCAATGTGACTTTAGGAAACTAAAAACAACATTGAGATCCCAAGGTGCCACTGGGGGCACAAAAGGAGGCTGTATATGCAGTACCCCTTTTACAAACGTCTGAACTTCAGGCACTGAAGCCAGTTCTTTCTGGAAGAAATTCGACAGGGTCGAAATTTGAACCTTAATGGACCCTAATTTTAGGCCCATAGACAGTCCTGTTTTCAGGAAATGTAGGAACGACCCAGTTGGAATTCCTCTGTAGGGACCTTCTTGGCCTCACACCACGCAACATATTTTCGCCAAATGCGGTGAAAATGTTTTGCGGTTACATCCTTCCTGGCTTCGACCAGGGTAGGGATGACTTCATCTGGAATGCCCTTTCAGGATCCGGCGTTCAACTGCCATGCCGTCAAACGCAGCCGCGGTAAGTCTTGGAACAGACAAGGCCCCTGCTGGAGCAGGTCCTTTCTTAAAGGTAGAGGCCACGGTTCTTCCGTGAGCATCTCTTGAAGTTCCGGGTACCAAGTCCTTCTTGACCCATCCGGAACCACGAGTATCGTTCTTACTCATCTCCTTCTTATGATTCTCAGTACTTTTGGTATGAGATGCATAGGAGGGAACACATACCCTGACTGGTACACCCACAGTGTTACCAGAGCGTCCACCACTATTGCCTGAGGGTCCCTTGACCTGGCGCAATATTTGTCTAGTTTTTTGTTCAGGCGGGACGCCAACATGTCCACCTTTGGTTTTTCCCAACGGTTTACAATCATGTGGAAGACTTCCCGCTGAAGTCCCCACTCTCCCGGGTGGAGGTTATGCCTGCTGAGGAAGTCTGCTTCCCAGTTTTCCACTCCCGGAATTAACACTGCTGAGAGTGTTATCACATGATTTTTCGCCCAGCGAAGAATCCTTGCAGTTTCTGCCATTTCCCTCCTGCTTCATGTGCCGCCCTGTCTGTTTACGTGGGCGACTGCCGTGATGTTGTCCCACTGGATCAATACCGGCTGACCTTGAAGCAGAGGTCTTGCTAAGCTTAGAGCCTTGTAAATTGCCCTTAGCTCCAGTATATTTATGTGGAGAGAAGTCTCCAGACTTGATCACACTCCCTGGAAATTTTTTCCTTGTGTGACTGCTCCCCAGCCACTCAGGCTGGCATCCGTGGTCACCAGGACCCAGTCCTGAATGTCGAATCTGCGGCCCTTTCATAGATGAGCACTCTGCAGCCACCGCAGAAGAAAACACCCTTGTCCTTGGAGACAGGGTTATCCGCTGATGCATCTGAAGATGCGATCCGGACCATTTTCCCAGCAGATTCCACTGAAAGGTTCTTGCGTGAAATCTACCGAATGGGATCGCTTTGTACGAAACCACCATTTTTCACAGGACCCTTGTGCAATGATGCACTGATACTTTTCCTGGTTTTAGGAGGTTCCTGACTAGCTCGGATAACTCCCTGGCCTTCTTCTCCGGGAGAAAACATCCTTTTCTGGACTGTGTCCAGAATCATTCCTAGGAACATTAGACGTGTCGTCGGAAAAAGCTGCGATTTTGGAATATTTAGAATCCACTTGTGCTGTCGTAGAACTACTTGAGATAGTGCTACTCCGACCGCCAACTGTTCTCTGGACCTTGCCCTTATCAGGAAAGCGTCCATATTTCTTTTAGGAAGAATCATCATTTCGGCCATTACCATGGTAAAGACCCGGGGTGCCGTGGACAATCCAAACGGCAGCGTCTGAACTGATAGTGACAGTTCTGTACCACGAACCTGAGATACCCTTGGTGAGAAGGGCAAAATTTGGACATGTAGGTAAGCGTCCCTGATATCCAGTGACACCATATCGTCCTGGTTCGCTATCACTGCTCTGAGTGACTCCATCTTGATTTGAACCCTTGTATGTAATTGTTCAAATCTTTTAGATCTCACCGAGCCGTTTGGCTTCAGTACCACAATATAGTGTGGAATAATACCCCTTCCCTTGTTGTAGGAGGGGTACTTTGATTATCACCTGCTGGGAATACAGCCTGTGAATTTTTTCCCAATACTGCCTCCCTGTCGGAGGGAGACGTTGGTAAAGCAGACTTCAGGAACTTGTGAGGGGAAGACGTCTCGAATTTCCAATGTACACCTGGGATACTACGTGTAGGATCCAGGAGTCCACTTGCGAGTGAGCCCACTGCGTGCTGAAACTCTTGAGATGACCCCCCACCGCACCTGAGTCCGCTTGTATGGCCCCAGCGTCATGCTGCGGACTTGTCAGAAGCTGTGGAGGACTTCTGTTCCTGGGAATGGGCTGCCTGCTGCAGTCTTCTTCCCTTTCCTCTAACCCTGGGCAGATATGACTGGCCTTTTTGCCCGCCTGCCTTTATGGGTACGAAAGGACTGAGACTGAAAGACTGTGTCCTTTTCTGCTGAGATGTGACTTAGGGTAACAAAAGTGGATTTTCCAGCTGTTGCCATGGCCACCAGGTCCGATGGACCGCCCCTTTATACGGCAATACTTCCATGTGCCGTCTGGAATCTGCATCACCTGACCACTGTCATGTCTATAAACATCGTCTGGCAGATATGGACATCACATCTACTCTTGATGCCAGAATGCGCATCTCGCATATATAGAAATGCATCCTTAAAATGCTCTATAGTCAATAAAATATTGTTCCTGTCAAGGGTATCAATATTTTCAGTCAGGAAATCCGACCAAGCCCCCCCAGCGCTGCACATCCAGGCTGAGGCGATTGCTGGTCGTAGTATAACACCAGTATGTGTGTATATACTTTTTAGGATATTTTTCAGCTTCCTATCAGCTGGCTCTTTGAGGGCGGCCGTATCTGGAGACGGTAACGCCACTTGTTTTTATAAGCATGTGAGCGCCTTATCCACTCTAAGGTGTGTTTCCCAACTCGCCCTCACTTCTGGCGGGAAAGGGTATACCTCCAATAATTTTCTATCGGAGGAAACCCACGTATCATCACACACTTTAATTTATCTGATTCAGGAAAAACTACAAGTAGATTATTCCCACCCTACATAATACCCTTATTTGTGGTACTTGTAGTATCAGAAATATGTAACACCTCCTTCATTGCCCTTAACATGTAACGTGTGGCCCTAAAGGAAAATACGTTTGTTTCTTCACCGTCGACACTGAAGTCAGTGTCCGTGTCTGTGTCGACCAACTGAGGTAAATGGGCGTTTTTACAAGCCCCTGACGGTGTCTGAGACGCCTGGACAGGTACTAATTTGTTTGCCGGCCGTCTCATGTCGTCAACCGACCTTGCATCGTGTTGACATTATCACGTAATTCCTAAATAAGCCATCCATTCCGGTGTCGACTCCCTAGAGAGTGACATCACCAATACAGGCAATTTGCTCCGCCTCCTCACCAACATCGTCCTCCTACATGTCGACACACACGTACCGACACACAGCACACACACAGGGAATGCTCTAATAGAGGACAGGACCCCACTAGCCCTTTGGGGAGACAGAGGGAGAGTTTGCCAGCACACACCAAAAACGCTATCATTATACAGGGACAACCCCTTATACAAGTGTTTTCCCTTATAGCATTTTCACATATGTAATCATATCGCCAAATAAGTGCCCCCCCTCTCTGTTTTAACCCTGTTTCTGTATTGCAGTGCAGGGGAGAGCCTGGGAGCCTTCCTCACAGCAGAGCTGAGCAGGAAAATGGTGCCGTGTGCTGAGGAGAATAGGCCCCGCCCCCTAAAACGGCGGGCTCTTCTCCCGGAGTTTGTGAGATCTGGCAGGGGTTAAATACATCCATATAGCCTCAAGGGCTATATGTGATGTATTTTAGCCATAAAAAAGGTATAATACATTGCTGCCCAGGGCGCCCCCCCCAGCGCCCTGCACCCTCAGTGACCGCTGGTATGAAGTGTGCTGACAACAATGGCGCACAGCTGCAGTGCTGTGCGCTACCTTATGAAGACTGAAAGTCTTCTGCCGCCTGTTTCTGGACCTCTGGACCTCTTCAACTTCGGCATCTGCAAGGGGGGTCGGCGGCACGGCTCCGGGACGAACCCCAGGGTGAGACCTGTGTTCCGACTCCCTCTGGAGCTAATGGTGTCCAGTAGCCTAAGAAGCAAATCCATCCTGCACGCAGGTGAGTTTACTTCTCTCCCCTAAGTCCCTCGTAGCAGTGAGCCTGTTGCCAGCAGGACTCACTGAAAATAAAAAACCTAACTTAAACTTTTATTCTAAGCAGCTCAGGAGAGCCACCTAGATTGCACCCTTCTCGGCCGGGCACAAAAATCTAACTGAGGCTTGGAGGAGGGTCATAGGGGGAGGAGCCAGTGCACACCACCTGATCCTAAAGCTTTTATTATTGTGCCCTGTCTCCTGCGGAGCCGCTAAACCCCCATGGTCCTGACGGAGTCCCCAGCATCCACTTAGGACGTTAGAGAAATAAGGGCGTATTTTGGATATGTTTTTTAGGTGCATGTAACATGATTTAGAGACAGATTGAATGTGTGGAACAAAGGACAGCTCAGAGTCAAGGGTGACACCTAGGCAGCGAGCTTGTGGGGTAGGGTGGATAGTCGCATTGTCAACAGTTATGGCAATATCAGGTTGGTAACTACCCTTAGCTGGTGGGAAAATAATTAACTCTGTTTTGGAAATGTTGAGTTTGAGGTGGCGAGATGACATCCAAGATGAAATGCAGACAGGCATTCAGTGACACGAGCCAATACAGATGGTGATAAATCTGGGGAGGATAGGTAGATTTGAGTATCATCAGCATACAAATGATACTGAAATCCGAAGGAGCTGATTAGTTTACAAAGAGATGAGGTATAGATTGAGAACAGCAGAGGACCCAAGACTGAGCCTTGCGGTGCTCCAACTGATAGAGGTAGAGAAGAGGAGGTAGAATCAGAGAAGCGAACACTGAAAGAGCGATTAGATAGGTAGGATGAGAACTAAGTAAGGGCTGTGTCCTGAAGACCTAGGGATTGTAGTGTTTGTATGAGAAGAGAGTGGTCAACAGTGTCAAAAGCAGCAGAGAGATCTAGAAGACTAACAAGTGCGTAATGGCCGTTCGATCTAGCAGTGACTAGATCATTCACTACTTTAGTCAGTGCCGTCTCTGTGAAGTTTTGGGCATGAAAGCCTGACTGAAGTGGATCCAATAAGTAGTGGGAGTTAAGAAAGTGTATAAGGCGCGTGTAGGTAAGTCTCTCAAGTAGCTTGGAGGGACATGGTAGCTGAGAAATGGGACGGTAGTTAGAGTGTGTGTTTGGATCAGAGTTGTGTTTGTTTAGAATGGGAGTAATCAGTGCATGTTTAAACAGAGAAGAAAAGATACCAGTAGAGAGAGAGAGATTACAGATTTTAGTTGAGGTTGGGATAAGCACAGGAGACAAAGTTTTACTGACTTGTGAGGGTACAGGATCAAGAGAAGAGGTAGTAGAGTAGGAGGATGAAAAGAGTGTTGATACTTCATCTTCACTTGTGGGACCAAATGAAGAGAAAGTTCCAGAGGGTTTAGGTAGGGAATTGAGCAGGTTACTGGCTGAGATACCATTTCATCTCGGGTTTTATCAAGCTTATCCTTGAAGTAGGAAGCAAGTTCTTGAGCACTGATAGTAGCTAGTGGGGGAGGTGAGGGAGGGTAAAGATAGGATTTCAATGTATTAAAAAAATAAGAATTTACTTACCGATAATTCTATTTCTCATAGTCCGTAGTGGATGCTGGGCCTCCGTAAGGACCATGGGGGGATAGCGGCTCCGCAGGAGACTGGGCACAAAAGTAAAAGCTTGAACTAGCTGGTGTGCACTGGCTCCTCCCCCTATGACCCTCCTCCAAGCCTCAGTTAGGATACTGTGCCCGGACGAGCGTACATAATAAGGAAGGATCTTGAATCCCGGGTAAGACTCATACCAGCCACACCAATCACACCGTACAACCTGTGATCTGAACCCAGTTAACAGTATGATAAACGAAGGAGCCTCTGAAAAGATGGCTCACAACAATAATAACCCGAATTTTGTAACAATAACTATATACAAGTATTGCAGACAATCCGCACTTGGGATGGGCGCCCAGCATCCACTACGGACTATGAGAAATAGAATTATCGGTAAGTAAATTCTTATTTTCTCTAACGTCCTAAGTGGATGCTGGGACTCCGTAAGGACCATGGGGATTATACCAAAGCTCCCAAACGGGCGGGAGAGTGCGGATGACTCTGCAGCACCGAATGAGAGAACTCCAGGTCCTCCTCAGCCAGGGTATCAAATTTGTAGAATTTAGCAAACGTGTTTGCCCCTGACTAAGTAGCTGCTCGGCAAAGTTGTAAAGCCGAGACAAGCCGCAGCCGCCCAAGATGAGCCCACCTTCCTTGTGGAATGGGCTTTTACAGATTTTGGCTGTGGCAGGCCTGCCACAGAATGTGCAAGCTGAATTGTACTACAAATCCAACGAGCAATCGTCTGCTTAGAAGCAGGAGCACCCAGCTTGTTGGGTGCATACAGGATAAACAGCGAGTCAGATTTCCTGACTCCAGCCGTCCTGGAAATATATATTTTCAGGGCCCTGACTACGTCCAGTAACTTGGAGTCCTCCAAGTCCCTAGTAGCCGCAGGCACCACAATAGGCTGGTTCACGTGAAACGCTGAAACCACCTTTGGGAGAAATTGAGGACGAGTCCTCAATTCTGCCCTATCCGTGTGAAAAATCAGGTAAGGGCTTTTATAAGATAAAGCCGCCAATTCTGAGACACGCCTGGCTGAAGCCAGGGCTAACAGCATTACCACCTTCCATGTGAGATATTTTAATTCCACAGTGGTGAGTGGTTCAAACCAATGTGATTTTAGGAACCCCAAAACCACATTGAGATCCCAAGGTGCCACCGGGGGCACAAAAGGAGGCTGTATATGCAGTACCCCTTTGACAAACGTCTGGACTTCAGGCACTGAAGCCAGTTCTTTTTGGAAGAAAATCGACAGGGCCGAAATTTGAACCTTAATGGACCCTAATTTTAGGCCCATAGACAGTCCTGTTTGCAGGAAATGTAGGAAGCGACCCAGTTGAAATTCCTCTGTAGGGGCCTCTTTGGCCTCACACCACGCAACATATTTTCGCCAAATGCGGTGATAATGTTTTGCGGTTACATCCTTCCTGGCCTTTATCAGGGTAGGGATGACTTCTTCTGGAATGCCTTTTTCCTTCAGGATCCGGCGTTCAACCGCCATGCCGTCAAACGCAGCCGCAGTAAGTCTTGGAACAGACAAGGCCCCTGCTGGAGCAGGTCCTTTCTTAGAGGTAGAGGCCACGGTTCCTCCGTGAGCATCTCTTGAAGTTCCGGGTACCAAGTCCTTCTTGGCCAATCCGGAACCACGAGTATAGTTCTTACTCCTCTCCTTTTTATGATTCTCAGTACTTTTGGTATGAGAGGCAGAGGAGGGAACACATACACTGACTGGTACACCCATGGTGTTACCAGAGCGTCCACCGCTATTGCCTGAGGGTCCCTTGACCTGGCGCAATATCTGTCTAGTTTTTTGTTGAGACGGGACGCCATCATGTCCACCTTTGGTTTTTCCCAACGGTTTACCATCTCTTGGAAGACTTCTGGATGAAGTCCCCACTCCCCCGGGTGAAGGTCGTGTCTGCTAAGGAAGTCCGCTTCCCAGTTGTCCACTCCCGTAATGAACACTGCTGACAGTGCTATCACATGATTCTCCGCCCAGCGAAGAATCCTTGCAGCTTCTGCCATCGCCCTCCTGCTTCTCGTGCCGCCCTGTCTGTTTACGTGGGCGACTGACGTGATGTTGTCCGATTGGATCAATACCGCCTGACCCTGAAGCAGGGGTTTTGCTTGACTTAGGGCATTGTAAATGGCCCTTAGTTCCAGAATGTTTATATGAAGAGATGTTTCCATGCTTGACCACAAGCCCTGGAAATTTCGTCCCTGTGTGACTGCTCCCCAGCCTCTCAGGCTGGCATCCGTGGTCACCAGGATCCAATCCTGAATGCCGAATCTGCGGCCCTCTAGTAGATGAGCACTCTGCAGCCACCACAGAAGAGACACCCTTGTCCTTGGCGACAGGGTTATCCGCTGATGCATCTGAAGATGCGATCCGGACCATTTGTCCAGAAGATCCCACTGAAACGTTCTTGCATGGAATCTTCCGAATGGAATCGCTTCGTAAGAAGCCACCATTTTTCCCAGGACCCTCGTGCACTGATGCACTGACACCTGGCCTGGTTTTAGGATATTCCTGACTAGCTCGGATAACTCCCTGGCCTTCTCCTCTGGGAGAAACACCTTTTTCTGGACTGTGTCCAGAATCATTCCTAGGAACAGGAGACGTGTTGTTGGAATCAGCTGCGATTTTGGAATATTTAGAATCCACCCATGCTGACGTAACACTAACTGAGATAGTGCTACTCCGACTTCTAACTGTTCCCTGGACCTTGCCCTTATCAGGAGATCGTCCAAGTAAGGGATAATTAAAACGCCTTTTCTTCGAAGAAGAATCATCATTTCGGCCATTACCTTGGTAAAGACCCGAGGTGCCGTGGACAACCCAAACGGCAGCGTCTGAAACTGATAATGACAGTTTTGTACTACAAACCTGAGGTACCCTTGGTGAGAAGGGTAGATTGGGACGTGGAGATAAGCATCTTTGATGTCCAGAGACACCATATAGTCCCCTTCTTCCAGGTTTGCTATCACTGCTCTGAGTGACTCCATCTTGAATTTGAACCTCTTTATGTAAGTGTTCAAGGATTTTAGATTTAAAATTGGTCTCACCGAGCCGTCCGGCTTCGGTACCACAAACAGCGTGGAATAATACCCCTTTCCCTGTTGTAAGAGAGGTACCTTGATTATCACCTGCTGGGAATACAGCTTGTGAATGGCTTCCAAAACTGCCTCCCTGTCGGAGGGAGACTTTGGTAGAGCAGACTTCAGGAACCGGCGAGGGGGAGACGTCTCGAATTCCAGTTTGTACCCCTGTGATACTACCTGCAGAATCCAGGGGTCCACTTGCGAGTGAGCCCACTGCGCGTTGAAATTTTTTAGACGGGCCCCCACCGTGTCCGAGTCCGCTTGTAAAGCCCCAGCGTCATGCTGAAGACTTGGCAGAAGCGGAGGAGGGCTTCTGCTCCTGGGAAGAGGCTGCCTGGTGCAGTCTTTTTCCTCTTCCTCTGCCCCGGGGCAGAAATGAGTGGCCTTTTGCCCGCTTGTACTTATGGGAACGAAAGGACTGAGTTTGAAAAGACGGTGTCTTTTTCTGCTGAGAGGTGACCTGGGGTAAAAAGGTGGACTTTCCGGCCGTTGCCGTGGCCACCAGGTCCGATAGACCGGCCCCAAATAACTCCTCCCCTTTATACGGCAATACTTCCATATGTCGTTTGGAATCCGCATCCCCTGACCACTGTCGCGTCCATAACGCTCTTCTGGCAGAAATGGACATAGCACTCACTCTTGATGCCAGGGTGCAAATATCCCTCTGTGCATCACGCATATATAGTAATGCATCCTTCAAATGCTCTATAGTTAGTAATATACTGTCCCTATCCAGGGTATCAATATTTTCAGTCAGGGAATCCGACCACGCCACTCCAGCACTGCACATCCAGGCTGAGGCGATTGCTGGTCGCAGTATAACACCAGTATGTGTGTATATACCCTTCAGGATATTTTCCAGCCTTCTATCCGCTGGTTCTTTGAGGGCGGCCGTATCAGGAGACGGTAACGCTACTTGTTTAGATAAACGTGTGAGCGCTTTATCTACTCTAGGGGGTGTTTCCCAACGCGCCCTAACCTCTGGCGGGAAAGGGTATAGTGCCAATAATTTATTAGAAATTAGCACTTTTTTACACTAATTGATTTGTCGGCTGTCTCATGTCGTCAACAGTTTTTTGTAAAGTGCTGACATTGTCACGTAGTTCTTTAAATACAACCATCCAGTCAGGTGTCGACTCCCTAGGGGGTGACATCACTAACACAGGCAATTGCTCTGCTTCCACATCATTTTCCTCCTCATACATGTCGACACAATCGTACCGACACCCAGCACACACACAGGGAATGCTCTGATAGAGGACAGGACCCCACTAGCCCTTTGGGGAGACAGAGGGAGAGTTTGCCAGCACACACCAGAGCGCTATATATATATATATATATAGGGATAACCTTATATAAGTGTTACTCCCTTTTATAGCTGCTGTTTATAATTTAGCTGCCAATAGTGCCCCCCCTCTCTCGTTTTTACCCTGATTCTGTAGGGACTGCAGGGGAGAGTCAGGGAGCCGTCCTTCCAGCGGAACTGTGAGGGAAAATGGCGCTTGTGTGCTGAGGAGATAGGCTCCGCCCCTTCACGACGGCCTTATCTCCCGCTTTTTTCTGGAAAACTGGCAGGGGTTAAATACATCCATATAGCCCAGGAGCTATATGTGATGTATTTCTTTTGCCATCCTAAGGTATTTCAGTTTTTATTGCGTCTCAGGGCGCTCCCCCCGAGCGCCCTGCACCCTCAGTGACCGGAGTGTGAAGTGTGCTGAGAGCAATGGCGCACAGCTGCAGTGCTGTGCGCTACCTTAGTTGAAGACAGGAACGTCTTCTGCCGCCGATTTCACCGGACCTCTTCGTTCTTCTGGCTCTGTAAGGGGGCCGGCGGCACGGCTCCGGGACCCATCCAGGCTGAACCTGTGATCGTCCCTCTGGAGCTAATGTCCAGTAGCCTAAGAAGCCCAATCCACTCTGCACGCAGGTGAGTTCGCTTCTTCTCCCCTTAGTCCCACGATGCAGTGAGCCTGTTGCCAGCAGGACTCACTGAAAATAAAAAACCTAAAATAAACTTTTACTCTAAGCAGCTCAGGAGAGCCACCTAGCATGCACCCTTCTCGTTCGGGCACAAGAATCTAACTGAGGCTTGGAGGAGGGTCATAGGGGGAGGAGCCAGTGCACACCAGCTAGTTCAAGCTTTTACTTTTGTGCCCAGTCTCCTGCGGAGCCGCTATCCCCCCATGGTCCTTACGGAGGCCCAGCATCCACTTAGGACGTTAGAGAAATAAGATTTTACTCACCGGTAAATCTATTTCTCGTAGTCCGTAGTGGATGCTGGGACTCCGTAAGGACCATGGGGAATAGCGGCTCCGCAGGAGACTGGGCACAACTAAAGAAAGCTTTAGGACTACCTGGTGTGCACTGGCTCCTCCCACTATGACCCTCCTCCAGACCTCAGTTAGGATACTGTGCCCGGAAGAGCTGACACAATAAGGAAGGATTTTGAATCCCGGGTAAGACTCATACCAACCACACCAATCACACCGTATAACTCGTGATACTATACCCAGTTAACAGTATGAAATATAACTGAGCCTCTTAACAGATGGCTCAACAATAACCCTTTAGTTAAACAATAACTATATACAAGTATTGCAGACAATCCGCACTTGGGATGGGCGCCCAGCATCCACTACGGACTACGAGAAATAGATTTACCGGTGAGTAAAATCTTATTTTCTCTGACGTCCTAAGTGGATGCTGGGACTCCGTTAGGACCATGGGGATTATACCAAAGCTCCCAAACGGGCGGGAGAGTGCGGATGACTCTGCAGCACCGAATGAGCAAACTCTAGGTCCTCCTCAGCCAGGGTATCAAACTTGTAGAATTTTGCAAATGTGTTTGACCCCGACCAAGTAGCTGCTCGGCAAAGTTGTAAAGCCGAGACCCCTCGGGCAGCCGCCCAAGAAGAGCCCACCTTCCTCGTGGAATGGGCTTTCACTGATCTAGGATGCGGCAGTCCAGCCGCAGAATGTGCAAGCTGAATCGTACTACAGATCCAGCGAGCAATAGTCTGCTTTGAAGCAGGAGCACCCAGCTTGTTGGGTGCATACAGGATAAATAGCGAGTCAGTTTTCCTGACACTAGCTGTCCTGGAAACATAAATTTTCAGGGCCCTGACTACGTCCAACAACTTGGAATCCTCCAAGTCTTTAGTAGCCGCAGGCACTACAATAGGTTGGTTCAAATGAAAAGCTGATACCACCTTAGGGAGAAACTGGGGACGAGTCCTCAATTCTGCCCTATCCATATGGAAAATCAGATAAGGGCTTTTACATGACAAAGCCGCCAATTCTGACACACGCCTGGCCGAAGCCAAGGCCAACAGCATGACCACTTTCCACGTGAGATATTTCAAATCCACGGTTTTAAGTGGCTCAAACTAATGCGACTTTAGGAAATCCAACACCACGTTGAGATCTCAAGGTGCCACTGGAGGCACAAAAGGGGGCTGAATATGCAGCACTCCCTTAACAAATGTCTGAACTTCAGGCAGTGAAGCCAGTTCTTTCTGGAAGAAAATCGACAGAGCCGAAATCTGGACCTTAATGGAACCCAATTTTAGGCCCATAGTCACCCCTGACTGTAGGAAGTGCAGAAAACGGCCCAGCTGAAATTCCTCCGTTGGGGCCTTCCTGGCCTCACACCACGCAACATATTTTCGCCATATGCGGTGATAATGGTTTGCGGTCACTTCTTTCCTAGCTTTAATCAGCGTAGGGATGACTTCCTCCGGAATGCCCTTTTCCTTCAGGATCCGGCGTTCAACCGCCATGCCGTCAAACGCAGCCGCGGTAAGTCTTGGAACAGACAGGGCCCCTGCTGCAGCAGGTCCTGTCTGAGCGGCAGAGGCCATGGGTCCTCTGAGATCAGTTCTTGAAGTTCCGGGTACCAAGCTCTTCTTGGCCAATCCGGAACAATGAGTATAGTTCTTACTCCTCTTTTTCTTATTATTCTCAGTACCTTGGGTATGAGAGAAAGAGGAGGAAACACATAAACCGACTGGTACACCCATGGTGTCACTAGAGCGTCCACAGCTATTGCCTGAGGGTCTCTCGACCTGGCGCAATATCTTTCTAGCTTTCTGGATGAAGTCCCCACTCTCCCGGGTGGAGGTCGTGCCTGCTGAGGAAGTCTGCTTCCCAGTTGTCCACTCCCGGAATGAACACTGCTGACAGTGCTAACATGTGATTTTCCGCCCATCGGAGAATCCTTGTGGCTTCTGCCATCGCCATCCTGCTTCTTGTGCCGCCCTGTCGGTTTACATGGGCGACTCCCGTGATGTTGTCTGACTGAATCAGTACCGGCTGGTTTTGAAGCAGGGGTCTTGCCTTACTTAGGGCATTGTAAATGACCCTCAGTTCCAGAATATTTATGTGTAGGGAAGTCTCCTGACTTGACCATAGTCCCTGGAAGTTTCTCCCCTGTGTGACTGCCCCCCAGCCTCGAAGGCTGGCATCCGTGGTCACCAGGACCCAGTCCTGTATGCCGAATCTGCGGCCCTCTTGAAGATGAGCACTCTGCAGCCACCACAGCAGAGACACCCTGGTCCTTGGAGACAGGGTTATCAGCCGATGCATCTGAAGATGCGATCCGGACCACTTGTCCAACAGGTCCCACTGAAAGGTCCTTGCATGGAACCTGCCGAATGGAATTGCTTCGTAGGAAGCTACTATTTTTCCCAGGACTCGCGTGCAGTGATGCACCGACACCTGTTTTGGTTTCAGGAGGCCTCTGACTAGAGATGACAGCTCCTTGGCTTTCTCCTCCGGGAGAAACACTTTTTTCTGTTCTGTGTCCAGAACCATCCCCAGGAACAGTAGACGTGTCGTAGGGACCAGCTGTGACTTTGGAATATTTAGAATCCAACCGTGCTGTTGTAGCACCTCCCGAGATAGTGCTACCCCGACCAACAACTGCTCCCTGGACCTCGCCTTTATCAGGAGATCGTCCAAGTACGGGATAATTAAAACTCCCTTTTTTCGAAGGAGTATCATCATTTCGGCCATTACCTTGGTAAATACCCTCGGTGCCGTGGACAGACCAAACGGCAACGTCTGGAATTGGTAATGACAATCCTGTACCACAAATCTGAGGTACTCCTGGTGAGGATGGTAAATGGGGACATGCAGGTAAGCATCCTTGATGTCCAGTGATACCATGTAATCCCCCTCGTCCAGGCTTGAAATAACCGCCCTGAGCGATTCCATCTTGAACTTGAATTTTTTTATATAAGTGTTCAAGGATTTCAAATTTAAAATGGGTCTCACCGAACCGTCCGGTTTCGGTACCACAAACATTGTGGAATAGTAACCCCGTCCTTGTTGAAGGAGGGGCACCTTGACTATCACCTGCTGGGAATACAGCTTGTGAATTGCCTCTAGCACAGCCTCCCTGTCTGAGGGAGTTGTTGGCAAGGCAGATTTGAGGAAACGGCGAGGGGGAGACGTCTCGAATTCCAGCTTGTACCCGTGAGATACCACTTGAAGAATCCAGGGATCTACCCGTGAGCGAGCCCACTGATTGCTGAAGTTCTTGAGACGGGCCCCCACCATATTTTGCTCCGCCTGTGGAGCCCCAGCGTCATGCGGTGGACTTAGAGGAAACGGGGGAGGATTTTTGTTCCTGGGAACTGGCTGTATGCTGCAGCTTTTTCCCTCTACCTCTGCCTCTGGGCAGAAAGGACGCGCCTTTAACCCACTTGCCTTTTTGGGGCCGAAAGGACTGTACCTGATAATACGGTGCTTTCTTTGGCTGTGAGGGAACATGGGGTAGAAAAGCTGACTTCCCAGCTGTCGCTATGGAAACGAGGCCCGAGAGACCATCCCCAAACAACTCCTCACCTTTATAAGGCAAAACTTCCATATGCCTTTTAGAATCTGCATCCCCTGTCCACTGCCGAGTCCATAACCCTCTCCTGGCAGAAATGGACATTGCACTTATTTTAGATGCCAGCCGGCAAATATCCCTCTGTGCATCTCTCATGTATAAGACTGCGTCTTTTATATGCTCTATGGTTAGCAATACAGTGTCCTTGTCAAGGGTATCAATATTTTCCGACAGGGAATCTGACCACGCAGCTGCAGCACTGCACATCCATGCTGAAGCAATAGCCGGTCTTAAAATAATACCTGAGTGTGTATATACAGACTTTAGGATAGCCTCCTGCTTCCTATCAGCAGGCTCCTTCAGGGCGGCCGTATCCGGAGACGGTAGTGCCACCTTCTTTGACAGGCGTGTGAGCACTTTATCCACCCTAGGGGATGTTTCCCAACGTGACTTATCCTCTGGCGGGAAAGGGTACGCCATTAGTAACTTTTTAGAAATTACCAGTTTCTTATCGGGGGAAGCCCACGCTTCTTCACACACCTCATTTAATTCATCAGATGGGGGAAAGACCACTGGTAGTTTTTTCTCCCCAAACATAATACCCTTTTTTGTGGTACCTGGGGTAACATCAGAAATGTGCAACACATTTTTCATTGCCTCAATCATGTAACGTGTGGCCCTATTGGAAGTTACATTAGTCTCATCGTCGTCGACACTGGATTCAGTATCCGTGTCGACATCTGTGTCTGCCATCTGAGGTAGCGGGCGTTTTAGAGCCCCTGATGGCTTTTGAGACAGTTGGGCAGGCACGAGCTGAGAAGCCGGCTGTCCCACATCTGCTATGTCGTCAAACCTTTTATGTAAGGAGTTGACACTTTCACGTAATTCCTTCCACAAGTCCATCCACTCAGGTGTCGGCCCCGCAGGGGGTGACATCACATTTATCGGCATCTGCTCCGCCTCCACATAAGCCTCCTCATCAAACATGTCGACACAGCCGTACCGACACACCGCACACACACAGGGAATGCTCTGACTGAGGACAGGACCCCACAAAGCCCTTTGGGGAGACAGAGAGAGAGTATGCCAGCACACACCAGAGCGCTATATAACACAGGGATTAACACTATAACTGAGTGATTTTCCCTTATAGCTGCTTATATGTATACTACTGCGCCTAAATTTAGTGCCCCCCCTCTCTTTTGTACCCTTTGTAGTCTTAAAACTGCAGGGGAGAGCCTGGGAGCGATCCTTCCAGCGGAGCTGTGAGGGAAAAATGGCGCCAGTGTGCTGAGGGAGATAGCTCCGCCCCTTTTTTGTCGGACTTCTCCCGCTTTTGTATGGATATCTCGCAGTGGTATTTTTCACATATATAGCCTCTAAGACTATATTATGTGAGTTTTATGTCAGCAAGGTGTTTAATATTGCTGCTCAGGGCGCCCCGCACCCATCAGTGACCGGAGTGTGAGGTGTGCATGAGGAGCAATGGCGCACAGCTGCAGTGCTGTGCGCTACCTTGTTGAAGACCGAAGTCTTCTGCCGCCGATTTCCAGGACCATCTTCTTGCTTCTGTCTCTGTAAGGGGGACGGCGGCGCGGCTCCGGGACCGGACGACCGAGGCTGGGCCTGTGTTCGATCCCTTTGGAGCTAATGGTGTCCAGTAGCCTAAGAAGCCCAAGCTAGCTGCAAGCAGGTAGGTTCGCTTCTTCTCCCCTTAGTCCCTCGTAGCAGTGAGTCTGTTGCCAGCAGATCTCACTGAAAATAAAAAACCTAAAAGTATACTTTCTTTTCTAGGAGCTCAGGAGAGCCCCTAGTGTGCATCCAGCTCAGCCGGGCACAAGATTCTAACTGAGGTCTGGAGGAGGGTCATAGTGGGAGGAGCCAGTGCACACCAGGTAGTCCTAAAGCTTTCTTTAGTTGTGCCCAGTCTCCTGCGGAGCCGCTATTCCCCATGGTCCTTACGGAGTCCCAGCATCCACTTAGGACGTCAGAGAAATGTCGCTTGGGGTTGGTGGCATGATAAAAGATGAGAGATTGGAAATATGTTTCTTTGGCAGTGTCCAGGGCCTGACAATAGGAGTGGTAGGTGGTCTTTTATGTGAGAAACTCACTTGGATTCTAAGATTTACGCCACTGACGTTCTACTTTACGTGACAGTTTTTGTAGGTATCTTGTTGATTTAGAATGCCACGGTTGGCATCTGAGCCTACGTGGAGTGTAATGGGTAGCTGGAGCCACTTCATCAAGGGCACTCTCTAGGGCAGGCTTTTTCAACCAGTGTACCGTGGCACACTAGTGTGCCGTGACCAGTTGCAAGGTGTGCCGCGGAGCCAGAGCAGCTTCCTGCACCTTCAGAGTGAACTGTTGGCCCAGGCTCTTACAGGATGTCTTGCTCCGGTCGTGACGTATGCCTTGAAGACGCGGCGGTGTGATATCATAGGTCACGGCCGCCGCGTCTCACCACCCTCCCAGCCCACCCGCCTGCATACACATCTTCCAGTTCCTGCCTGCATACACAGCTTTCCTTGCCCACCCACTTCCACACCTGCCCGACCACCCGCTGCTCAGTATTTGCAGCACTCCACTATGAACAACCCCCACTGGTAGGGGCTAATATGTGTTGTTATTTTTTTTCTACTGTGGGGAACACTAGGATTCATGTGGGGAGAATAAGGATTTATGTATTTATGGGGGGAACAATGTGAATAATTCATGTGGGGAGCATTAGGATTTACGTGGGGAGCAATGTGATTGTTTTTTCTGTGTAGGCCAATGTATGTATGTATGTATTTTTTTTTACTATGAGGGCCAATGTGTGTTTTTTGTTTTTTTCTGTGGGGAACTGATGGTGTGCCTTGGCAATTTTAAAATATTGTTCGGTGTGCCGCGAGTTAAAAAAGGTTGAAAATCACTGCTCTAGGGTCTGGTGCAAGTGGGATACAGCAGTGTCAGGTGTGGTAAATGTAGAGATTGGTGAGAGGAGTTGTTGCAGAGAAGTGGAAAGTTGTACGTTTATATTGTTAGTATTTCTGCGTGTTAGAGGAGGCTTGCTTGGTTTTAGTGTCATAGAATTTAGAATATTAGAAGAGATTGTGAAGGTGATCAGGTTGTGATCAGAGAAAGGGAAAGGAGTGTTAGTGAGTTGGGAAACTGAGCAGAGCCTGGTGAACACAAGATCAAGGCAGTGGCCCTCCTGGTGAGTGGAGGAGTCGGACCATTGGGTGAGGCCAAGCAAGGAGATTAGAGAGGGGCGTTTGGAGGCATGAACAGATTGTGGACTGTCAAGAGCTATATTGAAATCGCCCATAATGATGGTGGAGATGTCAAAGGATAAGAAGTGTGGGAGCCAGGCAGAAACATTTTCTAGAAATTGATGTTTAGGTTGCCCAGGAGGGCGACAGATAGCTGCAACACGCAGAGAGAAGGGGGTGAAAATGCTGATAGAGTGAACTTCAAATGATGTAAATGCGAGTGATGGAACCTGAGGTAGAACTGTGTATGTGGGGTCCTGCGTGGCAGAGAAGGGAGCCGCTGCAGCCGGGAAATCAGCTCCTGCTGCAGCGCTCTGTGTGCGCTGGGCTGCAGGAGAGTGCGCCACTTACGGGGGACCGGGCTAGCGGCAGGAGGTGTGTGTAGGGCACTGGATGCTGGGGACCTCAGGTATATAATAATAATAGGTATATAATAATAATACCACATATCAGTGTGTACCGGGAGCTGTGTTATTCCCCCTCATATATCACTGTACGGTCCCCTCTCCCATATATAATAATAATACCACATATCAGTGTGTGCCAGGAGCTGTGTTATTCCCCCTCATGTATCACTGTACAGTCCCCTCTCTCCTATATAATAATAATACCACATATCAGTGTGTGCCGGGAGCTGTGTTATTCCCCCTCATATATCACTGTACGGTCCCCTCTCCCCTATATAATAATAATACCACATATCAGTGTGTGCCGGGAGCTGTGTTATTCCCCTCATATATCACTGTACAGTCCCCTCTCCCCTATATAATAATACCAGATATCAGTGTGTGCCGGGGGCTGTGTTATTCCCCCTCATATATCACTGTACAGTCCCCTCTCCCATATATAATAATAATACCACATATCAGTGTGTGCCAGGAGCTGTGTTATTCCCCCTCACATATCACTGTACGGTCCTCTCTCCCCTATATAATAATAATACCACATATCAGTGTGTACCGGGAGCTGTGTTATTCCCCCTCATATATCACTGTACAGTCCCCTCTCCCCTATATAATAATACCAGATATCAGTGTGTGCCGGGGGCTGTGTTATTCCCCCTCATATATCACTGTACAGTCCCCTCTCCCATATATAATAATAATACCACATATCAGTGTGTGCCAGGAGCTGTGTTATTCCCCCTCACATATCACTGTACGGTCCTCTCTCCCCTATATAATAATAATACCACATATCAGTGTGTGCCGGGAGCTGTGTTATTCCCCCTCATATATCACTGTACAGTCCCCTCTCCCATATATAATAATACCACATATCAGTGTGTGCCGGGAGCTGTGTTATTCCCCCTCACATATCACTGTACGGTCCTCTCTCCCCTATATAATAATAATACCACATATCAGTGTGTGCCAGGAGCTGTGTTATTCCCCCTCATATATCACTGTACGGTCCCCTCTCCCATATATAATAATAATACCACATATCAGTGTGTGCCAGGAGCTGTGTTATTCCCCCTCACATATCACTGTACGGTCCTCTCTCCCCTATATAATAATAATACCACATATCAGTGTGTGCCAGGAGCTGTGTTATTCCCCCTCATATATCACTGTACAGTCCCCTCTCCCATATATAATAATAAATAAGAATTTACTTACCGATAATTCTATTTCTCGGAGTCCGTAGTGGATGCTGGGGTTCCTGAAAGGACCATGGGGAATAGCGGCTCCGCAGGAGACAGGGCACAAAAGTAAAGCTTTCCGATCAGGTGGTGTGCACTGGCTCCTCCCCCTATGACCCTCCTCCAAGCCAGTTAGGTACTGTGCCCGGACGAGCGTACACAATAAGGGAGGAATTTTGAATCCCGGGTAAGACTCATACCAGCCACACCAATCACACCGTACAACTTGTGATCTAAACCCAGTTAACAGTATGATAACAACGGAGCCTCTGAAAAGATGGCTCACAACAATAATAACCCGATTTTTGTAACTATGTACAAGTATTGCAGATAATCCGCACTTGGGATGGGCGCCCAGCATCCACTACGGACTCCGAGAAATAGAATTATCGGTAAGTAAATTCTTATTTTCTCTATCGTCCTAGTGGATGCTGGGGTTCCTGAAAGGACCATGGGGATTATACCAAAGCTCCCAAACGGGCGGGAGAGTGCGGATGACTCTGCAGCACCGAATGAGAGAACTCCAGGTCCTCCTTAGCCAGGGTATCAAATTTGTAGAATTTAGCAAACGTGTTTGCCCCTGACCAAGTAGCTGCTCGGCAAAGTTGTAAAGCCGAGACCCCTCGGGCAGCCGCCCAAGATGAGCCCACCTTCCTTGTGGAATGGGCATTTACATATTTTGGCTGTGGCAGGCCTGCCACAGAATGTGCAAGCTGAATTGTATTACACATCCAACTAGCAATAGTCTGCTTAGAAGCAAGAGCACCCAGTTTGTTGGGTGCATACAGGATAACAGCAAGTCAGTTTTCCTGACTCCAGCCGTCCTGGAACATATTTTCAGGGCCCTGACAACATCTAGCAACTTGGAGTCCTCCAAGTCCCTAGTAGGTGCAAGGCACCACAATAAGCTGGTTCAGGTGAAACACTGACACCACCTTAGGGAGAGAACTGGGGACGAGTCCGCAGCTCTGCCCTGTCCGAATGGACAAACAGATATGGGCTTTTTTGAGAAAAAACCACCAATTTGACACTCGCCTGGTCCAGGCCAGGGCCAAGAGCATGGTCACTTTACATGTGAGATGCTTCAAATCCACAGATTTGACTGGTTTTAAACCAATGTGATTTGAGGAATCCCAGAACTACGTTGAGATCCCACAGTGCCACTGGAGGCACAAAAGGGGGTTGTATATGCAATACTCCCTTGACAAACTTCTGGACTTCAGGAACTGAAGCCAATTCTTTCTGGAAGAAAATCGACAGGGCCGAAATTTGAACCTTAATGGACCCCAATTTGAGGCCCATAGACACTCCTGTTTGCAGGAAATGCAGGAAACGACCGAGTTGAAATTTCTTTGTGGGGCCTTCCTGGCCTCACACCACGCAACATATTTTCGCCACATGTGGTGATAATGTTGTGCGGTCACCTCCTTTCTGGCTTTGACCAGGGTAGGAATGACCTCTTCCGGAATGCCTTTTTCCCTTAGGATCCGGCTTTCCACCGCCATGCCGACAAACGCAGCTGCGGTAAGTCTTGGAACAGACATGGTACTTGCTGAAGCAAGTCCCTTCTTAGCGGCAGAGGCCATAAGACCTCTGTAAGCATCTCTTGAAGTTCCGGGTACCAAGTCCTTCTTGGCCAATCCGGAGCCATGAGTATAGTTCTTACTCCTCTACGTCTTATAATTCTCAGCACCTTAGGTATGAGAAGCAGAGGAGGGAACACATACACCGACTGGTACACCCACGGTGTTACCAGAACGTCCACAGCTATTGCCTGAGGGTCTCTTGACCTGGCGCAATACCTGTCCCGTTTTTTGTTCAGACGGGACGCCATCATGTCCACCTTTGGTATTTCCCAACGGTTTACAATCATGTGGAAAAAACTTCCCGATGAAGTTTCCACTCTCCCTGGTGGAGGTCGTGCCTGCTGAGGAAGTCTGCTTCCCAGTTTCCATTCCCGGGATGAAACACTGCTGACAGTGCTATCACATGATTTTCCGCCCAGCGAAAAGTCCTTGCAGTTTTTGCCATTGCCCTCCTGCTTCTTGTGTCGCCCTGTCTGTTTACGTGGGCGACTGCCGTGATGTTTTTCCCACTGGATCAATACCGGCTGACCTTGAAGCAGAGGTCTTGCTAAGCTTAGAGCATTATAAAATTACCCTTAGCTCCAGTATATTTATGTGGAGAAAAGTCTCCAGACTTGATCACACTCCCTGGAAATTTTTTCCTTGTGTGACTGCTCCCCAGCCTCTCGGGCTGGCCTCCGTGGTCACCAGCATCCAATCCTGAATGCCGAATCTGCGGCCCTCTAGAAGATGAGCACTCTATAACCACCACAGGAGAGACACCCTTGTCCTTGGATATAGGGTTATCCGTTGATGCATCTGAAGATGCGATCCGGACCATTTGTCCAGCAGATCCCACTGAAAAGTTCTTGCGTGAAATCTGCCGAATGGAATTGCTTCGTAGGAAGCCACCATTTTTACCAGGACCCTTGTGCAATGATGCACTGTTTTTAGGAGGTTCCTGACTAGCTCGGATAACTCCCTGGCTTTCTCTTCCGGGAGAAACACCTTTTTCTGGACTGTGTCCAGAATCATCCCTAGGCACAGCAGACGTGTCGTCGGGATCAGCTGCGATTTTGGAATATTTAGAATCCACCCGTGCTGTTGTAGCAGTATCCGAGATAGTGCTACTCCGACCTCCAACTGTTCCCTGGACTATGCCCTTATCAGGAGATCGTCCAAGTAAGGGATAATTAAGACGCCTTTTCTTCGAAGAAGAATCATCATTTCGGCCATTACCTTGGTAAAGACCCGGGGTGCCGTGGACAATCCAAACGGCAGCGTCTGAAACTGATAGTGACAGTTCTGCACCACGAACCTGAGGTACCCTTAGTGAGAAGGGCAAATTTGGGACATAGAGGTAAGCATCCCTGATGTCCCGGGACACTATATAGTCCCCTTCTTCCTGGTTCGTTATCACTGCTCTGAGTGACTCCATCTTGATTTGAACCTTTGTAAGTGTTCAAAAAATTTTTTTTTAGAATAAGTCTCACCTAGCCTTCTGGCTTCAGTACCACAATATAGTGTGGAATAATACCCCTTTTCTTGTAGTAGGAGGGGTAATTTAATTATCACCTGCTGGGAATACAGCTTGTGAATTTTTTTCCATACTGCCTCCTTTCGGAGGGAGACCTTGGTAAAGCAGACTTCAGGAGCCTGCGAAGGGGAAACGTCTCGACATTCCAATCTGTACCCCTGGGATACTACTTGTAGGATCCAGGGGTCCTGTACGGTCTCAGCGCCATGCTGAGAACTTGTCAGAAGCGGTGGAACGCTTCTGTTCCTGGGAATGGGCTGCCTGCTGCAGTCTTCTTCCCTTTCCTCTATCCCTGGGCAGATATGATCTTATAGGGACGAAAGGACTGAGGCTGAAAAGACGGTGTCTTTTTCTGCAGAGATGTGACTTAGGGTAAAAACGGTGGATTTTCCAGCAGTTGCCGTGGCCACCAGGTCCGATGGACCGACCCCAAATAACTCCTCTCCTTTATACGGCAATACACCTTTGTGCCGTTTGGAATCTGCATCACCTGACCACTGTCGTGTCCATAACATCTTCTGGCAGTTATGGACATCGCATTTACTCTTGATGCCAGAGTGCAAATATCCCTCTGTGCATCTCGCATATATAGAAATGCATCCTTTAAATGCTCTATAGTCAATAAAATACTGTCCCTGTCAAGGGTATCAATATTTTTAGTCAGGGAATCCGACCAAGCCACCCCAGCTCTGCACATCCAGGCTGAGGCGATCGCTGGTCGCAGTATAACACCAGTATGTGTGTATATACTTTTTATGATATTTTCCAGCCTCCTGTCAGCTGGTCCTTGAGGACGGCCCTATCTATAGACGGTACCGCCACTTGTTTTGATAAGCGTGTGAGCGCCTTATCCACCCTAAGGGGTGTTTCCCAACGCGCCCTAACTTCTGGCGGGAAAGGGTATACCGCCCATAATTTTCTATCGGGGGGAACCCACGCATCATCACACACTTTATTTAATTTATCTGATTCAGGAAAAACTATGGTAGTTTTTTCACATCCCACATAATACCCTCTTTTGTGGTACTTGTAGTATCAGAAATATGTAACACCTCCTTCATTGCCTTTAACGTGTGGCCCTAATAAGGAATATGTTTGTTTATTCACCGTCGACACTGGATTCAGTGTCCCTGTCTGTGTCTGTGTCGACCGACTAAAGTAAACGGGCGTTTTAAAACCCCTGACGGTGTTTTTGAGACGTCTGGACCGGTACTAATTGTTTGTCGGCCGTCTCATGTCGTCAACCGACCTTGCAGCGTGTTGACATTATCACGTAATTCCCTAAATAAGCCATCCATTCCGGTGTCGACTCCCTAGAGAGTGACATCACCATTACAGGCAATTGCTCCGCCTCCTCACTAACATCGTCCTCCTACATGTCGACACACACGTACCGACACACAGCACACACACAGGGAATGCTCTGATAGAGGACAGGACCCACTAGCCCTTTGGAGAGACAGAGGGAGAGTTTGCCAGCACACACCAAAAACGCTATAATTATATAGGGACAACCTTATATAAGTGTTTTCCCTTATAGCATCTTTTTTATATATTTCTAACGCCAAATTAGTGCCCCCCCTCTCTGTTTTAACCCTGTTTCTGTAGTGCAGTGCAGGGGAGAGCCTGGGAGCCTTCCCTCCAGCCTTTCTGTGAGGGAAAATGGCGCTGTGTGCTGAGGAGATAGGCCCCGCCCCTTTTTCGGCGGCCTCGTCTCCCGCTCTTAACGGATTCTGGCAGGGGTTAAATATCTCCATATAGCCTCCGGAGGCTATATGTGAGGTATTTTTAGCCAAAATAGGTATTCATTTGCCTCCCAGGGCGCCCCCCTCCCAGCGCCCTGCACCCTCAGTGACTGCCGTGTGAAGTGTGCTGAGAGGAAAATGGCGCACAGCTGCAGTGCTGTGCGCTACCTTTAGAAGACTGAGGAGTCTTCTGCCGCCGATTCTGGACCTCTTCTTACTTCAGCATCTGCAAGGGGGCCAGCGGCAAGGCTCCGGTGACCATCCAGGCTGTACCTGTGATCGTCCCTCTGGAGCTGATGTCCAGTAGCCAAGAAGCCAATCCATCCTGCACGCAGGTGAGTTCACTTCTTCTCCCCTAAGTCCCTCGTTGCAGTGATCCTGTTGCCAGCAGGAATCACTGTAAAATAAAAAACCTAAGCTAAACTTTTCTAAGCAGCTCTTTAGGAGAGCCACCTAGATTGCACCCTTCTCGGCCGGGCACAAAAATCTAACTGGCTTGGAGGAGGGTCATAGGGGGAGGAGCCAGTGCACACCACCTGATCGGAAAGCTTTACTTTTGTGCCCTGTCTCCTGCGGAGCCGCTATTCCCCATGGTCCTTTCAGGAACCCCAGCATCCACTAGGACGATAGAGAAATACCACATATCAGTGTGTGCTGGGAGCTGTGTTATTCCCCCTCACATATCACTGTACGGTCCCCTCTCCCCTATATAATAATAATACCACATATCAGTGTGTGTCGGGAGCTGTGTTATTCCCCCTCATATATCACTGTACAGCCCCCTCTCCCCTATATAATAATACCACATATCAGTGTGTGCCGGGAGCTGTGTTATCCCTCATCATATATCACTGTACAGCCCCCTCTCCCCTATATAATAATAATAATAATAATAATAATAATAATACCACATATCAGTGTGTGCCGGGAGCTGTGTTATTCCCCCTCATATATCACTGTACGGTCCCCTCTCCCCTATATAATAATAACACCACATATCAGTGTGTGCCGGGAGCTGTGTTATTCCCCCTCATATATCACTGTACAGTCCCCTCTCCCCTATATAATAATACCACATATCAGTGTGTGCCGGGAGCTGTGTTATTCCCCCTCATATATCACTGTACAGTCCCCTCTCCCCTATATAATAATAATACCACATATCAGTGTGTGTCGGGAGCTGTGTTATTCCCCCTCATATATCACTGTACGGTCCCCTCTCCCCTATATAATAAGATTTTAAACCTACCGGTAAATCTTTTTCTCGTAGTCCGTAGAGGATGCTGGGACTCCGTAAGGACCATGGGGATAGACGGGCTCCGCAGGAGACATGGGCACTTTAAGAAAGACTTTGACTCTGGGTATGCACTGGCTCCTCCCTCTATGCCTCTCCTCCAGACCTCAGTTAGAGAAACTGTGCCCAGAGGAGACGGACAGTACAAGGAAAGGATATTTGTAATCCAAGGGCAAGATCCATACCAGCCACACCAATCACACCGTATAACTTGTCATATACTACCCAGTTAACAGCATGAAAAAACAACATAGCATCAGTCCAAAACCGATGAAACTATAACATAACCCTTATGTAAGCAATAACTAAATACAAGTCTTGCAGAAGTAGTCCGCACTTGGGACGGGCGCCCAGCATCCTCTACGGACTACGAGAAAAAGATTTACCAGTAGGTTTAAAATCTTATTTTCTCTAACGTCCTAGAGGATGCTGGGACTCCGTAAGGACCATGGGGATTATACCAAAGCTCCCAAACGGGCGG
Organism: Pseudophryne corroboree; assembly: GCF_028390025.1. Lineage (NCBI taxonomy): Eukaryota > Metazoa > Chordata > Amphibia > Anura > Myobatrachidae > Pseudophryne > Pseudophryne corroboree. Next base: position 4,418,723 of record NW_026967519.1, read on the forward strand.
GAGAGTGCGGATGACTCTGCAGCACCGATTGAGCAAACAGGAGGTCCTCCTCAGCCAGGGTATCAAACTTATAGAACTTTGCAAAGGTGTTTGACCCCGACCAAGTAGCAGCTCGACACAGCTGTAGTGCCGAGACCCCTCGGGCAGCCGCTCAAGACGAGCCCACCTTCCTAGTGGAATGGGCCTTAACCGATTTTGGCAACGGCAATCCTGCTGGATCGTGTTACAGATCCAGCGAGCAATAGTCTGCTTTGAAGCAGGGCCGCCAACTTTGTTGGCTGCATACAGGACAAACAGTGCTTCTGTTTTTCTGATCCTAGCCGTTCTGGCCACGTAAATTTTCAAAGCCCTGACAACATCAAGGGACTCGGAATCCTCCAAGTCACGAGTAGCCACAGGCACGACAATAGGTTGGTTCATATGAAAGGATGAGACCACCTTAGGTAGGAATTGAGGACGGGTCCGCAACTACGCTCTATCCATATGGAAAACCAGATAGGGGCTTTAATGTGATAAAGCCGCCAATTCCGAAACTGGCCTAGCCGAAGCCAAGGCCAACAACATGACTACCTTCCAAGTGAGATATTTCAACTCCACTGTTTTCAGTGGTTCACACCAATGAGACTTAAGGAAACTTAACACCACGTTAAGGTCCCAAGGCGCCACCGGAGGTACAAAAGGAGGCTGAATATGCAGTACTCCCTTCACAAAAGTCTGTACTTCAGGTAAAGAGGCCAATTCCTTTTGAAAGAAAATGGATAAGGCCGAAATTTGAACTTTAATGGAGCCTAATTTTAGGCCCAAATTCACTCCAGTTTGTAGGAAGTGAAGAAAACGGCCTAGATGGAATACCTCCGTAGGAGCATTCCTGGGCTCACACCAAGAAACATATTTTCGCCATATTCGGTGATAATGTTTAGACGTCACTGCCTTCCTAGCCTTTATTAGCGTAGGAATTAGCTCATCCGGAATACCCTTTTCCGCTAGGATCCGGCGTTCAACCGCCATGCCGTCAAACGCAGCCGCGGTAAGTCTTGGAACAGACAGGGACCTTGTTTTAACAGGTCCTGCCTTAGAGGAAGAGGCCACGGATCTTCTGTGAGCATTTCTTGCAGATCCGGATACGAGGTCCTTCGTGGCCAATCTGGAACAATGAGAATTGTTCTCAATCCTCTTTTTCTTATTATCCTCAACACCTTGGGTATGAGAGGAAGAGGAGGAAACACATATACCGACTGGAACACCCACGGTGTCACTAGGGCGTCCACAGCTACCGCCTGAGGGTCTCTTGACCTGGCGCAATACCTTTGTAGCTTTTTGTTGAGACGGGATGCCATCATGTCTATTTGGGGTAGTCCCCACCGACTTGCAATCTGCGCGAAGACTTCCTGATGAAGTCCCCACTCTCCCGGATGCAGATAGTGTCTGCTGAGGAAGTCTGCTTCCCAGTTGTCCACTCCCGGAATGAACACTGCTGACAGAGCGCTTACATGATTCTCCGCCCAGCGAAGAATTCTGGTGGCTTCCGCCATTGTCACTCTGCTCCTTGTGCCGCCTTGGCGGTTTACATGAGCTACTGCGGTGATGTTGTCTGACTGGATCAGAACTGGTCGATTGCGAAGTAAGATCTCCGCTTGACGTAGGGCGTTGTATATGGCCCTTCGTTCCAGGATGTTGATGTGAAGACAAGTCTCTTGACTTGACCAAAGTCCTTGGAAATTTCTTCCCTGTGTGACTGCTCCCCAACCTCGGAGGCTCGCGTCCGTGGTCACCAGGATCCAGTCTGTATGCCGAACCTGCGGCCCTCTAGAAGGTGAGCCCTGTTTAGCCACCACAGGAGAGCTACTCTGGCCCTGGGGGACAGGGTGATCCGCTGATGCAGGTGCGACCCGGACCATTTGTCCAATTGGTCCCATTGGAAGGTCCTTGCATGGAATCTGCCGTATGGAATGGCTTCGTATGTTGCCACCATCTTTCCCAGAACTTGAGTGCAATGATGTACTGACACTTGTTTTGGCTTCAACAGGTTCATGACTAGAGTCATGAGTTCCTGCGCTTTTTCCGTCGGAAGAAAAACCCTCTTCTGGTCTGTGTCCAGAATCATGCCCAAGAAGGGCAGACGAGTTGTAGGATTCAGCTGCGACTTTGGAATATTGAGAATCCAGCCGTGTCGCTGTAACACATTCAGTGAAAGTGATACGCTGTTCAGCAACTTCTCCCGTGATCTCGCTTTTATGAGGAGATCATCCAAGTACGGGATAATTGTGACACCCTGCTTGCGTAGGAGCACCATCAATTCCGCCATTACCTTGGTGAAAATTCTCGGGGCCATGGAAAGCCCAAACGGCAACGTCTGAAACTGGTAATGACAATCCTGTACCGCAAATATCAAGTACGCCTGATGAGGAGGATATATGGGGACATGCAGGTATGCATCCTTTATGTCCAGAGATACCAAAAAATCTCCCCCTTCTAGGCTGGCGATGACCGCCCTGAGCGATTCCATCTTGAACTTGACCTGTTGTAAGTAAAGGTTCAGGGATTTTAAATTTAAAATGGGTCTGACCGAACCGTCCGTTTTCGGGACCACAAACAGAGTTGAGTAGTACCCCTGCCGTCTTTGAAGCAGGGGAACCTCTACCACCACTTGTTGAAGACACAATTTGTGAATCGCATGTAACACTATCTCCCTTTCCAGGGGGTGTTTCGGTACGGCCGATTAAAAAAACGGCGAGGAGGCACCTCTTCGAATTCCAGCTTGTAACCCTGGGAAACAATTTCTATTGCCCATGGATCCACCTGTGAGTGGACCCAGACGTGGCTGAACAGTCGAAGACGTGCCCCCACAGGAGCGGACTCCCTCAGGGGAGCCCCAGCGTCATGCGGTGGATTTTGCAGAGGCCGGGGAGGACTTCTGTTCCTGGGAACTAGTTGTGTTGTACAGCTTTTTCCCTCTGCCCTTACCTCTGGCAAGAAAGGACGATCCACGTGCTCTCTTGCTTTTATTGGAACGAAAGGACTGCATTTGATAATGAGGCGCTTTCTTAGATTGTGAGGGAATATATGGCAAAAAATTAGATTTACCTGCCGTAGCCGTGGAGACGAGGTCTGAGAGTCCCTCTCCAAACAATTCCTCACCCTTGTAAGGCAACAACTCCATATGTCTCTTGGAGTCGGCATCACCAGTCCACTGTCGGGTCCATAAGACACGCCTAGCAGAAATAGACATAGCGTTTATCTGGAACCCAGTAAACTAATGTCTCTTTGAGCATCCCTCATATACAAGACAGCATATTTTATATGCCCTAGGGTCAGTAAAATGGTATCCTTATCAAGAGTCTCAATATCCATTGATAAGGAATCTGTCCATGCTGCTACAGCACTGCAAACCCAGGCCGACGCAATAGCGGGTCTGAGTAACGTACCAGAATGTGTGTAAATGGACTTCAAGGTAACCTCCTGCTTGCGGTCAGCAGGATCCTTGAGGGTAGCCGTATCTTGGGATGGAAGCGCTATCTTTTTTGATAAGCGCGTCAAGGCCTTGTCCACCCTAGGGGAGGATTCCCACCGTATCCTGTCCTGCGACGGGAAAGTATACGCTGTTAGGATCCTTTTGGGAACCTGCAGTTTTTTGTCTGGAGTTTCCCACGCTTTTTCACATAATTCGTTCAGCTCATGTGATGAGGGAAAGGAGACCTCAGGTTTCTTTCCCTTATACATGTGTACCCTCGTGTCAGGGACAGGGGGTTCCTCAGTGATATGCAACACATCTTTTATTGCGATAATCATATATCGAATACATTTAGCCACCTTTGGCTGTAATTTTGTATCATCGTAATCGACACTGGAGTCTGAATCCGTGTCGGTATCTGTGTCAACTATTTGGGATAGTGGGCGCTACTGAGACCCCGAAGGTCCCGGCGACATAGGGACAGGCATGGGTTGACTGTGCCCCAGCTTCGGCTTTGTCCAGCCTTTTGTGCAATAAATTAACATTTGCACTAAAAACATTCCACATATCCATCCAGACCGGCATCGGCCCCGCCGACGGAGACCTAACATTCATAAACTCCCCCTCCTCCTTAGGTGAGCCCTCAACCTCAGACATGTCGACACACACGTACCGACACACCACACATACACAGGGAAGCTCTTTTCTGAAGACAGGTTCCCCACCAGGCCCTTTGGAGAGACAGAGAGAGAGTATGCCAGCACACACCCCAGCGCTATATGACCATGGTAAAAACACAGTATGTTTACCCAGTAGCGCTGTTTTGTGTATATGCGCCAATTATGTGCCCCCCCCTCTACTTTAAAACCCTCTGTCACCGTGTGTCAAGCAGGGGAGAGTCCGGAGAGCTTCCTCTCAGCGGTGCTGTGGAGAAAAATGGCGCTGGTGAGTGCTGAGTGAGAAGCCCCGACCCCTCGGCGGCGGGCTTCTGTCCCGCTTAAATTTTTCAATACATGGCGGGGGCTCTTAATATACATGTACAGTGCCCAGCTGTACATGTATATATCTATCTTTGCCATAAAAGAGGTTTATATTGCTGCCCAGGGCGCCCCCCCCCCCCCTGCGCCCTGCACCCTTACAGTGACCGAAGTGTGTGAGGTGAAGGGGAGCAATGGCGCACAGCTGCAGTGCTGTGCGTTACCTCAGTGAAGATCCAAATGTCTTCTGCCGCCTCAGATGGTCTTTTCCTCACATACTCACCCGGCTTCTTTCTTCCGGCTCTGCGAGGAGGACGGCGGCGCGGCTCTGGGACGGACGGCGAGGGTGAGACCTGCGTACCGATCCCTCTGGAGCTAATGGTGTCCAGTAGCCTAAGAAACAGAGCCCTGAAACTCAGAGAAGTGGGTCTGTTTCTCTCTCCTCAGTCCCTCGATGCAGGGAGTCTGTTGCCAGCAGGCTCCCTGAAAATAAAAAACCTAACAAAAATGCTTTCTTACAGGAAACTCAGGAGAGCTCCTGAAATGCACCCAGTCTCCACTGGGCACAGTATCAAACTGAGGTCTGGAGGAGGGGCATAGAGGGAGGAGCCAGTGCACACCCAGAGTCAAAGTCTTTCTTAAAGTGCCCATGTCTCCTGCGAAGCCCGTCTATCCCCATGGTCCTTACGGAGTCCCAGCATCCTCTAGGACGTTAGAGAAAATAAGAATTTACTTACCGATAATTCTATTTCTCGTAGTCCGTAGTGGATGCTGGGGACTCCGTCAGGACCATGGGGATTAGCGGCTCCGCAGGAGACAGGGCACAAAAGTAAAAGCTTTAGGACTAGGTGGTGTGCACTGGCTCCTCCCCCTATGACCCTCCTCCAAGCCTCAGTTAGGATACTGTGCCCGGACGAGCGTACACAATAAGGAAAGATCTTTGAATCCCGGGTAAGACTCATACCAGCCACACCAATCACACTGTACAACTTGTGATCTGAACCCAGTTAACAGCATGATAACAGAGGAGCCTCAGAAAAGATGGCTCACAACAATAATAACCCGATTTTTGTAACAATAACAATGTACAAGTATTGCAGACAATCCGCACTTGGGATGGGCGCCCAGCATCCACTACGGACTACGAGAAATAGAATTATCGGTAAGTAAATTCTTATTTTCTCTGACGTCCTAAGTGGATGCTGGGGACTCCGTCAGGACCATGGGGATTATACCAAAGCTCCCAAACTGGCGGGAGAGTGCGGATGACTCTGCAGCACCGAATGAGAGAACTCCAGGTCCTCCTCAGCCAATTTGTAGAATTTTGCAAACGTGTTTGCCCCTGACCAAGTAGCAGCTCGGCAAAGTTGTAAAGCCGAGCCCCCCCGGGCAGCCGCCCAAGATGAGCCCACCTTCCTTGTGGAATGGGCATTTACAGATTTTGGCTGTGGCAGGCCTGCCACAGAATGTGCAAGCTGAATTGTACTACAAATCCAACGAGCAATCGTCTGCTTAGAAGCAGGAGCACCCAGCTTGTTGGGTGCATACAGGATAAACAGCGAGTCAGTTTTCCTGACTCCAGCCGTCCTGGAAATATATATTTTTAGGGCCCTGACAACGTCTAGCAACTTGGAGTCCTCCAAGTCCCTAGTAGCCGCAGGCACCACAATAGGTTGGTTCAGGTGAAACGCTGACACCACCTTAGGGAGAAACTGGGGACGAGTCCGCAGTTCTGCCCTGTCCGAATGGAAAATCAGATATGGGCTTTTGTGAGACAAAGCCGCCAATTCTGACACTCGCCTGGCCGAGGCCAGGGCCAACAGCATGGTCACTTTCCATGTGAGATATTTCAAATCCACAGATTTGAGCGGTTCAAACCAATGTGATTTGAGGAATCCCAGAACTACGTTGAGATCCCACGGTGCCACTGGAGGCACAAAAGGGGGTTGTATATGCAGTACTCCCTTGACGAATGTCTGGACTTCAGGAACTGAAGCCAATTCTTTCTGGAAGAAAATCGACAGGGCCGAAATTTGAACCTTAATGGACCCTAATTTGAGGCCCATAGACACTCCTGTTTGCAGGAAATGCAGGAATCGACCGAGTTGAAATTCCTCCGTGGGGGCCTTCCTGGCCTCACACCACGCAACATATTTTCGCCAAATGCGGTGATAATGTTGTGCGGTCACCTCCTTCCTGGCTTTGACCAGGGTAGGTATGACCTCTTCCGGAATGCCTTTTTCCCTTAGGATCCGGCGTTCAACCGCCATGCCGTCAAACGCAGCCGCGGTAAGTCTTGGAACAGACAGGGTCCTTGCTGAAGCAAGTCCCTTCTTAACGGCAGAGGCCATGGGTCCTCTGTGAGCATCTCTTGATGTTCCGGGTACCAAGTCCTCCTTGGCCAATCCGGAGCCACGAGTATAGTTCTTACTCCTCTCCGTCTTATAATTCTCAGTACCTTGGGTATGAGAGGAAGAGGAGGGAACACATACACTGACTGGTACACCCACGGTGTTACCAGAGCGTCCACAGCTATTGCCTGAGGGTCCCTTGACCTGGCGCAATACCTGTCCAGTTTTTTGTTGAGGCGGGACGCCATCATGTCCACCTTTGGTTTTTCCCAATGATTCACAATCATGTGGAAGACTTCCGTGTGAAGTCCCCACTCTCCCGGGTGGAGGTCGTGCCTGCTGAGGAAGTCTGCTTCCCAGTTGTCCACTCCCGGAATGAACACTGCTGACAGTGCTATCACATGATTTTCCGCCCAGCGAAGAATCCTTGCAGTTTCTGCCATTGCCCTCCTGCTTCTTGTGCCGCCCTGTCTGTTTACGTGGGCGACTGCCGTGATGTTGTCCGACTGGATCAGCACCGGCTGACCTTGAAGCAGAGGTCTTGCTAGGCATAGAGCATTGTAAATTGCCCTTAGCTCCAGTATATTTATGTGGAGAGAAGTCTCTAGACTTGACCACGTTCCCTGGAAATTTCTTCCCTGTGTGACTGCTCCCCAGCCTCTCAGGCTGGCATCCGTGGTCACCAGGATCCAATCCTGAATGCCGAATCTGCGGCCCTCTAGTAGATGAGCACTCTGCAGCCACCACAGAAGAGACACCCTTGTCCTCGGAGACAGGGTTATCCGCTGATGCATCTGAAGATGCGATCCGGACCATTTGTCCAGCAGATCCCACTGAAAAGTTCTTGCGTGAAATCTGCCGAATGGAATCGCTTCGTAAGAAGCCACCATTTTTCCCAGGACCCTTGTGCAATGATGCACTGACACTTTTCCTGGTTTTAGGAGGTTCCTGACTAGCTCGGATAACTCCCTGGCTTTCTCCTCCGGGAGAAACACCTTTTTCTGGACTGTGTCCAGAATCATCCCTAGGAACAGCAGACGTGTCGTCGGGATCAGCTGCGATTTTGGAATATTTAGAATCCACCCGTGCTGTTGTAGCAGTACCCGAGATAGTGCTACTCCGACCTCCAACTGTTCCCTGGACTTTGCCCTTATCAGGAGATCGTCCAAGTAAGGGATAATTAAGACGCCTTTTCTTCGAAGAAGAATCATCATTTCGGCCATTACCTTGGTAAAGACCCGGGGTGCCGTGGACAATCCAAACGGCAGCGTCTGAAACTGATAATGACAGTTCTGTACTACGAACCTGAGGTACCCTTGGTGAGAAGGGCAAATTGGGACATGAAGGTAAGCATCCTTGATGTCCAGGGACACCATATAGTCCCCTTCTTCCAGGTTCGCTATCACTGCTCTGAGTGACTCCATCTTGAATTTGAACCTTTGTATGTAAGTGTTCAAAGATTTCAGATTTAGAATAGGTCTCACCGAGCCGTCTGGCTTCGGTACCACAAATAGTGTGGAATAATACCCCTCTCCCTGTTGTAGGAGGGGTACTTTGATTATCACCTGCTGGGAATACAGCTTGTGAATTGCTTCCAATACTGCCTCCCTGTCGGAGGGAGACGTTGGTAAAGCAGACTTCAGGAACCTGCGAGGGGGAGACGTCTCGAATTCCAATCTGTACCCCTGGGATACTACCTGTAGGATCCAGGGGTCCACTTGCGAGTGAGCCCACTGCGCGCTGAAACTCTTGAGACGACCCCCCACCGCACCTGAGTCCGCTTGTAAGGCCCCAGCGTCATGCTGAGGACTTGGCAGAAGCGGTGGAGGGCTTCTGTTCCTGGGAAGAGGCTGTCTGCTGCAGTCTTTTTCCCTTTCCTCTACCCCGGGGCAGATATGACTGGCCTTTTGCCCGCTTGCCCTTATGGGGACGAAAGGACTGAGGCTGAAAAGACGGTGTCTTTTTCTGCTGAGAGGTGAGTTGGGGTAAAAAGGTGGATTTTCCAGCTGTTGCCGTGGCCACCAGGTCCGAAAGACCGACCCCAAATAACTCCTCCCCTTTATACGGCAATACTTCCATGTGCCGTTTGGAATCCGCATCACCTGACCACTGTCGTGTCCATAAACATCTTCTGGCAGAAATGGACATCGCACTTACTCTTGATGCCAGGGTGCAAATATCCCTCTGTGCATCACGCATATATAGAAACGCATCTTTTAAACGCTCTATAGTCAATAAAATACTGTCCCTGTCAAGGGTATCAATATTTTCAGTCAGGGACTCCGACCACGCCACCCCAGCGCTGCACATCCAGGCTGAGGCAATCGCTGGTCGCAGTATAACACCAGTATGTGTGTATATACTTTTTAGGACATTTTCCAGCTTCCTATCAACTGGCTCCTTGAGGGCGGCCGTATCAGGAGACGGTAACGCCACTTGTTTTGATAAGCGTGTGAGTGCCTTATCCACCCTAGGGGGTGTTTCCCAACGCGCCCTAACTTCTGGCGGGAAAGGGTATAATGCCAATAATTTCTTAGATATCAGCAATTTTTTATCGGGGGAGACCCACGCATCATCACACACTTCATTTAATTCTTCTGATTCAGGAAAAACTACGGGTAGTTTTTTCACACCCCACATAATACCCTTTTTTGTGGTACTTGTAGTATCAGAAATATGCAAAGCCTCCTTCATTGCCGTGATCATGTAACGTGTGGCCCTACTGGAAAATACGTTTGTTTCTTCACCGTCGACACTGGAGTCAGTGTCCGTGTCTGTGTCGACCGACTGAGGTAATGGGCGCTTTAGAGCCCCTGACGGTGTTTGAGACGCCTGGACAGGCACTAACTGACTTGCCGGCTGTCTCATGTCGTCAACAGTTTTTTGTAAAGTGCTGACACTATCACGTAATTCCTTAAATAAGACCATCCAGTCAGGTGTCGACTCCCTAGGGGGTGACATCACTAATACAGGCAATTGCTCCACCTCCACACCATTTTCCTCCTCATACATGTCGACACACGCGTACCGACACACAGCACACACACAGGGAATGCTCTGATAGAGGACAGGACCCCACTAGCCCTTTGGGGAGACAGAGGGAGAGTTTGCCAGCACACACCAGAGCGCTATATATGTATAGGGACAACCTTATAAATAAGTGTTTCTCCCTTATAGCTGCTATATATGTTTTTATATGCCAAATTAGTGCCCCCCCTCTCTTTTTTACCCTGTTTCTGTAGTGCAGGACTGCAGGGGAGAGTCAGGGAGATGTCCTTCCAGCGGAGCTGTGAGGGAAAATGGCGCTTGTGTGCTGAGGAGATAGGCTCCGCCCCCTTCACGGCGGCCTTTCTCACGCTTTTTATGAGGTAAAATGGCAGGGGTTAAATACATCCATATAGCCCAGGAGCTATATGTGATGTATTTTTTACCATAAATAGTGTTTTCATTGCGTCTCAGGGCGCCCCCCCCCAGCGCCCTGCACCCTCAGTGACCGGAGTGTGAAGTGTGCTGAGAGCAATGGCGCACAGCTGCAGTGCTGTGCGCTACCTTTCTTGAAGACAAGATGCCTTCTGCCGCCGATTTTCCGGACCTCTTCAGTCTTCTGGCTCTGTAAGGGGGACGGCGGCGCGGCTCCGGGACCCATCCATGGCTGGGCCTGTGATCGTCCCTCTGGAGCTAATGTCCAGTAGCCAAGAAGCCCAATCCACTCTGCACGCAGGTGAGTTCGCTTCTTCTCCCCTTAGTCCCTCGATGCAGTGAGCCTGTTGCCAGCAGGACTCACTGAAAATAAAAAAACCTAAGTCTATACTTTTATTCTAAGCAGCTCAGGAGAGCTACCTAGATTGCACCCTTCTCGGCCGGGCACAAAAACCTAACTGAGGCTTGGAGGAGGGTCATAGGGGGAGGAGCCAGTGCACACCACCTAGTCCTAAAGCTTTTACTTTTGTGCCCTGTCTCCTGCGGAGCCGCTAATCCCCATGGTCCTGACGGAGTCCCCAGCATCCACTTAGGACGTCAGAGAAAATAATAATACCACATATCAGTGTGTGTCGGGAGCTGTGTTATTACCCCTCATATATCACTGTACGGTCCCCTCTCCCCTATATAATAATAATACCACATATCAGTGTGTGTCGGGAGCTGTGTTTTTCCCCCTCATATATCACTGTACAGTCCCCTCTCCCATATATAATAATAATACCACATATCAGTGTGTGTCGGGAGCTGTGTTATTCCCCCTCATATATCACTGTACAGTCTCCTCTCCCCTATATAATAATACCACATATCAGTGTGTGCCGGGGGCTGTGTTATTCCCCATCATATATCACTGTACAGTCTCCTCTCCCCTATATAATAATACCACATATCAGTGTGTGCCGGGAGCTGTGTTATCCCCCATCATATATCACTGTACAGTCCCCTCTCCCCTATATAATAATAATACCACATATCAGTGTGTGCCGGGAGCTGTGTTATTCCCCCTCATATATCACTGTACGGTCCCCTCTCCGCTATATAATAATAATACCACATATCAGTGTGTGTCGGGAGCTGTATTATCCCCCTCATATATCACTGTACAGTCCCCTCTCCCCTATATAATAATACTACTACATATCAGTGTGTGCCGTGAGCTGTGTTATTCCCCCTCATATATCACTGTACAGTCCCCTCTCCCCTATATAATAATAATACCACATATCAGTGTGTGCCGGGGGCTGTGTTATCCCCCTCATAGATCACTGTACGGTCCCCTCTCCCCTATATAATAATACCACATATCAGTGTGTGTCGGGAGCTGTATTATCCCCCTCATATATCACTGTACAGTCCCCTCTCCCCTGTATAATAATACTACTACATATCAGTGTGTGCCGGGAGCTGTGTTATTCCCCCTCATATATCACTGTACGGTCCCCTCTCCCCTATATAATAATAATACCACATATCAGTGTGTGCCGGGAGCTGTGTTATTTCCCCTCTCATATCACTGTACGGTCCCCTCTCTCCTATATAATAATAATACCACATATCTGTGTGTGCCGGGGGCTGTGTTATTCCCCCTCATATATCACTGTACAGTCCCCAGTCCCTTATATAATAATATTACCACATATCACTGTGTGCCGGGAGCTGTGTTATCCCCCATCATATATCACTGTACAGTCCCCTCTCCCCTATATAATAATAATACCACATATCAGTGTGTGCCGGGAGCTGTGTTATTTCCCCTCTCATATTACTGTACGGTCCCCTCTCCCCTATATAATAATAATACCACATATCAGTGTGTGCCGGGAGCTGTGTTATTCCCCCTCATATATCACTGTACGGTCCCCTCTCCCCTAAATAATAATAATACCACATGTCACTGTGTGCCGGGAGCTATGTTATTCCTCCTTATATATCAATGTACGGTCCCCTCTCCCCTATATAATAATAATACCACATATCAGAGTGTGCCGGGAGCTGTGTTATCCCCCATCATATATCACTGTACAGTCCCCTCTCCCCTATATAATAATACCACATATCAGTGTGTGCCGGGGGCTGTGTTATTCCCCCTCATATATCACTGTACAGTCCCCTCTCCCCTATATAATAATAATACCACATATCAGTGTGTGTCGGGAGCTGTGTTATTCCCCCTCACATATCACTGTACGGTCCCCTCTCCCCTAAATAATAATAATACCACATATCAGTGTGTGCCGGGAGCTGTGTTATTCCCCCTCATATATCACTGTACAGTCCCCTCTCCCCTATATAATAATAATACCACATATCAGTGTGTGCTGGGAGCTGTGTTATCCCTCATCATATATCACTGTACAGCCCCCTCTCCCCTATATAATAATAATACCACATATCAGTGTGTGACGGGAGCTGTGTTATTTCCCCTCATATATCACTGTACAGCCCCCTCTCCCCTATATAATAATACCACATATCAGTGTGTGACGGGAGCTGTGTTATTTCCCCTCATATATCACTGTACAGTCTCCTCTCCCCTATATAATAATAATACCACATATCAGTGTGTGCCGGGAGCTGTGTTATTCCCCCTCATATATCACTGTACAGTCTCCTCTCCCCTATATAATAATAATACCACATATCAGTGTGTGCCGGGAGCTGTGTTATTACCTCTCATATATCACTGTACGGTCCCCTCTCCCCTATATAATAATACCACATATCAGTGTGTGTCGGGGGCTGTGTTATTCCCCCTCATATATCACTGTACGGTCCCCTCTCCCCTATATAATAATAATACCACATATCAGTTTGTGTCGGGAGCTGTGTTATTCCCCTCATATATCACTGTACGGTCCCCTCTCCCATATATAATAATAATACCACATATCAGTGTGTGCCGGGAGCTGTGTTATCCCCCATCATATATCACTGTACGGTCCCCTCTCCCCTATATAATAATAATACCACATATCAGTGTGTGCCGGGAGCTGTGATATTCCCCCTCATATATCACTGTACAGTCCCCTCTCCCCTATATAATAATACCACATATCAGTGTGTGTCGGGAGCTGTGTTATTCCCCCTCATATATCACTGTACGGTCCCCTCTCCCCTATATAATAATAATACCACATATCAGTGTGTGCCGGGAGCTGTGTTATCCCCCATCATATATCACTGTACAGTCCCCTCTCCCCTATATAATAATAATACCACATATCAGTGTGTGCCGGGAGCTGTGTTATTCCCCCTCATATATCACTGTACAGTCCCCTCTCCCCTATATAATAATACCACATATCAGTGTGTGTCGGGAGCTGTGTTATTCCCCCTCATATATCACTGTACGGTCCCCTCTCCCCTATATAATAATAATACCACATATCAGTGTGTGCCGGGAGCTGTGTTATCCCCCATCATATCTCACTGTACAGTCCCCTCTCCCCTATATAATAATAATACCACATATCAGTGTGTGCCGGGAGCTGTGTTATTCCCCCTCATATATCACTGTACAGTCCTCTCTCCCCTATATAATAATACCACATATCAGTGTGTGCCGGGAGCTGTGTTATCCCCCATCATATATCACTGTACAGTCCCCTCTCCCCTATATAATAATAATACCACATATCAGTGTGACGGGAGCTGTGGTATTCCCCCTCATATATCACTGCACTGTCCCCCCAAGGGGTAGTGGTTGTACCGCAGCCTCGGATGGGGAGGTGGCGGCGAGGCAGCAATTTCAGCCACACTGGGTGGCAGGGGGCAGCAGATAACAGTTAGCCCCTGCTGCTGCCAGTCCCCCCCCCAGTGCACCTTGCTGACCCTGGGGAGAGCCCAGCAGTCCTCCAGACTGCAGGGCTAAGGGAGCCCAGTGCTGAGCACAGTAAAAGCACAATAGCAATGTTTTTAAATGTAATTAACATATATTGTGCTGTGAGGCACTGCAGTGCCCGAGTATGTGGAGCCTGTGCCTCAGTGTATATTTAAGCAACAATGGACCTCATTCCGAGTTGATCGCTCGCTAGCAGATTTTAGCAGCCTTGCAAATGCATAGTCGCCACCCACGGGGGAGTGTATTTTCGCTTTGCAGGAGTGCGAACGCCTGTGCATCCAAGCGGCAGCAAACAGATTTTGTGCAGAATAAGACCAGCCCTGTATTTACTTATTCTATGCGATGATTGCTGCGACGAAGGTCCTGGTATTGACGTCAGATACCCGTCCAGCAAACGCCTGGCCATGCCTGCGTTTTTCCAAACACTCCCAGAAAACGGTCAGTTGACACCCAGAAACTCCCACTTCCTGTCAATCTCCTTGCGTCCGCCAGTGCGACTGGAAGCGTTGCTAGAACCTGTGCAAAACCACAAAGTTCTTTGTACTTCTACGACGCGTCTGTGCATTGCGGTGCATACACATGCGCAGATTAGCCCTGTTCTGCCATAATCGCTGTGCTGCGAAAATCCGTAGCGAGTGATCAACTCGGAATGACCCCCAATGTACAAAGTGTATTTAAATGTATTTTAAAGGAAACTACACTTACTTGGTTGTTTGCCCCAGGAGGGGGGAATCCATTACTGTTCAGGCTGTTGGATTCCCCCAGTCTATGCTGCCTATCTCTGGAGCCTGAATTCAGGCTGCAGATGGTGAGCTGGGTCCCGGGCAGATTTCTGGAAGTAAGTTTAGGCGGGTAAACTTAGCCCAGCCCAGACTGAACGTCACCGGGGCGGATACCGATCCTCCAGGATGGGGGCAGTCAAAGGAGAGTGACCACTCCCCACTGTCCATAGAGGACAATGGTAGCTGTGCATGTGACCAAGGCACGCACACCACATTAGTAAACAATGATTGGTTGAGAACAACAGGATGGGCTTACCCTCTGTGGTATTGTGGTAGGATAAAAGGAGGGCTGCAGCCCTATGAAAAGTGTATTATACCATTCGCACTCTGCTGCAAACATCTTGCTGTACTGCAGAAGTTCTTTTCAGAACTATTTTTGGCAAATAAACATCTTCTGCCTCAAGATGAACGCTTCATTTTGTGACCTGCAGGGCTAGGCCAAACCTACAGTAGCTCCGTTACTCAGCTGTCCAGGGTACACCCAGCGTCT
This sequence comes from Pseudophryne corroboree, assembly GCF_028390025.1. Classification (NCBI taxonomy): domain Eukaryota; kingdom Metazoa; phylum Chordata; class Amphibia; order Anura; family Myobatrachidae; genus Pseudophryne; species Pseudophryne corroboree. The sequence continues at coordinate 4,434,098 of NW_026967519.1, forward strand.
CCAAGCTCTGCCTTCTGCCTGCTACCGTGCCGTGCTTTGGCAAGCGTCTATTGGGGATACGTCAACACAGCATGTCGACGCATACTGAGCAGAACCGTGGTTCCAGACGAAACGGCAGGGAGGAGTCTGGTGGTGGCAGCGTACTACCCGCCCATTGCACAGTGGGTGGAGTCAGTAACAGGTGGTTACTGACGATAAGCAAGAATCCTCTAATTGGCCAGGTCCAGTGTGACCTAACTCTCCATTCTGTGACTGGAGGCGGGACGTGAAGCGGTGAGGGCTCTCGTACGGAACCGTCCGGTCACAATAATAATACCACATATCAGTGTGTGCCGGGAGCTGTGTTATTCCCCTCATATATCACTGTACAGCCCCCTCTCCCCTATATAATAATACCACATATCAGTGTGTGCCGGGAGCTGTGTTATTCCCCTCATATATCACTGTACAGCCCCCTCTCCCCTATATAATAATACCACATATCAGTGTGTGCCGGGAGCTGTGTTATCCCCCATCATATATCACTGTACAGCCCCCTCTCCCCTATATAATAATACCACATATCAGTGTGTGCCGGGAGCTGTGTTATCCCCCATCATATATCACTGTACAGTCCCCTCTCCCCTATATAATAATACCACATATCAGTGTGTGCCGGGAGCTGTGTTATTCCCCTGATATATCACTGTACAGTCCCCTCTCCCCTATATAATAATACCACATATCAGTGTGTGCCGGGGGCTGTGTTATCCCCCATCATATATCACTGTACCAGTGGCGTGCGGTGAGGTCAGTGGCTGGTGAGGCACTGCAGCCATAATGTCCTTTGAGTGCCGCCGATGACTCCTACAGCCGCTGATCCAATGCCCGCTACTGGCAATGCCACCGCCAATGCCCGCAGCCTGCCTGCTTATCAAACTTGTGATGTGGAATAGAGGGAGATTGGAGAGAGAAGGAATAGAGGGAGATTGGAGAGAGAAGGAATAGAGGGAGAAGGAAGAGAGAAGGAATAGAGGGAGAAGGAAGAGAGAAGGAATAGAGGGAGATCGGAGAGAGAAGGAATAGAGGGAGAAGGAAGAGAGAAGGAATAGAGGGAGATTGGAGAGAGAAGGAATAGAGGGAGATTGGAGAGAGAAGGAATAGAGGGAGAAGGAAGAGAGAAGGAATAGAGGGAGAAGGAAGAGAGAAGGAATAGAGGGAGAAGGAAGAGAGAAGGAATAGAGGGAGATCGGAGAGAGAAGGAATAGAGGGAGAAGGAAGAGAGAAGGAATAGAGGGAGATTGGAGAGAGAAGGAATAGAGGGAGATTGGAGAGAGGAGGAATAGAGGGTGATTGGAGAGAGGAGGAATAGGGGGAGACTGGAGAGAGAGAGGAGGAATAGAGGGGAGACAACATAGAGGGAGAGGGGAGGAATGGGAGAGACGGCAGGCAGCGAGAGAGGAATAGTGGAAGAAGGAATACAGAGAAGGAATAGGGGGAGAAGGAAGAGGGAGAAGGAATAGAGGGAGATGGGAGCGAGTGAAGGAATAGAGGGAGATGAGAGAGAGAGAGAGAGAGAGAGAGAGAAGGAATAGAGATTGCAGAGAGAGAGAGAGAGAGGAGGAATAGGGGTATACGGTAAAGAGGAGAAGTATCGGGGAAACAGGAGAGAGGAGAAATGGGGAGGAGATGGGAGTGAGAGAGAAACAGAGGGAGATGGCAGAGAGGAGGAATAGGGGGTGACTGGAGAGATGAAAGAGAGAGAGAGGAGGAATAGGGGGAGACCACCAAATATAGCAATAAGCCAGTATGTAAGTAAAAATCAGAAGGGTGGTATTCAGTATACCGGTTGTTGGGATCCCGGCGCACAGTATACCGGTGCCGGAATCCCGACAACCAGCATACAGACACCTTTCCTCCCTCTTGGGAGAAAAGAGGGGCTTGTCCCGCTGTCGCTAAGCTGGCGGTCGGGATCCCGGCGCCGGTATGCTGGCCACCAGGGAACCGGCCGCCGGCAACTCATACAATACCCAAATCAGAACTAGTTAATGCAAGGAAAAGGTACTACAAGCAGTTACAAATGGGGGAATAAGGCAAGAGGGAGAGACAGTGATGTGGGAGATGGAGGGGGGCAGAATAGAGAGAGAGAGAGAGGGGGTGGATAGGGAGATAGGGGGGCAGAGGAAGAGAGAGTAAACAAGAGAGAGCGGGGGGGAGGAGGCAAGATAGAGTGGGAGCTGAGGGGGAGATAGATATAAAGAGAGAGTGGGAGCTGAGGGGGAGATAGATAGAGAGAGTGGGAGCTGAGGGGGAGATAGATAGAAAGAGAGAGTGGGAGCTGAGGGGGAGATAGATAGATAGATAGATAGATAGATAGATAGATAGATAGATAGATAGATAGAGAGACTGGGAGCTGAGGGGGAGATAGATAGAAAGAGAGAGTGGGAGCTGAGGGGGAGATAGATAGAAAGAGAGAGTGGGAGCTGAGGGGGAGATAGATAGATAGATAGATAGATAGATAGATAGATAGATAGATAGAGAGACTGGGAGCTGAGGGGGAGATAGATAGAAAGAGAGAGTGGGAGCTGAGGGGGAGATAGATAGAAAGAGAGAGTGGGAGCTGAGGGGGAGATAGATAGATAGATAGATAGATAGATAGATAGATAGATAGATAGAGAGACTGGGAGCTGAGGGGGAGATAGATAGAAAGAGAGAGTGGGAGCTGAGGGGGAGATAGATAGAAAGAGAGAGTGGGAGCTGAGGGGGAGATAGATAGAAAGAGAGAGTGGGAGCTGAGGGGGAGATAGATAGAAAGAGAGAGTGGGAGCTGAGGGGGAGATAGATAGAAAGAGAGAGTGGGAGCTGAGGGGGAGATAGATAGATAGATAGATAGATAGATAGATAGATAGATAGATAGATAGATAGAGAGACTGGGAGCTGAGGGGGAGATAGATAGAAAGAGAGAGTGGGAGCTGAGGGGGAGATAGATAGAAAGAGAGAGTGGGAGCTGAGGGGGAGATAGATAGATAGATAGATAGATAGATAGATAGATAGATAGATAGATAGAGAGACTGGGAGCTGAGGGGGAGATAGATAGAAAGAGAGAGTGGGAGCTGAGGGGGAGATAGATAGATAGATAGATAGATAGATAGATAGATAGATAGATAGATAGAGAGACTGGGAGCTGAGGGGGAGATAGATAGAAAGAGAGAGTGGGAGCTGAGGGGGAGATAGATAGAAAGAGAGAGTGGGAGCTGAGGGGGAGATAGATAGATAGATAGATAGATAGATAGATAGATAGATAGAGAGACTGGGAGCTGAGGGGGAGATAGATAGAAAGAGAGAGTGGGAGCTGAGGGGGAGATAGATAGAAAGAGAGAGTGGGAGCTGAGGGGGAGATAGATAGAAAGAGAGAGTGGGAGCTGAGGGGGAGATAGATAGAAAGAGAGAGTGGGAGCTGAGGGGGAGATAGATAGAAAGAGAGAGTGGGAGCTGAGGGGGAGATAGATAGAAAGAGAGAGTGGGAGCTGAGGGGGAGATAGATAGAAAGAGAGAGTGGGAGCTGAGGGGGAGATAGATAGAAAGAGAGAGTGGGAGCTGAGGGGGAGATAGATAGAAAGAGAGAGTGGGAGCTGAGGGGGAGATAGATAGAAAGAGAGAGTGGGAGCTGAGGGGGAGATAGATAGAAAGAGAGAGTGGGAGCTGAGGGGGAGATAGATAGAGAGCGTGGGAGCTGAGGGGGAGATAGATAGATAGATAGATAGATAGATAGATAGATAGATAGATAGATAGATAGATAGATAGAGAGACTGGGAGCTGAGGGGGAGATAGATAGAGAGAGAGAGTGGGAGCTGAGGGGGAGATAGATAGAAAGAGAGAGTGGGAGCTGAGGGGGAGATAGATAGAAAGAGAGAGTGGGAGCTGAGGGGGAGATAGATAGAAAGAGAGAGTGGGAGCTGAGGGGGAGATAGATAGAAAGAGAGAGTGGGAGCTGAGGGGGAGATAGATAGAAAGAGAGAGTGGGAGCTGAGGGGGAGATAGATAGAAAGAGAGAGTGGGAGCTGAGGGGGAGATAGATAGATAGATAGATAGATAGATAGATAGATAGATAGATAGATAGATAGAGAGACTGGGAGCTGAGGGGGAGATAGATAGAAAGAGAGAGTGGGAGCTGAGGGGGAGATAGATAGAAAGAGAGAGTGGGAGCTGAGGGGGAGATAGATAGAAAGAGAGAGTGGGAGCTGAGGGGGAGATAGATAGAAAGAGAGAGTGGGAGCTGAGGGGGAGATAGATAGAAAGAGAGAGTGGGAGCTGAGGGGGAGATAGATAGAAAGAGAGAGTGGGAGCTGAGGGGGAGATAGATAGAAAGAGAGAGTGGGAGCTGAGGGGGAGATAGATAGAAAGAGAGAGTGGGAGCTGAGGGGGAGATAGATAGAAAGAGAGAGTGGGAGCTGAGGGGGAGATAGATAGAAAGAGAGAGTGGGAGCTGAGGGGGAGATAGATAGAAAGAGAGAGTGGGAGCTGAGGGGGAGATAGATAGATAGATAGATAGATAGATAGATAGATAGATAGATAGATAGATAGAGAGACTGGGAGCTGAGGGGGAGATAGATAGAAAGAGAGAGTGGGAGCTGAGGGGGAGATAGATAGAAAGAGAGAGTGGGAGCTGAGGGGGAGATAGATAGAAAGAGAGAGTGGGAGCTGAGGGGGAGATAGATAGAAAGAGAGAGTGGGAGCTGAGGGGGAGATAGATAGAAAGAGAGAGTGGGAGCTGAGGGGGAGATAGATAGAAAGAGAGAGTGGGAGCTGAGGGGGAGATAGATAGAAAGAGAGAGTGGGAGCTGAGGGGGAGATAGATAGAAAGAGAGAGTGGGAGCTGAGGGGGAGATAGATAGAAAGAGAGAGTGGGAGCTGAGGGGGAGATAGATAGAAAGAGAGAGTGGGAGCTGAGGGGGAGATAGATAGAAAGAGAGAGTGGGAGCTGAGGGGGAGATAGATAGAAAGAGAGAGTGGGAGCTGAGGGGGAGATAGATAGAGAGCGTGGGAGCTGAGGGGGAGATAGATAGATAGATAGATAGATAGATAGATAGATAGATAGATAGATAGATAGATAGAGAGACTGGGAGCTGAGGGGGAGATAGATAGAGAGAGAGAGTGGGGGGCCAACGGACTGACAAAGAGATGCTGAACAGCACTTGCCACCTTTACAACTCGTTTGTTTTACCTACCTGCCACTGTGGCGTGGACAATCATGCTGCTGCTGCACATGGAAATTGATTCCCTCTCATGGACATGATCATGTCAGGGGACATGGAGAAGTACTATTGACCCCTTCTCCCACCTCTAGCTGTGGAGTCCCAAACAGGCAGCATGAGGGAGTATGGGGGAGGAGCTGGCCTCCGGCTGGCCAATTCCCATCCACACAGGCTGTATTACTGACTCTGGGGGGAGGAGCTGAGAACGCGGCTCCTCCTCCCCCTCCTGTCCGGAACCCGAACACTACAGCAGTAGGTGGCCACATTACCGCGGACTCTGGGGCACTGGCAGCGGGCAGCGCAGCGATGGCAGCAACGCTGCCCGCTGCCAGTGCCCCAGAGTCCGCGGCCCTGAACACTGGCGCTGTCTGAGAAAGTCGGCGATGGGCGGCTCTCGGTGGGGGGGCAGGATCTCCGCTGCAGCGCCCTGCATATAATCGGCTGTACAATCCAGCAGGGAGGGGGGACGATTATTGGCCGCTGCTGGCATAAAATCGGGGGCAGGGTGTGTGTTACTCGTATCTGCGTGCCAGCCCAAGAATGGGGAGTGGTTTGGTGCCGGGCAGCCAGTTCGGCCCTGCCCACTGCCCAATCACATCTGTGTTAGTGACAGGGGCGTGCTTTCGTATGGGCTGAAAGCACGCCCCTGTCGCAGAGGCACTTCTATGGGTGCCGCTTATGTGGCTTTTTTTAATGGGCTTCTACTGCCGCTTCTACTGCCCGGTGTTTGGCCCCGCCCCCCATTTCCGGACCTTTTATATTGACAGCAGGAGGCATCGAAAACGGTGCCTCCGAACATGTTTAAAACTTTTTTTTACATGCTTTAAATAATATAAAGAATAACACATACATATGACACAGAACCTGTGTCATAACGTATCTTCTTTGTAATTTGAATGATTAGGGACAGGGGAGGCACTGCCTCCCCTGCCTCCCCTGACTGCACGTCCCTGCACTGTACAGCCCCCTCTCCCCTATATAATAATACCACATATCAGTGTGTGCCGGGGGCTGTGTTATTCCCCCTCATATATCACTGTACAGTCCCCTCTCCCCTATATAATAATACCACATATCAGTGTGTGCCGGGGGCTGTGTTATCCCCCATCATATATCACTGTACAGTCCCCTCTCCTCTATATAATAATACCACATATCAGTGTGTGCTTGGAGCTGTGTTATTCCCCTCATATATCACTGTACAGTCCCCTCTCCCCTATATAATAATATCTGACAATTAAACATAGTTACCTTGACACCTTTGAAATGGCTCCTGGGTGATCTCCCTGTGGCCCCGCCCTTTCTGCAGTGTCACGTGTTAGGAATTAGTCTATGAGACAATTAAAACATGGCTGCCTCTCTTCTTCCTCTAGAGTTAAATTTGTGATCAGTCAATAAAATCATTTAAGACCAGTCGATGACTGCAGCCCTACAGACGGTGGGTGGGCTGCTCGACGCCTATACCCGATCTACACGGACACTGATGTTGCGACGGGCATTGAAAACGCACTTCCGGTGTGTGGTACGCACAGGCCGGAGGTTAGGTGAAACGCAAAGATCGGTAGTAAGCGGGACCGCACAGGCCGGAAATAGTGTATGATTGGCACGGGCTGCACTCCCTGTGTCCGGCCCCTCCCCTCCTATCCCCACCCCCTCCCACTCAAGCATCGCCCTTTGTTATGTTGATTACCTGTCATGTCCTCAGTGCCGGAGGCCGGCGGCCATTTTCTTGTATATCGGTCCTTCTTTAATAATGTACTTGGCCGTGTAGTGACGTAAGCGGCGGCCATTTTCCCCTGGCCTGACTCCGCCTTCCTCTATCATTTCCACAAGGCAGCGGGAGCAGAGAGCTGCTATTGCTGTGTCTGGCAGCAGGTAAGGCCGTTGTTGTTATTATTATTATTATCATCATCATCATCATTGTTATTATTATTTTATAGGCTGAGCAGCTCTGGTGTCCGGTTGCCGTACTACAGGCGGAGCAGCCTCTGATTCCTTGTTATAGTGCAGCTGGAGCAGACTCTGGTGCTACGTTATCACTGTACAGGTAGATGACACACTAGTGTCCTATTAATTTAATACAGATAGTGCAGACCCCGCTGGTACTGTAATACGGGTGGCGCAGACTCCGCTGTTACTGTAATACAGGTGGCGCAGACCCTGCTGTTACTGTAATACAGGCAGGGCCGGATTGGGACCAAAAATAGACCCTGGCATTTTTGAAGCACACAGGCCCACCTCGGTGTCAGCATCTGACTCCTCCCCTTACTATTCCTGACTCCTCCTACTTATTAGTCTATGCTCTTACAAATATAATTAATATTATAACAACATAGAAGTGTACATCATTCTGTATTAAAATACACACAACCATTGGTTGAAGTGGAAATGTTGAAAAATAAAGGTTGTAACTAAGCGTGCGCACTCCAGAAAAGTGGGCGTGGACACGCACGTGCCCCATTCACTAGAATGAGAGCGTCTGTGTGCACTCCCGGCGTGGGTTAAGCGGCAACCAATCAGACAGGGAGTGCCTCATAGAGGTACTGTGTGCGCGCCAAAAAAATGGGTGTGGCCAATTAAAATGGGACGTGATACACAGACATATGCCCTCAATAGTGCAGTGCCAGATCCACAATTGCCCCCACAGTGCCAGGTATACAAATGCCCCCACAGTGCCAGATCTCGTCGTTACTGTAATACAGGTGGCGCAGACCCCGCTGTTACTGTAATACGGGTGGCGCAGACCCCGCCGTTACTGTAATACGGGTGGCGCAGACCCCGCCGGTACTGTAATACGGGTGGCGCAGACCCCGCCGGTACTGTAATACGGGTGGCGCAGACCCCGCCGGTACTGTAATACAGGTGGCGCAGACCCCGCTGGTACTGTAATACAGGTGGCGCAGACCCCGCTGGTACTGTAATACAGGTGGCGCAGACCCCGCTGGTACTGTAATACAGGTGGCGCAGACCCCGCTGGTACTGTAATACAGGTGGCGCAGACCCCGCTGGTACTGTAATACGGGTGGCGCAGACCCCGCTGTTACTGTAATACGGGTGGCGCAGACCCCGCTGTTACTGTAATACAGGTGGCGCAGACCCCGCTGTTACTGTAATACAGGTGGCGCAGACCCCGCTGGTACTGTAATACGGGTGGCGCAGACCCCGCTGTTACTGTAATACGGGTGGCGCAGACCCCGCTGTTACTGTAATACAGGTGGCGCAGACCCCGCTGGTACTGTAATACAGGTGGCGCAGACCCCGCTGTTACTGTAATACAGGTGGCACAGACCCCGCTGTTACTGTAATACGGGTGGCGCAGACCCCGCTGTTACTGTAATACAGGTGGCGCAGACCCCGCTGGTACTGTAATACAGGTGGCGCAGACCCCGCTGGTACTGTAATACAGGTGGCGCAGACCCCGCTGGTACTGTAATACAGGTGGCGCAGACCCCGCTGTTACTGTAATACAGGTGGCGCAGACCCCGCTGGTACTGTAATACAGGTGGCGCAGACCCCGCTGTTACTGTAATACAGGTGGCGCAGACTCCGCTGTTACTGTAATACAGGTGGTGCAGACTCCGCTGTTACTGTAATACAGGTGGTGCAGACCCCGCTGTTACTATAATACAGGTGGCGCAGACTCCGCTGTTACTGTAATACAGGTGGTGCAGACCCCGCTGTTACTATAATACAGGTGGCGCAGACTCCACGGTTACTATAATACAGGTGGCGCAGACCCCGCTGTTACTATAATACAGGTGGTGCAGACCCCGCTGTTACTGTAATACAGGTGGCGCAGACTCCGCTGTTACTGTAATACAGGTGGTGCAGACCCCGCTGTTACTGTAATACAGGTGGTGCAGACCCCGCTGTTACTGTAATACAGGTGGTGCAGACCCCGCTGTTACTGTAATACGGGTGGCGCAGACCCCGCTGTTACTGTAATACGGGTGGCGCAGAACCCGCTGTTACTGTAATACGGGTGGCGCAGACCCCGCTGTTACTATAATACAGGTGGCGCAGACTCCACGGTTACTATAATACAGGTGGCGCAGACCCCGCTGTTACTATAATACAGGTGGTGCAGACCCCGCTGTTACTGTAATACAGGTGGCGCAGACTCCGCTGTTACTGTAATACAGGTGGTGCAGACCCCGCTGTTACTGTAATACAGGTGGTGCAGACCCCGCTGTTACTGTAATACGGGTGGCGCAGACCCCGCTGTTACTGTAATACGGGTGGCGCAGAACCCGCTGTTACTGTAATACGGGTGGCGCAGACCCCGCTGGTACTGTAATACGGGTGGCGCAGACCCCGCTGTTACTGTAATACGGGTGGCGCAGACCCCGCTGTTACTGTAATACAGGTGGCGCAGACCCCGCTGTTACTGTAATACGGGTGGCGCAGACCCCGCTGGTACTGTAATACGGGTGGCGCAGACCCCGCTGGTACTGTAATACGGGTGGCGCAGACCCCGCCGGTACTGTAATACAGGTGGCGCAGACTGTGGGACAGGCCGGCAGTGTAAACCAGAGGCAGAGATGATGCTGTCTGATCGGCGGTGAGCTCTGATTGTGGCAGCCGGCCTGACAGAGTGGTGACGGGCGGCCATTGAGGGGGTAATGGGACTGGGCCAGCAGGGGCTGACACAACGCTACTATCCGCCCATGACTATAATACAGGTGGCACAGTCTCCACTGTTACTGTAATACAGGTGATGTAATGTCGATTCTGTTGTTAATATTATATGGCAAATACCACTGACTTCTCACAAAATCTCCTGAACCATAAGGACTAGGAACTTGAAATTTGGACAGTAGCTTACTTTTGAGACATAGGCACCCACTAAGAAGCGATTTTTCAAAATTCCACCTACAAAGGGATAAAAGTGGTGAGATAATTCCCCACTCACAGAGGAGAGTTAAGACAGCCCACCCAGCCGGGGCTATAAAGAATGCATGGTGCAGGCGATACCAAGTCGCAGAGAGGCGGGGGACACAATGCTCTGTTCCTTGACTTCCAGGGGCAGTTGCAGAGCAGTCCATTATTCAAATAGGGGAGCCACATCAACTGCCACCCCTAAACACTGTCAGACATCGCTGATTGTGGCTCCCCTATTTGAATAATGGACTGCTCTAAAACTGCCACCGGCAAGGAAGTGCAGCCTTTTCAAGAGATTTTGTGATGAGTCAGTGGTATTTACCTTTTATACATATAGATTTCAGCGATAAGTACTTAACCAACCTGTTTCCAGTCAGGAGAGGATAGTGTTTCAGTTATCAGTGGTTAACCTGTCACTTTAACTAAACATTGGCAAACCTCTCAGAGAGCAATAGGAGGAAATGAGACATAGATATTTTGACTCTTAAAAGCATTAAAGGAAAGCTTGGTAGTCAGCAACTGCTTATCTGCTGTGTAAAGGCTACCGACGGCTCTCCCACTGACCTTAAGTGTAGTGCGAAAATCTTTCCCTTTTTACCTCAAAGGAGCAGCTCTAAGGAGAGCGAGAAGCTAAGCAAGGAGACATAGGGCCCTTTGGCATAGAGTCAGCCTATCCTGCAAACCTTACATATTTACCATACAAAAAGGAAGAAAAAAAGAAGAGAGACTATTACTGACTCTGGGAGCACCACCAACCTAACATAATTGTTAGATACCTTCTTCAAAGATCTTTAAGCTCAGTATTGTTGGTTATTTCTGAACAGTTTTCTACAATTTTGTATAAACCTATGTTCTTCATTACGATCATTCTCCTGTGCGGAACCAATACCAAATCTCCCTGTTAATATTTACCATACAGCAGGCAGAACTTGGCCTGTTGTCCCAGCATTTACAGCACTGAGCAGGGCAGCATCAGAGGCGGGATGGGGCAGAGATGGAGGCGGATTATTCTCCTCAGCACCAGCCTTTTGACAGCATCAATCTGGGGGAAGCCCAGAGGTGCGGCCTAAGAGGGATTGGTATCATTCTTTAAATTCCGTAGCAAAGCACGCGTATTCATCTAGTATATGTATAGATATTATATATATATATATATTATCTATATATATCTATATATCTATATCTCTACGAATACGAATGAGGTGGCACTCCCAGGTAAGTCCAAAAGTTTGTGTATTACAAGATCAACATATTCATCAGGTGTGTCAATGTTTCAAAGCCTGCAGGCTTTTTCGTCAGGACGTATACCAAAGTGCACACAGGAGAAACACACAGATTGAGTATCAACGGTGAGTATGCGTGTCATCTATTTCAGGTGCTGTAGTGGGGCTCTGTGTATGTTTCCCTGCAATTCCGGTGCCGTTATGGAGCTACAGTAAGTTAGCTATCTTTTCTGTGTACCAGAATGAAGCCCTGGGTATGTTACCCAGCCATACCAGGTGTCAGAATGGAGATCTGATAACCTTTCCCAGCCATACCAGGTGTCAGAATGGAGATCTGATAACCTTAACCAGCCATACTAGGTGTCCGAATGGAGATCTGATAACCTTAACCAGCCATACCAGGTGTCAGAATGGAGATCTGATAACCTTTCCCAGCCATACCAGGTGTCCGAATGGAGATCTGATAACCTTAACCAGCCATACTAGGTGTCCGAATGGAGATCTGATAACCTTAACCAGCCATACCAGGTGTCAGAATGGAGATCTGATAACCTTTCCCAGCCATACCAGGTGTCCGAATGGAGATCTGATAACCTTAACCAGCCATACCAGGTGTCCGAATGGAGATCTGATAACCTTAACCAGCCATACCAGGTGTCAGAATGGAGATCTGATAACCTTTCCCAGCCATACCAGGTGTCCGAATGGAGATCTGATAACCTTAACCAGCCATACCAGGTGTCCGAATGGAGATCTGATAACCTTAACCAGCCATACCAAGTGTCCGAATGGAGATCTGATAACCTTAACCAGCCATACCAGGTGTCCGAATGGAGATCTGATAACCTTAACCAGCCATACCAGGTGTCAGAATGGAGATCTGATAACCTTAACCAGCCATATCAGGTGTCAGAATGGAGATCTAATTACTTGAGCCAGCCATACCAGGTGTTGGAAAGGAGATCTGATAACCTTAACCAGTCATTGTGGGTGGCTGATGAAGCTCTGAGCTCATTATACAACTGTTAGGAGTTCTGGAATAAAGTATTGTCGCCAGCCATTCCTGGTACCAGAATAGGGTTGCGAGAACCTTGGCCATTCCTTCCAACTGCACCATTCAGTCTCCTATTACCTCAGGCATCCAATCTGGGTGCTGAAATGGGACTGCTAAGTATCTAAGTAGTAGTAGTACTGTCTATTCTAGTTGTCTGAATGGGGTATGGGTCGTTGGATAGACACAACTTAGGTCAACAGTCATTAGATCGACCATGGAAGGTCGACAGGGACAATAGGTCAACATGGTCAGTAGGTGGACAGGTCAAAAGGTCGACATGGGTTATTTCACTTTTTTGGCGTCTTTTTCTTCGTAATGTGACGGGGAACCCCACTTAGTGCACCGTGTCCCCTCGCATGGCTCGCCATGCTTCGGGCAAGGTTACCGTTCCAATTGCAGTCTACCTGGATCGTTAAGTATGAAAAAAGAAAGAAAAAAAAGTCATGTCGACCTTTTGACCTGTCCACCTAATGCATGCCGACCTTTAGTGGTCGACCTAATGACTGCCGACCTAAGCTGTGTCGACCTAACGACCGTATCCCATCTGAATGGGATGCGGCTAATATACCGGCAGCTGGCATCGTAAGTATCGCGGCTGGGTTAGGGCCGGAGGTTGGAGATTAGGTGCCACCTTGGAGGGAGGAAAAGGGTTAGGGTTAGGCATCGGGGAGGTGGAGATTAGGGTTAGCCACCACTGGGGCGAGGATAAGAGTAGGCACTAGGGGGGAGGTTAGAGTGTAGGGGAGAGGGGTTAATATACTCACCATACTCCTGTAGGGATTTCAAAGATCGGGAAGCCGGCGTCAGTGATGTGACTGCCGGCATCCCGCCTGCCAGGCAAACATACTGAACGTGTCTGAACAGGTGTTAGGTTTCTAGTTTCATCTCTTTGAGCTCTCGGGATTGGTGTCTCAGTACTTTGGGTGTTAACTAGAGCTTTGTGGCCCCACAGTGACATTTTGAAGGAACCCCTGCAGAACACACCTACAAAGTGTTTTGACCTTTGGCAGTATTGTTTGGTATGGCAACTGCACTGCAACTGAGCGGGGTGCATTACAGGCCATGGTAAGGACAGCAAGTAATATCATTGGAGTCCAGTTGCCAACCATTCATGAGCTTTACTAGTCAAGGGTTCTCAGAATCCAAGTGACTTTCTCACACATAAGACTAACTACCACTCCTATCGTCAGGCCCTGGACACTGCCAAACAAACATATTTCCAATCTCTCATCTCTTATTATGCCACCAACCCCAAATGACTTTTTAATACATTTAAATCACTTCTTTACCCTCCCTCACCTCCCCCACTAGCTACTATCAGTGCACAAGAACTTGCTTCCTACTTCAAGGATAAGATTGATAAAATCCGAGATGAAAAATGGTATGCTCTAACTCAGCCAGTGACCTGCTCAAATCCCTATCTGAACCCTCTGGCACTTTCTCTTCATTTGATCCCACAAGTGAAGATGAAGTATCAACACTCTCTTCATCCTCCTACTCCACTACCTCTCCTCTTGATCCTGTACCCTCACAGGTCAGCAAAAGTTTGTCTCCTGTGCTTATCCCAACCTTAACTAAAATCTGTAATCTCTCTCTCTCTACTGGCATCTTTCCATCTCTGTTTAAACATTCTGAAAAAACACAACTCTGACCCAAACACACTCTCTAACTACCGTCCCAATTCTCAGCTACCATGTCCCTCCAAGCTACTTGAGAGACTTGCCTACACTCGCCTTACACACTTTCTTAACTCCCACAACTTACTGGACCCACTTCAGTCAGGCTTTCGTGCCCAACACTCCACGGAGACGGCACTGACCAAAGTAGTGAATGATCTGGTCACTGCTAGATCAAAAGGCCATTACACACTACATATTCTTCTAGCTCTCTCGGCTGCTTTTGACACTGTTGACCACTCTCTTCTCATACAAACACTAGAGTCCCTAGGTCTTCAGGACACAGCCCTTACTTAGTTCTCATCCTACCGATCTAATCGATCTTTCAGTGTTCACTTCTCTGATTCTACCTCCTCTTCTCTACCTCTATCAGTTGGAGTACCGCAAGGCTCAGTCTTAGGTCCTCTGCTTTTCTCAATCTATACCTCCTCTCTTTGTAAACTAATCAGCTCCTTCAGATTTCAGTATCATTTGTACGCTGATGATACTCAAATCTACCTATCCTCCCCAGATTTATCACCATCTGTATTGGCTCGTGTCACTGAATACCTGTCTACCATTTCATCTTGGATGTCATCTCGCCATCTCGAACTCAACATTTCCAAAACAGAATTAATTATTTTCCCACTAGCTAAGGGTAGTTACCAACCTGATATTGCCATAACTGTTGACAATGCAACTATCCACCCTACCCCACAAGCTCGCTGCCTAGGTGTCATCCTTGACTCTGAACTGTCGTTTGTTCCACACATTCAATCTGTCTCTAAATCATGTTACATGCACCTTAAAAACATATCCAAAATACTCCCTTTTCTCTATCGTCCTAGTGGATGCTGGGGTTCCTGAAAGGACCATGGGGAATAGCGGCTCCGCAGGAGACAGGGCACAAAAAGTAAAGCTTTTCCGATCAGGTGGTGTGCACTGGCTCCTCCCCCTATGACCCTCCTCCAGACTCCAGTTAGATTTTTGTGCCCGGCCGAGAAGGGTGCAATCTAGGTGGCTCTCCTAAAGAGCTGCTTAGAGAAAGTTTAGCTAGGTTTTTTATGTTACAGTGATTCCTGCTGGCAACAGGATCACTGCAGCGAGGGACTGAGGGGAGAAGGAGTCAACTCACCTGCGTGCAGGATGGATTGGTTTCTTGGCTACTGGACATCAAGCTCCAGAGGGACGATCACAGGTACAGCCTGGATGGTCACCGGAGCCGCGCCGCCGGCCCCCTTGCAGATGCTGAAGACAGAAGAGGTCCAGAATCGGCGGCTGAAGACTCCTGCAGTCTTCTAAAGGTAGCGCACAGCACTGCAGCTGTGCGCCATTTTCCTCTCAGCACACTTCACACGGCAGTCACTGAGGGTGCAGGGCGCTGGGAGGGGGGCGCCCTGGGAGGCAAAATGAGTACCTATAAAGGCTAAAAATACCTCACATATAGCCCTAGAGGCTATATGGAGATATTTAACCCCTGCCTGATTTCTCAAAATAGCGGGAGACGAGCCCGCCGGAAAAGGGGCGGGGCCTATCTCCTCAGCACACGGCGCCATTTCCTCTCACAGCTCCGCTGGTCAGGACGGCTCCCAGGTCTCTCCCCTGCACTGCACTACAGAAACAGGGTAAAACAGAGAGGGGGGGCAAATTTATGGCGATATTTTTATATAACAAAGCAGCTATAGGGGAGCACTTATTATAAGGCTATCCCTGATATATATATAGCGCTTTTGGTGTGTGCTGGCAAACTCTCCCTCTGTCTCCCCAAAGGGCTAGTGGGTCCTGTCTTCATTAGGAGCATTCCCTGTGTGTCTGCTGTGTGTCGGTACGTGTGTGTCGACATGTATGAGGACGATATTGGTGTGGAGGCGGAGCAATTGCCAAATATGGGGATGTCACCTCCTAGGGGGTCGACACCAGAATGGATGCCTTTATTTATGGAACTACGGGATAGTGTCAACACGCTAAAGCAGTCGTTTGACGACATGAGACGGCCGGACAATCAATTAGTGCCTGTCCAGGCGACTCAAACACCGTCAGGGGCTGTGAAACGCCCTTTGCCTCAGTCGGTCGACACAGACCCAGACACAGGCGATGACTCCAGTGGTGACGGTGACGAATCAACCGTATTTTCCAGTAGGGCCACACGTTATATGATTTTGGCAATGAAGGAGGCGTTACATTTAGCTGATACTACAGGTACCACTAAACAGGGTATTATGTGGGGTATGAAAAAACTACCTATAGTTTTTCCTGAATCAGAAGAACTAAATGACGTGTGTAATGAAGCGTGGGTTGCCCCTGATAAAAAGCTGATAATTTCAAAGAAATTATTGGCATTATACCCTTTCCCGCCAGAGGTTAGGGAGCGCTGGGAAACACCTCCTAGGGTGGACAAGGCGCTAACACGCTTATCTAAACAAGTGGCGTTACCCTCTCCTGAGACGGCCGCACTTAAAGATCCATCAGATAGGAGGATGGAAAATATCCAAAAAAGTATATACACACATGCAGGTGTTATACTACGACCAGCTGTAGCAACTGCCTGGATGGGCAGTGCGGGGGTAGTTTGGTCAGAATCCCTGATTGAAAATATTGATACCCTGGACAGGGACAATATTTTACTGTCGTTAGAACAAATAAAGGATGCATTTCTTTATATGCGTGATGCACAGAGGGATATATGCACACTGGCATCACGGGTAAGTGCTATGTCCATTTCGGCCAGAAGAGCTTTATGGACGCGACAGTGGACAGGCGATGCGGATTCAAAACGGCATATGGAAGTTTTGCCGTATAAGGGGGAGGAGTTATTTGGAGTCGGTCTATCAGATTTGGTGGCCACGGCTACAGCCGGGAAATCCACCTTTCTACCTCAAGTCACTCCCCAACAGAAAAAGGCACCGACTTTTCAACCGCAGCCCTTTCGTTCCTTTAAAAATAAGAGAGCAAAGGGCTATTCATATTTGCCACGAGGCAAAGGTCGAGGGAAGAGACAGCAACACGCAGCTCCTTCCCAGGATCAGAAGCCCTCCCCGGCTTCTACAAAAGCCTCAGCATGACGCTGGGGCTTCTCAAGCGGACTCGGGGACGGTGGGCGGTCGTCTCAAAAATTACAGCGCGCAGTGGGCTCACTCGCAAGTAGATCCCTGGATCCTGCAGATAATATCTCAGGGATACAGGTTGGAATTAGAGACAGATCCACCTCGCCGTTTCCTGAGGTCTGCTTTACCAACGTCCCCCTCCGAAAGGGAGACGGTGTTGGAAGCCATTCACAAGCTGTACTCTCAGCAGGTGATAGTCAAGGTACCTCTTCTGCAACAAGGGAAGGGGTATTATTCCACTCTTTTTGTGGTACCGAAGCCGGATGGCTCGGTAAGGCCTATTCTAAATCTGAAGTCCTTGAACCTGTACATAAAGAAGTTCAAGTTCAAAATGGAGTCACGCAGAGCAGTGATAGCGAACCTGGAAGAGGGGGACTTTATGGTATCCTTGGACATCAAGGATGCGTATCTCCACGTTCCAATTTACCCCTCACACCAGGGGTACCTCAGGTTCGTTGTACAAAACTGTCACTATCAGTTTCAGACGCTGCCGTTCGGATTGTCCACGGCACCTCGGATCTTTACAAAGGTAATGGCCGAGATGATGATTCTTCTTCGAAGAAAAGGCGTATTAATTATCCCATACTTGGACGATCTCCTAATAAGGGCGAGGTCCAGAGAACAGCTAGAGATGGGATTAGCACTGTCTCAAGAAGTGCTAAAACAGCACGGGTGGATTCTGAATATTCCAAAATCCCAGTTAATGCCGACAACTCGTCTGCTGTTCCTAGGGATGATTCTGGACACGGTTCAGAAAAAGGTTTTTCTCCCGGAGGAAAAAGCCAAGGAGTTATCCGAGCTTGTCAGGAACCTCCTAAAACCAGGAAAGGTGTCTGTACATCAATGCACAAGAGTCCTGGGAAAAATGGTGGCTTCTTACGAAGCGATTCCATTCGGCAGATTCCACGCAAGAATTTTCCAAAGGGATCTGTTGGACAAATGGTCAGAGTCGCATCTTCAGATGCACCTACGGATAACCCTGTCTCCAAGGACAAGGGTGTCTCTTCTGTGGTGGTTGCAGAGTGCTCATCTATTGGAGGGCCGCAGATTCGGCATACAGGATTGGATCCTGGTGACCACGGACGCCAGCCTGAGAGGCTGGGGAGCAGTCACACAAGGAAGAAACTTCCAGGGAGTATGGACGAGCCTGGAAACGTCTCTTCACATAAACATTCTGGAACTAAGAGCAATATACAATGCTCTAAACCAGGCAGAACCTCTGCTTCAGGGAAAACCGGTATTGATCCAGTCGGACAACATCACGGCAGTCGCCCATGTGAACAGACAGGGCGGCACAAGAAGCAGGAGGGCAATGGCAGAAGCTGCAAGGATTCTTCGCTGGGCAGAGAATCATGTGATAGCACTGTCAGCAGTGTTCATCCCGGGAGTGGACAACTGGGAAGCAGACTTCCTCAGCAGACACGATCTTCACCCGGGAGAGTGGGGACTTCATCCAGAAGTCTTCCACATGCTGGTAACCCGTTGGGAAAGACCAATGGTGGACATGATGGCGTCTCGCCTCAACAAAAAACTGGACAGGTATTGCGCCAGGTCAAGAGATCCGCAGGCAATAGCTGTGGACGCGCTGGTAACGCCTTGGGTGTACCAGTCGGTGTATGTGTTTCCTCCTCTGCCTCTCATACCAAAAGTATTGAGAATTATACGGCAAAGAGGCGTAAGAACGATACTAGTGGTTCCGGATTGGCCAAGGAGGACTTGGTACCCGGAACTTCAAGAGATGATCACGGAAGATCCGTGGCCTCTACCTCTAAGGAGGGACTTGCTTCAGCAGGGTCCCTGTCTGTTTCAAGACTTACCGCGGCTGCGTTTGACGGCATGGCGGTTGAACGCCGGATCCTAAAGGAAAGAGGCATGCCGGAAGAAGTCATTCCTACTTTGATTAAAGCAAGGAAGGAAGTAACCGTGCAACATTATCACCGAATTTGGCGAAAATATGTTGCGTGGTGCGAAGATCGGAGTGCTCCGACGGAGGAATTTCAACTGGGTCGATTCCTACATTTCCTGCAATCAGGATTGTCAATGGGTCTCAAATTGGGATCTATTAAGGTTCAAATTTCGGCCCTGTCGATTTTCTTTCAAAAAGAATTGGCTTCAGTCCCTGAAGTCCAGACCTTTGTTAAGGGAGTGCTGCATATACAGCCTCCTGTGGTGCCTCCAGTGGCACCGTGGGATCTAAATGTGGTTTTGGACTTCCTAAAATCTCATTGGTTTGAACCACTAAAAAAGGTGGATTTGAAATGTCTCACATGGAAAGTGACCATGCTTCTAGCCCTGGCTTCTGCCAGGAGAGTGTCAGAATTGGCAGCTTTATCTTACAAAAGCCCATATCTGATTTTCCATTCGGACAGGGCAGAACTGCGGACTCGTCCGCATTTTCTCCCTAAGGTGGTGTCAGCATTTCATCTGAACCAGCCTATTGTAGTGCCTGCGGCTACAAGTGACTTGGAGGACTCCAAGTTACTGGACGTTGTCAGAGCATTAAAAATATATATTGCAAGGACAGCTGGAGTCAGAAAATCTGACTCGTTGTTTATATTGTATGCACCCAACAAGATGGGTGCTCCTGCGTCTAAGCAGACGATTGCTCGTTGGATCTGTAGCACAATCCAACTTGCACATTCTGTGGCAGGCTTGCCACAGCCTAAATCTGTAAAGGCCCACTCCACAAGGAAGGTGGGCTCATCTTGGGCGGCTGCCCGAGGGGTCTCGGCATTACAACTTTGCCGAGCAGCTACGTGGTCAGGGGAGAACACGTTTGTAAAATTTTACAAATTTGATACTCTGGCTAAGGAGGACCTGGAGTTCTCTCATTCGGTGCTGCAGAGTCATCCGCACTCTCCCGCCCGTTTGGGAGCTTTGGTATAATCCCCATGGTCCTTTCAGGAACCCCAGCATCCACTAGGACGATAGAGAAAATAAGATTTTACTTACCGATAAATCTATTTCTCGGAGTCCGTAGTGGATGCTGGGCGCCCATCCCAAGTGCGGATTATCTGCATAAGTTGTACATAGTTATTGTTAACTAATTCGGGTTATTGTTAAAGGAAGCCATCTTTCAGAGGCTCCGCTGTTCTCATACTGTTAACTGGGTTTAGATCACAAGTTGTACGGTGTGATTGGTGTGGCTGGTATGAGTCTTACCCGGGATTCAAAATCCTCCCTTATTGTGTACGCTCGTCCGGGCACAGTACCTAACTGGAGTCTGGAGGAGGGTCATAGGGGGAGGAGCCAGTGCACACCACCTGATCGGAAAAGCTTTACTTTTTGTGCCCTGTCTCCTGCGGAGCCGCTATTCCCCATGGTCCTTTCAGGAACCCCAGCATCCACTACGGACTCCGAGAAATAGATTTATCGGTAAGTAAAATCTTATTATCTTACACAAGACACTGCAAAAACTCTAATCCATGCACTCATCATCTCCCGCATTGATTATTGTAATAGTCTCCTTACTGGTCTTCCCAAACATAGGCTCTCACCACTTCAATCCATTTTAAATGCAGCTGCGAGGCTAATCTTCCTCGCCAGACGTTCTTCGTCTGCTGATCCGCTCTGTCAGTCCCTCCATTGGTTACCGGTATTCTACTGTGTCAAATATAAAATACTTTTACTTACATACAAGGCTGTTACCCAAACTGCACCATCATACATCTCCTCGCTCATCTCAAAATATCTACCTACCAGACCTCTCCGCTCTGCACAAGATCTGCGTCTCTCATCCACATGTATTACCTGTTCCCACTCAAAATTACAGGACTTTACCCGGGCTTCACCCACTCTGTGGAATGCTCTACCACACACAATAAGACTCTCCTCTAGTCTCCAAACCTTTAAACGTTCCCTGAAAACTCATCTCTTCAGACAAGCCTACCAAATTCCTGACCCACACACATAACCATCAATGCTTCCCTATCCAGTTACATTCCCTCTGCACAGTCCCCATAACCTCACATTTGGTCTTCCAACATTGCTGGGTGATCATATCATACAACCCACTAAGAACCTAGCAATCTGGGGAAACATTATGTAACAGGTTGCATCTATCCTTGTGTATCAATACCTATTTCCCTATAGATTGTAAGCTTGCGAGCAGGGCCTTCCTACCTCTATGTCTGTCTTTGCCCTGTTTTGTTCTATAACTGTTGTTCTAATTGTAAAGCGCAACGGAATATGGTGCGCAATATAAGAAACTGCTAATAAATAAATAAATAATAGGGTTCAAAAGAGTCTTGGGAATATTCTGTTGAAACCGAGCCACCCTTATTATGTGTATTTTGAAAAAACTCCCATCTCAGAAGAGGTTCAGAACACTGACCATACGCACGGGTCATCTGCATGATAGTTTCCTCCATCTGCGGTATGAATGTTGGATGATATAAATGTATTCTCTTAGTTTTATGTTGTAGGTGTGATTTATTTATTATGTCTGTCTTCTTCCATGGATTGCTGCTTCACTGTACTGGTGTGTTTTGTACAATGTCATTTGTATTCGGAATAGCATCAGCAGCCAAGGGGTCCACAACAACAACAACAAGTCATCTGTCACCTTGACCCCAACACTATAACACTGGGGGCAACATTGTCATGTCTAGGGAGAGGACTATAAACTCTCTAACCAAGTAAGGCACAAGCTAACTTTGGTAACCAAGTCAGTAATAGAGGGGTGCACCTGGGAGTGTCTGTGTAACCCCCTCTACACCCCCATATACACAGAGCAGGTCTGCTTCCTCAGGCAAATTGCATCAGGTATGTGTCCAGGACTCTTGGCCCTGAGAGGACACTTGGTGTAACCTTCAGCAATGCCACGTGAAGGCCACTGACTCTATGGCTCTGATAGTGGAGAACATTACTACACAACACTAAAATCATTAATTCTATTGGTAGGTCATTTAGTTTCCCTCTGAAATACACCTAGTGTGTCTTTTGGTGTTTCCTTGTGGTAGGAAATGTAGATTGTAAGCTCCACTGTGGTCGGGACAGATTTAATGACTAAATATTCCATATATAGCGCTGTGTAACTGTGCTTACTACATAAATAAGTAGAAATAGCTTCTAATAAGTATATTTGTTCCTAGACATCTCAGCATTGAGGAGTCAGATCCTTGTTACTAGAAGTTACATGAGGGTGAGAGGTGGCCTGCGTGAGTCACCGAGACATTGAGGATGGACAAGGACAGGAGTCGCACAACTGAGAGGATACTAAATCTCACCCTGGAGATCATCTACCTGCTGACTGGGGAGGTGAGGGGATCTGGAAGTATCACTGTGACATCACTTATATCAGAGGTTCTCAAACTCTGTCCTCAGGAGCCCACGCAGTGCATGTTTTGCAGGTAACCCAGCAGGTGCACAGGTGTATTAATTACTCACTGACACATTTGAAAAGGTCCACAGGTGGAGCTAATAATTTCACTTGCGATTCTGTGAGAAGACCAGCAAAACATGCACTGTGTGGGCCCCCGAGGACCGAGTTTGAGAACCTCTGACTTATATCTATACTAATAATACAGGGACATGACTGGGGAGGTGAGGGAATCTGGGAGCATCACAGTGTCATCACTTATCTCTATAGTAATAATACAAGGACATGACTGGGGAGGGGAGGGGGATCTGGTAATGTCACTGTGACATCACATATCAATAATAATACAGGGACATGACTGGAGGTGATCTGGGAGCGTCACAGTGACATCAGTTATAGCTATAGTAATAATATAGGGACATTACTAGAGAAATTTAGTGATCTAGAAGTGTATGCAGTGATAGTGTATTTTCCAATACTCAGGGTTACACTGTAGTGAAGAAGACATCTGAAGAGTGTGAGACACTCAGCAGCTGCCCCCGTGTGTCAGGAGGACTGAGCAGGACCCAGAGCCCCATCCCGGTGCCTCCGCCTCACTCACTGATACATGAGAGGCACAATGACCAGAAGATCCTGGAACTCACCAACAAGATCATACAGCTGCTGACTGGAGAGGTGACTGCTGGGAATTGGACATTATACAGTAACACCAGGGGATGTGTTTTTGGGATGACTGTATCATTGTGTGTGTCAGGTTCCTATAAGGTGTGAGGATGTCACTATTTCTCCGTGCAGGAGTGGGAGTATGAAGAGGAACACAAGGACCTGTACAAGGACGTGATGATGGAGAATCACCGGCCCCTCACATCACTGGGTAAGAGGAGACTGTCATGTAGTGTAATGGAGAGATCAGCTATGGGGCCACCTAGATACACATCATCTGATAATCACATATATACAATGTACTCAGTCACTGTGTGTCTCCTACAGATGGGGCCAGTAACAGGAATACCCCAGAGAGATGTCCCCGTCCTCTTTATTCCCAGGATCACACAGAGGAGAATCACAGTGTCACACAGGAGGGTCAGGTAGGTGGGATATAGGATGTCAAATACATCCTATACCAAAGCATTTTCACTATATCAGTTCACAAGCAGGGGTACTTTTTGAGATGTTCAGAGGTATTTGAAAAATGTTCTGTAATGGTGGAACTGGTGCAGGATTTCCTGGTGGTAATTAGACAAACACGAAAGCCCCAGGCACCACAGTAGGACCCTGACAACAACATGATAACCACTATACCTGTAAAGAAAGCAGATGGGGATTACCATTTTATTGTAAATTTTACATTTTTAAATTGTAATATGTGACAAATATATGGGCAATTAGTTCCATTGTGCTATATATTTTCTCATACGTCTTAGAGGATGCTGGGGACGCTTCAAGAACCATGGGGTATAGACGGGATCCGCAGGAGACATGGGCACTTTAAGACTGTTAAGGGGTGTGAACTGGCTCCTCCCTCTATGCCCCTGCTCCAGACTCCAGTTTAGATCTGTGCCCAGGCAGACTGGATGCACTCTGAGGAGCTCTACGGAGTTTCTCTGAAAAGACTTTATGTTAGGTTTTTTATTTTCAGGGAGGACTGCTGGCACCAGTCTCCCTGCATCGTGGAACTTAGGGGAGAGAAGTCAGACCTACTTCTAGTGAGTTAAAGTCTCTGCTTCTTGGCTACAGGACACCATTAGCTCCTGATGGTTTTGAACACTAGGTACGCCTAGGGGTTCACTCCCAGAGCCGGCCGTCACCCCCCTTGCAGAGCCAGAAGTCAGAAGACAGGTGAGTAGAAGAAGAAAAGAAAACTTCAGTGACTGCTTCTGAGGTGCCGCACAGCGATTGCGCTGCGCGCCGTGCTCCCACACACAGCGGCACGACAGGGTGCGGGGGGGGGAGGGGGGCGCCCTGGGCAGCATAAAACTCCTCATTAAGGCTGGCAAAGTGGAAAATAAGTGCCTAGGCACTAAATCCTAACCCGCGCCAGTGTAATTATTGCAAAAAATAGCGGGGCTGAAGCGCCCCATTAAGGGGGCGGGGCTTAGCCCTCACAGCTCTCCTCAGCGCCATTTTCTCTTCACAGAGCTGCAGAGACGCTGGTCCTTCCTCAACACTACTGTACCAGTAACTGGGTGCAAAACGGGCGGGGGGGGGGGGGGCAGTTAATTTGGTGCAAATATAAGTATTATAAAAGCGCTACAGGTCTGAAGCTTTATATTAACGATTCAGAACCGGGATTGGGCGCTGAGTTGTGAGCTGGCAAACTCCCTCTGTGTTTCTCTGACAGGCTGTACTGTGGGTCTGTCCCCTTGTTGCCCAGTGGGTGTCGGTACGCAAGTGTCGGCATTTCTGAGGCGGAGTGCTCTTCCCAGGAGGAGACTGTGTTAGGGACAGAAACGGCTGTGGGAGTGACCCTGTCGGCACCGCCGACTCCTGATTGGGCAAATGTGTTGAATGCCTTGAATGCTAATGTGTCTCTTATTAATAAGAGATTAGATAGATCTGAATCTCAGAACCAGGCATGGAAGAAATCTGTGGAGGATGTGTTATCACAGGTTCAGACCCTGTTGGGGTCACCTAAACGTTCGTTTGCTCAGTTGGCAGACACAGATACCGACACGGACACTGACTCCAGTGTCGACTATAGTGATGCCAGATTAGACCCAAAATTGGCAAAGAACATTCAGTATATGATTGTGGCAATAAAAGATGTGTTACATATCACTTAAGACCCTGTGGTTCCTGATACTGGGGTCTGTATGTATAAGGTAAAGAAGCCTGGGGTAACGTTTACTCCCTCTCATGAACTGAATACTCTGTTTGAAAAAAATGTGGGAAAATCCTGACAAAAAGTTACTGATTCCCAAAAAGATTCAGGTGGCGTATCCGTTCCCCTCTGGGGATAGAGAAAAGTGGGAGTCATCCCCCATTGTGGACAAGGCTCTATCACGGTTGTCAAAAAAAGGTGGCTTAACCGTCTCCTGACACGGCAACCCTTAAGGATCCTGCGGATCGTAGACAGGAAATACATTAAAATCCATTTACGTCACCACGGGTACACTGCTCAGACCAACCATCGCATCTGCGTGGGTGAGTAGTGCTATCGAAAAGTGGGCAGAGAACTTGTCATCTGATATAGATACCCTAGATAGGGATAGTATCCTGTTAACTCTGGTTATATCAAGGATGCTGCGGCCTACCTAAAGGAGGCGGCGAGAGATATTGGCATTTTGGGATCGGAAGCCAGTGCCATGGCGGTTTCAGCTAGGAGGGCATTGGGGATTCATCAATGGAATGCTGATGCTGACTCTAAGAAAGTTATGGAGTCTCTCCCATATAAAGGTAGTGTCTTTTTTGGTGAGGGTCTCACTGATTTGGTATCTACGGCTACCGCGGATAAGTCTTCATTTTTGCCTTATGTTCCTCCACAACAAAAGAAAGCTCACCAATTTCAGATGCAGTCCTTTCGGCCAAATAAATACAAAAAAGGCTGAGGTTATTCCTTCCTTGCTAATAGGGGAAGAGGAAAAGGTAAAAGATCTTCGGCTGTGGCAGGTTCCCAGGAGCAGAAGCCCTCCCTGGTTTCTGCCAAATCCACCGCATGATGCGGGAGTCCGCACCGGTGGGGGCATGTCTCAAACTCTTCAGTCAATTCTGGGCTCGTTCGGCCCTGGACCCATGGGTTTTAGAAATTAGTGTCCCAGGGGTACAAATTGGAGTTTCAAGACGTTCCCCCTCACCGATTTTTCAAATCGGCCTTACCAGCTTCTCTTCCGGACAGGAAGGTTGTATGCGATGCAATACAAAAGTTGTGTCTAAATCAAGTCATTATCAGGGTTCCTCCGTCTCAACAGGGAGAAGGCTTTTATTCAAGCCTGTTGGTGGTCCCGAAGCCGGACGGTTCGGTCAGACCAATTCTGAACCTGAAGTCCCTCAATCTTTACCTAAGAAAATTCAAATTCAAGCTGGAATCTCTCCGAGCTGTTATCTCCAGTCTGGAGGAAGGGGATTTCATGGTGTCGGTCGACGTAAAGGATGCCTACTTACACATCCCCATATTTCCTCCGCATCAGGCTTACCTGAGGTTTGCTATTCAGGATTGTCATTACCAATTTCAGACGTTACCGTTTGGTCTGTCCACGGCTCCGAGGATTTTCACCAAGGTAATGGCGGAAATGATGGTTCACCTTCGCAAGCAAGGAGTCGCAATTATCCCGTACTTGGACGATCTCCTGATTAAAGGCGAGATCCAAAGACAAGCTGGTGCAGGACATTACGCTCTTCCTGACAGTTCTACAACAACATGGTTGGATCCTAAACTTGCCAAAGTCACAGTTGAATCCGACGAAATGGCTGTCGTTTTTGGGAATGATTCTGGACACCGCATTACAGAGAGTTTTTCTTCCAGAAGAAAGGGCTCTGGAAATTCAGAGTTTGGTCAAACAAATTCTGAAACCAGTGTCAATCCATCAATGCACTCGATTGCTGGGGAAGATGGTGGCGGCCTACGAGGCCATTCAATTTGGCAGATTCCATGCCAGAGTGTTTCAATAGGACCTGTTGGACAAGTGGTCCGGATCCCATCTGCACATGCACTGGAAAATAATCCTGTCCGCCAAGACCAGAATCTCGCTCCTGTGGTGGCTGCACAGCTCTCACCTCCTACAGGGATGCAGGTACGGGATCCAGGACTGGATTTTAGTAACCACGGATGAGAGTCTCCGAGGCTGGCAAGCAGTCACACAGGGGGAAACCTTCCAGGGAAAATGGTCAAGCCAGGAAGTTTGTCTGCACATAAACGTTCTAGAGTTAAGGGTCATTTACAATGGTCTTCTTCAAGCGGAACGTCTTCTTCACAACCTGCCCGTCCTAATACAGTCGGACAACATAGCAGTAGTGCACATAAACCGCCAGGGTGGAACAAAGAGCAGGGCGGCAATGGCAGAGGCCACAAAAGTTCTCCGCTGGGCGGAAAGACATACAAGCGCTCTGTCAGTAATCTTCATTCCAGGAGTGGACAACTGGGAAGCAGACTTCCTCAGCAGGCACGATCTCCATCCAGGAGAGTGGGGTCTTCATCAAGAGGTCTTCACAGAAGTGACAAGTCTTTGGGGAATTCCTCAAATAGTCATGATGGCGTTTCGCCTCAACAAGAAACTTCAGAGATATTGTTCCAGGTCGAGGGACCCACAAGCAATAGCAGTGGACGCACTGGTGACACCGTGGGTGTTTCAGTCGGTGTACGTGTTCCCTCCGCTTCCACTCATTCCAAAGGTGCTAAAGATCATAAGAAGAACAAAGGTTCAGGCGATCCTCATTGTTCCGGACTGGCCAAGGAGGGCTTGGTATCCAGATCTTCAGGAATTACTCAAAAGAG
Organism: Pseudophryne corroboree; assembly: GCF_028390025.1. Lineage (NCBI taxonomy): Eukaryota > Metazoa > Chordata > Amphibia > Anura > Myobatrachidae > Pseudophryne > Pseudophryne corroboree. Next base: position 4,462,000 of record NW_026967519.1, read on the forward strand.
ATCCCTGGCCTCTTCCTCTAAAAGAGGATCTGTTACAGCAGGGGCTCTGCGTATATCATGACTTACCGCGGCTACGTTTGACGGCTTGGCGGTTGAACGCCGGATCCTAGCCCGAAAGGGTATTCATAGTGAAGTCATTCCCACACTTCTTCAGGCTAGAAAAGGAGTAACGTCTAAACATTATCACCGTATTTGGAAAAAATATGTGTCTTGGTGTGAATCCAAGAAGGCTCCTACAGTAGAATTTCAGCTTGGGCGTTTTCTCCATTTCCTGCAAGCAGGTGTGGATGCGGGCCTAAAGTTAGACTCGATTAAAGTACAAATTTCGGCCTTATTGGTTTTCTTTGAGAAACAATTGGCCTCCTTTTCAGAAGTTCAGACTTTCGTGAAAGGAGTTTTGCACATCCAACCTCCATTTGTGCCCCCAGTGGCACCATGGGATCTTAACGTGGTGTTGCATTTCCTTCAGTCACATTGGTTTGAACCTTGAAATTTCTCACTTGGAAAGTGGTCATGCTATTGGATTTAGCATCCGCAAGGCGGGTGTCTGAGTTAGAGTCTTTGTCTCACAAGAGACCTTATTTAATCTTCCATGAAGATAGAGAGGAGTTGAGGACTCATCAACAATTTCTGCCGAAGGTGGTTTCATCGTTCCACATGAACCAGCCTATGGTGGTACCGGTTGCTACTGACGCCTTCGCGGAGTCAAAATCTCTCGATGTTGTCAGGGCCTTAAAGATTTATGTCACCAGAACGGCTCATCTTAGGAAAACGGAAGCTCTGTTTGTCCTTTATGCTGCCGACAAGATTGGGACACCTGCTTCCAATCATACTATTGCGCGCTGAATCTGTAATACGATTCAGCATGCTCATTTTACAGCTGGATTGCTGTTACGAAATCGATGATGGCCCACTCTACCAGAAAAGTGGGCTCATCCTGGGCGGCTGCCCGGGGTGTCTTGGCATTACAACTCTGCCGAGCAGCTACTTGGTCAGGTTTAAACACTTTTGCGAAATTTTACAAGTTTGATACCCTGGCTGATGAGGACCTCATGTTTGGTCAATCGGTGCTGCAGAGTCATCCGCACTCTCCCACCCGTTCTAGAGTTTTGGTATAAACCCCATAGTTCTTGAAGCATCCCCAGCATCCCCTAGGACGTATGAGAAAATAGGATTTTAATACCTACCGGTAAATCCTTTTCTCTTAGTCCGTAGAGGATGCTGGGCGCCCGTCTCAGTGCGGACTCAATCTGCAGTTATTAGTTATGTTTACACACAGGTTGTGTTTCTTTTATAGTCGGCCTGTTGCGACATGGTTCATGCCGTTGACTGGAGTTCTGTTAAATGCCATGTTGTACGGCATGTTTATGGTGTGAGCTGGTATGTATCTCACCTTAGTTTTAACAATAAATCCTTTTCCTCGAAATGTCCTTCTCCCTGGGCACAGTTCCTATAACTGGAGTCTGGAGGAGGGGCATAGAGGGAGGAGCCAGGTTACACCCCTTAAAAGTCTTAAAGGGCCCATGTCTCCTGTGGATCCCGTCTATACCCCATGGTTCTTGAAGCGTTCCCAGCATCCTCTACGGACTAAGAGAAAAGGATTTACCAGTAGGTATTAAAATCCTATTTTACTCTTGATTATTGCACATGTATTGCTTTTATATATAACAGTGCCTAAGTATTTTATTTATTAGCAATTATGTTCATTACAAACATACTGATTTGCAAATGTTAAGGGTAGAAATAACACACCTGAACTGCAAGGGGGTTACCCAGACAGGACTTGATTGAGAACCTTTTGCACTATATGATCTTTACAGAAGCTGGGAGAAGAAGAGAAGTATTTGACTGTTATTAAGGTCGAAGATATAGAGGGCGAAGAAGAGATGTATGTGAGGGATAATCAGCAGTGTAAGGAGGAAAAAGTTCTTACAGCTATCAGCACAGGTGAGTAATAAGCACGTATTGCAGAAAAAAAGTCACATATTCTCCTTGTTCAGTCACTACAATGGTCGCTAATGCTGAGCCCTCCTCTATCAGTATAAACTAAGGATGGAGATGTATCTCCCCAGTTGGGGAGTCAGGAGCCATCAGCCCCTATAATACTCCTGCTCTCCCCCTCACATCATGTCACTGTGTGTTACCAGCCCAGAGATCTGACCAGTCTCCTCCCCACACTCTGGTGTATCTCATACATCAGGAGCCATCAGCCCCTATTATACTCCTGCTCTCCCCCTCACATCATGTCACTGTGTGTTACCAGCCCAGAGATCTGACCAGTCTCCTCCCCACACTCTGGTGTATCTCATACATCAGGAGCCATCAGCCCCTATTATACTCCTGCTCTCCCCCTCACATCATGTCACTGTGTGTTACCAGCCCAGAGATCTGACCAGTTTCCTCCCCACACTCTCTGGTGTATCTCATACATCAGGAGCCATCATCCCCTATTATACTCCTGCTCTCGCCCTCACATCATGTCACTGTGTGTTACCAGCCCAGAGATCTGACCAGTTACCTCCTCACCCTCTCTGGTGTATCTCATACATCAGGAGCTATCAGTCCCTATTATTATACTCCTGCTCTACCCTCACATCATGTCACTATGTGTTACCAGACAAGAGATCTGACCAGTCTCCTCCCACACTCTCTGGTGTATCTCATACATCAGCAGCCATCAGCCCCTATTATACTCCTGCTCTCCCCCTCACTTCATGTCACTGTGTCCTACCAGCCCAGAGATCTGACCAGTCCATCAGTTACAATCTCATTTGTGATCTGCTCATGTTAGAGAAACAATGGCTCTTGGAATAATCTACATGGCTGACTTCAGGTACCTTCCTGTGGTATTGCTTCCTATTCATGCAGAAACGGACCTTCATTGTAGACTAGTCTTGTGTGGAGGTCATAACTTCAAAATGAACAGTTCATCAAATGGACCTGGCTTTGCCGTTAAACTAATTATTGCTTTCAATCTAATGACTATCTCACCGCACTCGTGCCAGCCTTTTAAAGATTTCATCTTAACCAGCAAAAAGACTTACCGGCTTCTGTGTCCTGAGCCTACAACCCAACAAGAGGAAAGGCTACACATTTTAGATTTAGAAAGATCGATATCCAGAAAGGGCCACACATTGTAGCTTTAGTAAGGAAGATTTTTGTATATCTTGCCAAAACAAATTATGGAAATCTCATTCTTCATTCTTCCAGAATGTCCACAAAGAGTTGTAACAGTCTGGAGTTATTGAATTAGAGTCCAGTGGCTGGAAGGAAGGTGGGACACTAGAGGATAGTGCAGTAATGGGTAGTCAACGGCAGCAAGGTCTGGTAAAGATAAGCAAATCAGGCCAATGTGTAGTCGAGGATAGTCGGAGATCAGTACGTGAATAGTAGATAACAGGATGCAGGAACTACATTACTGGCATGAGCACTATCTGGGCAGAGAGCTGTCCATCAGCCAGAATAGCTCAGTCAGCAGAGCAGCTGCCTCCAGAGTCAAGAACTCCGAGTTTTAATCCTGACATGTGTAGGCTCCTACAGAAAGTACCCTACGAAAGGTGAACAAGGCATGTAGTTACTCAGACTTACAAGATAGGCTAATAATCATTCAGGTCACATTTAATTGGGGCTATTGCAACTTCTTGGGCTGCAGTTCGTCTTCCCCAATTCCAGAGTTATACAATGTGGAAAGAAAATACTTCAAGTTATGGAGCAATAGGTCTGTTTCAGTGCTTGATTTTCCCTTTTTCTCAAACAAACACACACATACATACATACATACATACATACATACATACATACATACATACATACATTAACTGCTTTGGTAAATTCCATAAGGATTCTGCAAAATAAACATATTATGAACCCTGATAATTTTCTTTCTTTGAAGAACTCCATAGCAGCCCAATCTTTCGCTCCCTTGTATGTGTTTTGATTTTTTAGAACCAGCTTGTAAAGTCATCTCAGACAAAAAAAAGTAGGGAGAAGGTTAGTGTTGGAACTTCCAGAGTGTGAACTATTACCTGTCTTTCTTCTTCAGGGTCTATGGTTTCCACAGGGTTAACACTGGGGTATGCTTGGTGGTTGGTGGAGACCAGGACAAAGCACTGAACAGCAAAGCTTTTGAGCATCCCAGGATGCACTGGGTCCCTCTCCCCTCACACCCCACCCCCAGATCATGCTCTTCCGTTTTTGTTTGGTGCCAGCAGGAGTTGGTCACCAGTGACGAGTGGGGCTGCATCATACAGCCCACGCTTTTTAACGTTTTACTTTTTATTGAGCAAACAACACTTGGCAGTTCAAAGGATGCCAGCGCTGCTGCTCCATCACCCCCACTTGCGCCACGACACCAGCCACGGCTTGGTGATTTCGGTGGAACCCTGGCACCTTCCGCTAGCAGAGACACACAGGGGTAACCAAGACTGCGGCCGGAACCATGGGGGACAGGTAAGATTGGTTCCCGCTCGCAGGACCCACGATCGCAGCAATCCTATGCCACCGATCCCAGGAGACGGACCGGCAGCACTGATGTGGTCCCAGACCTTTGCATGACCCTGGGACCCACTAGACCAACAGGGTTTAACAGTACTGGTGCTGGGAACTAAATTACAGGCCAGGGAATGGTGGTGGATGTCAGCAAAGGGAGGTCAGCGCTTCGCCAGCAGCCCACCTCCCAGCCCAGGGCTCCATTCCACTGAGGTCTTCCCACGCTGGGCTGCTCCTTTCTCACCATCCTTCCTTACAGAGACACTGGGAAGCCATTACAGAGCTTTGCAGGTCTCCAGGAACGCTGGGCTGGGTCACCCTGTATATCTCTCCTTGCAGTCAGGTTATACACAGCGCCGCATCCTGCCAGCTCTAATCTAATAGCTCAGTAGTTGATATTAGAGATGAGCGGATTCGGTTTTACTCGGTTTTACTCGGTTCTCAAAACCGAATCTTATTGGCTCACGGATGTCACGTGTTTTGGATAGCCAACAAGATTCGGTTTTGAGAACCGAGTAAAACCGAGTAAAACCGAATCCGCTCATCTCTAGTTGATATCAGTGCCCACTGCAGTTAAATTGTATTTCTGCATTGTATATGACTTATGCTAGCTCTGCACGCCGTATTGTTTGACTTTGTTCATTGAAGGCAGATTCTGACACTTAGAAAACCCTGGAAGCACTTCCATTTTATGGTGTATTTCTGTGTTGGACCAGAATTGGACAAGATTATCAATGACCTGGCAACTTCTAAAACAGCTTGCCTACCATCAGACTCTTCTACGTGGCTTCGGACTTAATCCTTTTGGTTCTTTCGCCCGCAGGGCAAGGCCAGACCTTCCCTAGGCAGTCCTTCTCCGTAAAGGCTGCTATGCCTAAACCCAGACAAGCCTTGACAGCTAGGCACCCAACTACCAAACCTAAGGATCAACAACTGCCTGACGGTGTGGGACTCCCCCTGGGGGACTCCAGGGTGGGAGGCATACTCCTTCAGTTCGCCCATGGATCACAACAAACTCCTGGGTTCAAGAAGTGGTCTCTCGCGGGTACGCTTCCTCCTTCCTCAAGTGTGCCCCCAGACAATACTTTCCTACCAGTCCACCAGCAGACCTCAACAAGGCCAGGACTCTGAGGATGGTCATTCACTCCTTACTGCAATCAGGCGTGATGTCTCAACAGGGGTTCTATTCTACCCTCTTTTCAGTTCAGAGACCCAATAGGTCTCACCGTCCCATCCTCAAATCTAAAGTTACTGATGAAATTATCTCAAGGTGCCCAGGTTTTGAATGGAAACTTCCTGTTCCATTGTCCTGACTATGTGGCATGGGGACTTTATGGTCTCCCCGGATATACAGGATGCATACCTCCTATGTACCTGTAGCACCCTGTCATCAACAATACCTTTAATTTGCTGTCCTCCGTCAGCATTTCCAGTTTCAGGCCCTACCCTTCGGACTTTCCATCGCCCTCAAGGGTGTTCACTAAACTGACGGCAGTCGTGACTGCTCAGCTTTGACGACAGGGAATACGTATACTCCCTTACCTGGACGATCTCTTTCTGGTTCATTCTCCACAAGTTCTCCACCAGAATCTACAGGTGACAATTTCATTTCTTCAGAGTCACAGTTGGCTAATTAACTGGGCCAAGTCCTCTCTCATCCCATCTTAGAGGATGCTCCATCTAGGAGCTCTGCTGGATGCTCATGTCCAACACATCTTCCTTCCTCCAGAGAGGATTGCAGCACTACAATTGCGCATTCACAACCTGCTTCAGAGTCGCAGGGTTTCTACTCACTCAGCAGTGTAAACCCTGGGCTCCATGGTATCCGCCTTCGACATGGTGGAATGCCGTCAATTCCACTCCATGCCTCTCCAACAAATAATACTCTCCAGGTGGAATGGACAACCCCAGCAGATCAAGTCTCGACAATAGTTCTGCCTCAGGAAGTCTTAACGTCCCTCTCCTGGTGGTCATACACTCCTAACCTGGACAAGGTTCATCCATTCTGGATTCCACACTGGATTCTTCTAACCATGGATGCCAGCCTCCAAGGGTGGGGAGCTGTCATGGGCAGTCACTCCTTTTCAAGGCCGCTGGTTCTGATCAATGTCCTGGAACTTTGGGTAGTTAAGAAGGCATTTCAGATGGCTCAGTACCTTCTTCACGGTTCTCCTGTGCAAGTGCAGACAGACAACGCCAACAGTGGCTTATGGGCCTAATTCAGACATGATTGCAACAGCAAACTTTTTCTCTAATGGGCACCCATGTGCAGTACAGGTGGAGCAGATGTAACATGTGCAGAGAGAGTTATATTTGGGTGGGGTGTGTTCAAACTGAAATCTAAAAATTGCAATGTAAAAATAAAGCAGCCAGTATTTATCCGGCACAGAAACAAAAATAATCCACCCAAATCAACTCTCTGCACATGTTATGTGCCCCACCTGCAGTGCACATGGTTTTGCTTTTGCTATCAGGTCTGATTTAGGCCCTATATCAATCGGCAGGGAGGATAGTGTTCCTTGTAGGCCAGTGATGGCTAACCTTGACACTCCAGCTGTTGTTAAACTACACATCCCAGCATGCCCCGCTACAGTTTTGCTATTTGTCCATGCTAAAACTGATGCAGGGCATGCTGGGATGTGTAGTTCAACAACAGCTGGAGTGTCAAGGTTAGCCATCACTGTTGTAGGCTGTTTCAGCAGGGTGACGCACCCGGCCAATTTTTTAAAAGTGAAAAAGCATCCTGCTCTTTTTCAGTGCTCCAAACAGGATAATAAATCGCCCTCTTGTATACAGCATGCAATAGTCAGAGTGCACGTTACAAGGTAGTTGTCTACTCCTTGCCCACCACTGAACTTGGAACACAATTTATATCTTTAGCAAAATGGATGGTAGAGGAGGGACTGTAAATGGCATCACTCTGATAAAGAAGGAAAGAACAGGGTAAGCAGTGAGCATGCACTGCTTACGGTAGTTCCCTAGTAGAAGTACATAATTATTTTGTACTGTACCTATATAGTTTAACCCTCTGCTTAACTTCTCTGTTTTATAACACATACGCATTATAACTACTTTGGCACTGGGGAAGACATTTCTAATCATTTACTTATTATGTATATGCTACAGTCGTTCTTTCAAGAAGACTGGACATATACAGTATTTTTCTCAATACCGATGTTGGGTGTTACATGGGTGTCATATATGCATGTAGGGGATATACGATACGCTAAGGGAAAAGTATATGTATAAAAACTATAAACGTGCTATGCTTTGTGCACAAAGCATCACCTCAACAATGTACCTTTCAAAATGAATGTGTGCCTCCTCAATGATCAGCATCCTATCCTAAAAAATCAGAGAGTGAACACTAAAGGAACTCTCAGTGCATGAAGCGACAAGGAGTCTAGCCTGGCCGGAACGCCATCTTCATGATCCTCATCCCGGGGGTACTCAACTGGGAAGCAGACTTCCTCAGTCGACAAGATGTGAACGCCGGAGATTGGTCTCTACACCCAGATGTCTTTCAGCTTCTGGTGAACAAATGGGGTCTTCCAGACGTGGACTTCATCATGGCCTCCAGACAAAACCACAAGGTACCCATGTACAAGGCCAGGACTTGAGATCCGGACGCAGCCTTCGTGGATGCACAACAGACCTATGGAACTTACGTCGGGCTTATTTTTTCCTGACAGTATCTCTTCCCAGAGAACTCCGCAAATTCAAAGAGGAAGGTGGCAGGATCATCCTAGTGGCTCTGGCATGACCCAGGCGCCATTGGTTCACAGACCTCCAGTGTCTCTCCATAGACAAGCCTTTCTCCTCTCCTTTTCGACCAGATCTTTTATCACAGGGTCCTTGTCTACACCCGGATCTAGCTAGCTTGTCTTTGACGGCGTAGCTCTTGACTCATCCATCCTAAGGGATAAGTGATTTTCCAGTGCGGTTCTACAAACCATGCTTCGTTTTCAGAAGCCGGCATCAGCTAGTATTTATTACAGTGTCTTGCACTCTTACTTTCAGTGGTGTGTTTATCGCCACTATAATCCTCAAGTGTTTCAAATTCATAGACTTCTGGCATTTCTACAGGCAGACCTCACCATGGGTCTCTGCCTTGCCTCTCTTTAAAGTTCGGCCTCTGCTCTGTCCATCTGGCTCCAGCAGAGACTTGCTCCCTTACGAGATGTACGTACCTTCCTGTAGTGGGTTCTCCGGATACAACCTACCTTTGTTCCTGCAGTGGCTCCTTGGGATTTGTCCTTGGTTCTTTGGGCCTTACAACACCCTCCATTTTAACCATTACATACTGTGGACCTCAAATGGTTAACCACCAAGACTATCTTAATATTGGCTATCACCTCAACCTGCAGAGTCTCTGATGTGGGGGCACTCTCCTGTAGTCCCCCCTTTTTGATTTTTCATAATGACAGGGCTGTCCTTTTGGACTAAGCAGGGATACCTACCTAAGGTAGTATCCAAGTTCCATATCAACAAACTTATTGTACCGGCCTTCTGTGTACATGGGCTTTCACAAGTGGAAGCTTTTTTTGGACGTAGTTCGTTTTTTGCAGATCTGCATGGACCGAACTAGTTCCATTCGAAAAATTCAGTCTCCGCTCACTCTACTCGGTCTGTGGATCCTTTGTGGGAAGTCCACCATAGCGCATCTGCTGAACAACTATGCAATGCTGCTACCTGGTCGTCTGCCCACACATTTCTTAGGGTCTATACCTTTGATACATTTGCCTCTCAGGATGCAACCTCTGGACGCAATGTCCTCCTTTCAACTTAGCATTCCTTCCCTAGTACAACTACTTAGGGACATCCCCAGTATTAACCCTGTGGAGACCATGGACCCTGAAGAAGAAAATGAGAGTTATGGTAAAACTTTCCCTTGTAAACTATTTTTCTTCGAAGTTTATGGGATCCACAGGGCGCCCACCCTGATGCACCTAGCTTCAATGGGTTACTTTTTTTGAATGCCAGTTCCTTTCTCCTGTAAGCGAGAGTGTGTTTCCGGTGTGCACCATTCTTTCTTCTCTCCTCTCCAGCTCCTACTTTAGGCTTATTAAGTTAAACTGAAGAGCTGTGGGTGGGGTATGATGGGAGAAGGGACCCAGTGCAGCCTGGGAGGCTCAAAAGCTTTGCTGTTCGGTGCCAGTCATAGTCTCCACCAAGCATACCCCAGTGTTCAGGGTTGTATGTTTTGCGCTCAGCCCCTTAGGTAGTATGTGTTTACTTAAAATCACAAGATGTGAAGTTCAATGCAAAATGAAATAAAACAAGACAAAACAAACTGATGCAAAACTGGAAATAATCAGAAGTTCACGAACTGACACAATTATCAATGATCTCTATGCAGGTTGTCCAGCGATGGATTGAATGCAGGAAACATATCTTGTCTTTCCCCACCCTGGGGGTCAGTGTCCGTATACAGTATGTCACTAGGAAAAAGTTCTGCTGTGAACCAGCTGTAGATAGTTTATAGTTTTAAGGTTTGCTGTTATCTAGCTATTGCAATGTGTATAGAGACTATGCAGACTGCGGAGTCCCTCTTGCCTGCAAAGATTTCCTGTGCACTGCGTTGCAGTTGATCAGTGTTGGTATTCATGGTGCGCTCTCCAGGGATTGAGACCTTATGAGCCGGGCTTGTGTATGGGGAAGTGGGGACTTCATACTGATCCTCCTCTTGTTTAGTTATGGCTGCTGTGGAGTTCAAGTAACATAATTTGATAATATATATTTTGTTTCCTGAAGATGGAAGTAACGGAAGAAATGTATTGTCTGACAGTCCCATTCTATCTCCAGCTTGTGGTATTGAAGATGAAGACATCAAGCAAGATTCTCTGGAAGAAAGCCCAATGAGACCAACAGCTATATCATCTGTTACCTCTAAACAGGAGGAATATTCTCCTGATTACTCAGATACTGGTCCATCCATCACAGCTCTTAGAGTAGATAAGATGTTTCCCAGTTCCATAGGTGACAAACGTTTTGCACACAGCACAAATTTTATTGCCCATAAGCCTGCTAAGAAAGGTGACAGGCCATTTCCATGTTTTGAGTGTGGGAAATGTTTTACACACAAATCATTGCTAGTTATGCATGAGAGAAGTCACACAGGGGAGAAGCCATTTCCATGTTCTGTGTGTGGGAAATGTTTTACAAGAAAATCAAATCTTGTTATCCATGAAAGACGTCACTCAGGTGAGGAGCCATTTCCCTGTTCTGTGTGCGGGAAATGTTTTAAACAGAAATCAAATCTTGTTGTCCATGAGAGATGTCACACAGGTGAGAAGCCTTTTCCATGTTCTGAGTGTGGGAAATGTTTTATACGCAAAGCATATCTTGTTATACATGAGCGAACTCACACAGGGGAGAAGCCATATTTATGTTCTGTGTGTGGGAAATCTTTTACGCAGAAATCGGGTTTTGTTAACCATCAGAGACGTCACACAGGGGAGAAGCCATATTCATGTTATGATTGTGGGAAATGTTTTACGCAGAAATCAGATCTTGTTAAACATCAGAGATGTCACACAGGGGAGAAGCCATTTCCATGTTTTGAGTGTGGGAAATGTTTTGCCCGTAAATCAAATCTCATTATACATAGGAGAGGTCACACAAGGAAGAAATAATTTCCATATTAAGATGGTTGGAACTGACAGAAATCTTGTTAAATTGTAAATTACTCACTTTTACACAGGCGAAACCTTAGTAAGTGTAAAGTGTTTAATTTAAACAACAAATGTTATTTTTTTATTGCGGGGATTGGGAGGAAAAGTCACTTTGCAGGGTGGGTAGTAGGTTTTGGAGTAGGATAACCCTAATGGTAGGTGGTTATGAGGAACAGTGCTTTTGGGATAAACTCTTATTATCTAATCCAATAAGGCCATAAGTTCTAAGACCTGAAACCTTTTTCGAGCATAAACTTTCACATATTGTAGGCAATAAATGACTCATGCCCCTTCATACATACTTGGAAATCTCAGGTTTTTGAATGTAAACGTGCATCAACCCGGGATTTCTGTATGTGTGAATGCAGATGACCCAGGATTAAGTCCTGCGTACACGACCTTGCTCCTGACCAGAGTCACGGAGCAACTTCATGGGTCACATGTCTGAAAGTAGCATTAGTTCTAGCTGTTACAGGTAGGTTAAGTTCGAGGAGACCTAGATGGGTGGATTCCCAGAAAAGTACTTCAACAAATAACTTGAATATATAAATATGAATTTACTGTATACTTAGTTAAGGTTATTGATCAATTCAGCAGATGTTCAATACAGCAATCACATCAGCATACTCGGGCTCCCCGCCCTCTGCAGCTAGAAGCTGAGTTGTATTCAGATCATCCTGGCACTTCTGCAGTCAGTGTTCATACAGGCAGAATGAGGCTAATTTAATACTGACCTTTTCTATCTTATATAGGCTGAAAACTCCTTAATAAACAATTTCATGGCTACAAGGGTCAAATTACAAAATACACATAAATGCTAAAATCAGTACATACATATATACAGTGGGGCAAAAAAGTATTTGGACAGCCATCGATTGTGCGAGTTGACACACTTAAAAAGATGAGAGAGGTCCGTAATTTCCATAATACACTTCAACTGTGAGAGGCAGAATCTGGAAAAAAAACTGGGAAATCACATTGTATGATTTTTAAAAATGTATTTGTATATTCTAGCGGAAAATACATATTTGGACAATCAAAAAGTTTAACTCAATACTTTGTAATATAACCTTGGTTGGCAATTACAAAGGTCAAACATTTCCTGTAGTTCTTGACCAGGTTTGCACACACTGTAGCAGGTATTTTGGCCCTCTCTTCCATGCAGATCTTCTCTAGATGTTATGTTTTGAGGCTGTCGCTGGGCAACATAAACTTTCAACTCCCTCCACAGATTTTCTATTGGGTTGAGGTCTGGCTAGGCCACTCTAGGACCTTGAAATGCTTCTTACGGAGCCACTCCTTAGTTGCCCGGGTGGTGTGTTTGTTGTCATTGTCATGCTGGAAGACCCAGCCACATTCTATCTTCAATGCTCTTACTAAGGGAAGGAGGTTTTTGCCCAAAATCTCACGATACTTGGGCTCATTCATCCTCTCCTTAATACAGATCACTCATCCTGTCCCCTTTGCAGAAAAGCAGCCCCAAAGCATAATGTTTCCACCCCCATGCTTCACAGTGGGTATGGTGTTCTTGGGATGCCATTCATCATTCTTCTTCCTCCAAACACGGCAAGTGGAGTTTATACCAAAAAGTTTGATTTTGCTCTCATCTGACCACATCACATTCTCCCAATCCTCCTCTGGATCATCCAGATGGTCACTGGCAAACTTTAGATGGGCCTGGGCATGTGCTGGCTTAAGTAGGGGGAACCTTTCGGGCGCTGCAGGATTTCAATCCATGACGACGCAGTGTGTTACTAATGGTAACCTTTGTGACTGTGGTCCCAGCTCTCTTGAGGTCATTGACTAGGTTCTCCTGTGTAGTTCTGGGCTGATTCCTCACTGTTCTCAAGATCATTGATACCCCACAAGATGAGATCTTGCATGGAGCCCCAGGTCGAGGGAGATTGTCAGTGATCTTGTATTTCTTCCATTTTTGAATAATTGCACCAACAGTTGATCTCTTCTCACCAAGCTGCTTGCCTGTTGTCGAGTAGCTCATCCCAGCCTTGTGCAGCTCTACAATTTTGTCTCTGGGGTCCTTAGACAGCTCTCTGGTCTTGGCCATGGTGGAGAGGTCGTCTGACTGTCTGAGGGTGTGGACAGGTGTCTTTTATACAGATAACCAGTTCAAACAGGTGCCATTAATACAGGTAATGAGTGGAGGATAGAAGAGCTTCTTAAAGAAGTAACAGGTCTGTGAGAGCTAGAAATCTTGCTGCTTTGTAGGTGCCCAAATATTTATTTTCCACAATAATATACAAGTAAATTGTTTAAATATCATACAATGTGATTTCCTGCTTATTTTTTTCAGATTCTGCCTCTCACAGTTGAAGTGTATGATGGAAATTACGGACCTCTCTCATCTTTTTAAGTGTGTCAACTCGCACAATCGGTGGCTGTCCAAATATCCAAATACTTTTTTGCCCCACTGTGTGTGTGTGTGTGTGTGTGTGTGTGTGTGTGTGTGTGTGTGTGTGTGTATATATATATAATAGTGTGTGTGTATATTTATATATATATATATATATATATATATATATATATATTTCTCTGACGTCCTAGTGGATGCTGGGGACTCCGTCAGGACCATGGGGAATAGCGGCTCCGCAGGAGACAGGGCACAAAATTTAAAAGTTTGACCACTAGGTGGTGTGTACTGGCTCCTCCCCCTATGGCCCTCCTCCAAGCCTCAGTTAGGTTTTTGTGCCTGTCCGAGCAGGGTGCAATCTAGGTGGCTCTCATAAAGAGCTGCTTAGAGTAAAAGTTTTGATAGTTTTATTATTTTCAGTGAGTCCTGCTGGCAACAGGCTCACTGCAACGAGGGACCTAGGGGAGAAGAAGTGAACTCACCTGCGTGCAGGATGGATTTGCTTCTTAGGCTACTGGACACTAGCTCCAGAGGGACGATCACAGGTACAGCCTGGATGGGTCACCGGAGCCGCGCCGCCGACCCCCTTGCAGATGCCGAAGTAAGAAGAGGTCCAGAAACCGGCGGCTGAAGGCTTTTCAGTCTTCATGAGGTAGCGCACAGCACTGCAGCTGTGCGCCATTGCGCTCAGGCACACTTCACACCGGCGGTCACTGAGGGTGCAGGGCGCTGGGGGGGGCGCCCTGGGCAGCAATGTTAATACCTTTCTGGCTAAAAAGAATACATCACATATAGTCCATGAGGCTATATGGATGTATTTCACCCCTGCCAGGTCTCAGAAAAACCGGGAGAAGAGCCCGCCGGAATAGGGGGCGGGGCCTATCTCCTCAGCACACAGCGCCATTTTCCTACACAGCTCCGCTGCTAGGAAGGCTCCCAGGCTCTCCCCTGCACTGCACTACAGAAACAGGGTAAAAAACAGAGAGGGGGGGCATTTTTTGGCGATATTATATATATTTAAGCAGCTATAAGGAAACAACACTTATATAAGGTTGTTCCTATATAATTATAGCGCTTTGGTGTGTGCTGGCAAACTCTCCCTCTGTCTCCCCAAAGGGCTAGTGGGGTCCTGTCTTCTATCAGAGCATTCCCTGTGTGTCTGCTGTGTGTCGGTACGTGTGTGTCGACATGTATGAGGACGATGTTGGTGTGGAGGCGGAGCAATTGCCGGTAATGGTGATGTCACCCCCTAGGGAGTCGACACCGGAATGGATGGCTTTGTTTATGGAATTACGTGATAATGTCAGCACGCTGCAAAAGTCGGTTGACGACATGAGACGACCGGTAAACCAGTTAGTACCTGTACAGGCGTCTCAAACACCATTAGGGGCTGTAAAACGCCCTTTGCCTCAGTCGGTCGACACAGACCCAGACACGGACACCGAATCTAGTGTCGACGGTGAAGAAACGAACGTATTTTCCAGTAGGGCCACACGTTATATGATCACGGCAATGAAGGAGGCTTTGCATATCTCTGATACTGCAAGTACCACAAAAAGGGGTATTATGTGGGGTCTGAAAAAACTACCTGTAGTTTTTCCTGAATCAGAGGAATTGAATGACGTGTGAGATGAAGCGTGGGTTACCCCTGATAAAAAACTGCTAATTTCAAAGAAGTTATTGGCGTTATACCCTTTCCCGCCAGAGGTTAGGGCGCGCTGGGAAACACCCCCTAGGGTGGACAAGGCGCTCACACGTTTATCCAAACAAGTGGCGTTACCGTCTCCTGATACGGCCGCCCTCAAGGATCCAGCTGATAGGAGGCTGGAAAATACTCTAAAAAGTATATACACACATACTGGTGTTATACTGCGACCAGCAATCGCCTCAGCCTGGATGTGCAGTGCTGGGGTGGCTTGGTCGGATTCCCTGACTGAAAATATTGATACCCTGGATAGGGACAGTATTTTATTGACTATAGAGCAATTAAAGGATGCATTCCTTTATATGCGAGATGCACAGAGGGATATCTGCACTCTGGCATCAAGAGTAAGTGCGATGTCCATATCTGCCAGAAGAAGTCTATGGACACGACAGTGGTCAGGCGATGCGGATTCCAAACGGCATATGGAAGTATTGCCGTATAAAGGGGAGGAATTATTTGGGGTCGGTCTATCGGATTTGGTAGCCACGGCAACAGCCGGGAAGTCCACCTTTTTACCTCAAGTCCCCTCCCAGCAGAAAAAGACGCAGTCTTTTCAGCCGCAGTCCTTTCGTTCCTATAAGAACAAGCGAGCAAAAGGACATTCATATTTGCCCCGAGGCAAAGGAAAGGGTAAGAGACTGCAGCAAGCAGCCCCTTCCCAGGAGCAGAAGTCCTCCCCGGCTTCTGCAAAGGCCTCAGCATGACGCTGGGACCTTACAAGCGGACTCAGGGGCGGTGGGGGGTCGCCTCAAGAATTTCAGCGCACAGTGGGCTCACTCGCAGGTGGACCCCTGGATCCTGCAGGTAGTATCTCAGGGTTACAGGTTGGAATTCGAGAAGTCTCCCCCTCGCCGGTTCCTAAAATCTGCTTTGCCAACGTCTCCCTCAGACAGGGCGACGGTATTGGAAGCCATTCACAAGCTGTATTCTCAGCAGGTGATAATCAAGGTATCCCTTCTACAACAGGGAAAGGGGTATTACTCCACGCTATTTGTGGTACCGAAGCCGGACGGCTCGGTAAGACCTATTCTAAATCTGAAATCTCTGAACCTGTACATACAAAAATTCAAGTTCAAGATGGAGTCACTCAGAGCAGTGATAGCGAATCTGGAAGAAGAGGATTTTATGGTGTCCTTGGACATCAAGGATGCTTACCTTCATGTCCCAATTTGCCCTTCACACCAAGGGTACCTCAGGTTCGTGGTACAAAACTGTCATTATCAGTTTCAGACGCTGCCGTTTGGATTGTCCACGGCACCCAGGGTCTTTACCAAGGTAATGGCCGAAATGATGATCCTTCTTCGAAGAGAAGGCGTATTAATTATCCCTTACTTGGACGATCTCCTGATAAGGGCAAGATCCAGAGAACAGCTGGAGGTCGGAGTAGCACTAACTCAAGTAGTGCTCCAACAGCACGGGTGGATTCTGAATTTTCCAAAATCCCAACTGATCCCGATGACACGTCTGCTGTTCCTAGGGATGATTCTGGACACTGTTCAGAAAAAAGGTATTTCTTCCGGAGGAGAAAGCCAGGGAGTTATCCGAACTCGTCAGGAACCTCCTAAAACCAGGGACAGTGTCTGTGCATCAATGCACAAGAGTCCTGGGAAAAATGGTGGCTTCTTACGAAGCGATTCCATTCGGCAGATTCCATGCACGAATTTTTCAGTGGGATCTGCTAGACAAATGGTCCGGATCGCATCTGCAGATGCATCAGCGGATAAAATTGTCGACAAGGACAAGGGTCTCTCTGCTATGGTGGTTGCAGAGTGCTCATCTGTTAGAGGGCCGCAGATTCGGCATACAGAACTGGGTCCTAGTGACCACGGATGCCAGCCTGAGAGGCTGGGGAGCGGTCACACAAGGAAGAAACTTCCAGGGCGTGTGGTCAAGCCTGGAAACGTCTCTTCACATAAATATACTGGAACTAAGAGCAATCTACAATGCTCTAAGCCTGGCAAAACCTCTGCTTCAGGGTCAGCCGGTGTTGATCCAGTCGGACAACATCACGGCAGTCGCCCACGTAAACAGACAGGGCGGCACAAGAAGCAGGAGGGCAATGGCAGGACAGGTATTGCGCCAGGTCAAGAGACCCTCAGGCAATAGCTGTGGACGCTCTGGTAACACCATGGGTGTACCAGTCAGTGTATGTGTTCCCTCCTCTGCCTCTCATACCCAAGGTACTGAGAATTATACGGCAAAGGGGAGTAAGAACGATACTAGTGGCTCCGGACTGGCCAAGAAGGACTTGGTACCCGGAACTTCAGGAGATGCTCACGGAAGATCCGTGGCCTCTACCTCTAAGAAGGGATCTGCTTCAGCAGGGACCGTGTCTATTCCAAGACTTACCGCGGCTGCGTTTGACGGCATGGCGGTTGAACGCCGGATCCTAAGGGAAAAAGGCATTCCGGAAGAGGTCATCCCTACCCTGGTCAAAGCCAGGAAGGAGGTGACTGCACAACATTATCACCGCATTTGGAGAAAATATGTTGCATGGTGTGAGGCCAGGAAGGCCCCGACAGAGGAATTTCAACTGGGTCGATTCCTACATTTCCTGCAAACAGGATTATCTATGGGCCTCAAATTAGGGTCCATTAAGGTTCAAATTTCGGCCCTGTCGATTTTCTTCCAGAAAGAATTGGCTTCAGTTCCTGAAGTCCAGACTTTTGTAAAAGGAGTACTACATATACAGCCCCCGGTTGTGCCTCCAGTGGCACCGTGGGATCTCAATGTAGTTTTGGATTTTCTCAAATCCCATTGGTTTGAGCCACTCAAATCGGTAGATTTGAAATATCTTACATGGAAAGTAACCATGCTACTGGCCCTGGCTTCAGCCAGGAGAGTGTCGGAATTGGCGGCTTTATCGTATAAAAGCCCATATCTGATTTTCCATTCGGACAGGGCAGAATTGAGGACGCGTCCTCATTTTCTGCCTAAGGTGGTATCAGCGTTTCACCTGAACCAGCCTATTGTGGTGCCTGCGGCTACTAGCGATTTGGAGGATTCCAAGTTGCTGGACGTTGTCAGAGCATTGAAAATATATATTTCAAGGACGGCTGGAGTCAGAAAATCTGACTCGCTGTTTATACTGTATGCACCCAACAAGCTGGGTGCTCCTGCTTCTAAGCAGACGATTGCTCGTTGGATTTGTAGCACAATTCAACTGGCACATTCTGTGGCAGGCCTGCCACAGCCTAAATCTGTCAATGCCCACTCCACAAGGAAGGTGGGCTCATCTTGGGCGGCTGCCCGAGGGGTCTCGGCATTACAACTCTGCCGAGCAGCTACGTGGTCAGGGGAGAACACGTTTGTAAAATTCTACAAATGTGATACCCTGGCTAAGGAGGACCTGGAGTTCTCTCATTCGGTGCTGCAGAGTCATCCGCACTCTCCCGCCCGTTTGGGAGCTTTGGTATAATCCCCATGGTCCTGACGGAGTCCCCAGCATCCACTAGGACGTCAGAGAAAATAAGAATTTACTCACCGGTAATTCTATTTCTCGTAGTCCGTAGTGGATGCTGGGCGCCCATCCCAAGTGCGGATTGTCTGCAATACTTGTACATAGTTATTGTTACAAAAAAATCGGGTTGTTTATTGTTGTGAGCCATCTTTTCAGAGGCTCCTACGTTATCATACTGTTAACTGGGTTCAGATCACAAGTTGTACGGTGTGATTGGTGTGGCTGGTATGAGTCTTACCCGGGATTCAAAATCCTTCCTTATTGTGTACGCTCGTCCGGGCACAGTATCCTAACTGAGGCTTGGAGGAGGGTCATAGGGGGAGGAGCCAGTACACACCACCTAGTGGTCAAACTTTTAAATTTTGTGCCCTGTCTCCTGCGGAGCCGCTATTCCCCATGGTCCTGACGGAGTCCCCAGCATCCACTACGGACTACGAGAAATAGAATTACCGGTGAGTAAATTCTTATTATATATTACACACACACACACACACACACACACACACACACACCCATTCTTGTCCTATTAAAAAAAAAATTATATTCATAACAGACACTAACCATCTTACTAAAGATATAATATAAAGTACTACTATAATAAATGAAGTTAACATGAAATAAACTGAATTGTGTATGGTCGGCTTACAACCTGACATGTAGTGGGTAACTAGTACTATCTTCAGTATGTCTACTCATTCTGTACTTTGTATTTGGTGCTAAAACTGCCTGAAAGCATTGTAACGTGTATGAAAACAATAAGACTTACATTTTTATCACTCACGATACACTCCGCCCTTGCTCTCAGGTGGTTTGCATCATATACCCTGTAAGTTATATCCTTTATCCATTATCCTCTTAACATTTTCTAAACTAGAACAAAATTGGCCTATTAAACATATACCACATTTAATCACCAGTTATATGGTTAAAAACATAAGCAAAGCATATCCTTCTAGGTGTAGGATTCCTGTGAGCAGCCATTTTATTCCAGAGAACCAATTTGTTGGATTAAACCAGGATATCATATTCTGGATCATTGTGAGATTTCCTCTACTCCTCCTTTGACTTCAGTACTTGCTTGATATGGGCTGTGGTGGCATCATTAACGTCTGTAAAATCTAGTTCAATAAAGTTTTGGAATATTGCTAAATGTATGTATTCAACCAACCAAAATATGTTTCAAGTTAAATTTCCCATAATGTAGATGGAAATGCTATGTCATCCATTTTGTGCAAATGTCGTCTTCTCTTCATGGTCTCTTTCTTGTACAAGAACCCTCTCTGGCCATTGTCATCACAGGCACATCTCAAGTGAAGTCCTCTCATCTCCTCTTTCAACCAGTGTAGACGTGATCATCCTGTTGCCTTGAGAACAAAAGACAGTGAGATAAGCCATTACATTAAAACAAATTAAACATTTCTTTATCCTACTGCTAATATCTCTTCTCAATTTCTATTTCTAAACATTATTTAAAAACAACCTTATCATAAATGTATGTGTTTGTGAAATACCAAAAATCCCAAATAGTTCAAACTTTTACCTCCCTCTGGTTTATAAAGCATATATACATGGGTGTGGTGTGTTATGTCGATTAGACATAGGTCGACAGTGTCTTGGTTGACCACTATTGGTCGACAGTAGGTTGAAATGGATCCTAGGTCGACATAACAAAAGGTCAACATGAGTTTTTTCACTTTTTTTGGTGTTATTTTCACCGTACAGTGACCGGGAACCCCAATTAGTGCACCGTGTTCGCTCGCTATGCTTCGGGCAAGGTGATTGGCTCTGCTGCGCTCGGCACAGGTTACCGTTCCCAGTTGTAGTCCACGTGGATCGTAAAGTATGAAAAAGTTCTAAAAATGAAAAAAAAGTTAAAAACCTGAAGTCAACCTTTTGTCATGTCGACCTAGAGTTCCTGTTGACCTACTTACTGTCAACCAATAGTAGTCAACCTAAAGACCGGACCCCTATATACATAAAGAGAACCCAATATTCTCTAGATTGTTTCTGTGAAATGGGTGTCTGTCTGTTTGAATCTTCTTGGATCTCCCATAATAAGAAAACGTCTTTAAGTCTTTGTCAACATCAGGATAGTCTCTTATCTTTGTATTACTCTGCTTGAGCCAACTTCACTCCTGGATGACGATGTTTTGTTGCTGTTAAATACAGTACTCTTCTCCATCTTCATGTTGGAAAACAATGAATCCAAATTGCAATACTTTTCCTGTTTTTATTTCAAAGTTCATGTGCCCTCTTTCAGTGTCAGGGAAGATAGTCCACATTTTCCACTGCTGGCAAACTTGACAGCTCTCTCTGTAATATCAACCATGGTCTGGATATAGGCAATCCCTCAGATTTGAGCTTGCTGGAATGTGGTGGGGTGAGGCAGAGCCTTTCCTGTCATACTTACGTTTAAACCAGAGTTTTGATTGAATAAAGTATATGAAAAATACTAATAATTTGTTTGAAATATCTTCTTTGCATTATTCTAATAATTTTTATAGCCCAAACTCTGGAGTAAAAAGTCTGACAGGTGAGGCAGTGCCTCCCCTGTGTATCCTTTCCACACATCTCTAATCAAAACTCACCAGATTTCTAGGAGTTTATACTGCAGCACCTGTGTATAATGCCCAGATGTATGCTTTGGCTTGTATATTGCATGGAAATCTGGCTCTGGGGTTAGCCTCCTGAGTCATTTAGCTCACCGCACGTCCCTGCTGGAATGAAGCTTCCACTCTTTTTCATAGCTTGATAACAGCATCAGTATTTGAACCTAGAATTCTAGCACCATCAGTGCTGTCTCTGTGATGACTTGCACACCACACTTTGCACTCAGTTCTTGTGTCTGCACGCCATTCAAGACGTAGGCGTGTATATCAGCATGTTCCATGTCAGCAACCATCCACATAGGTTGTCACGCCTGAGGGTTGGGTTTGGCTTGGGCAGACATTTGTGGGTGGAGCTGACACGGAGTGTGAATAAAGTGAGGAGGCTTTAACAAGGTATTGTGCATGGAACGTGATACATGTACTTAGAAGAATTGTTGGTGTTCTAGCAGTGATAAGCCTGGAGGTGGATATAGCAAGAGCAATACTTTATTGAAAAAGAGTCTGTGGATCACTGCAGATTATGTATGAGAAATTGGATGATACCAGATTGGCAACTGAAATGCTGACCGGAATGGAAGAACCGGACTGGGACTGGAGTAGTGGCCGGGACGGAACTGGAATGCAGGCTGGTCTGGAAGTCCTGAAGAGAAGCAATAGCTCTATATAGCAATGGAGATCAGAATGGACTGGAGTGCTGACCAGGCTAGATCCAGAATCTTGACACTGGAGAGTCCTTGGAGATATTACAGAATACTTCAGAATTTACCAGACTGGAACTGAATCAGACCAATGCAGAGTACTTGGGAATTACCAGACTGGAATTGGATCATAACAACGTTACTGGAATGGAGGCGCTCAGCACAGAGCTGTTACTTCCTAAGAAGAGACTGATGTACTGACAATTTCTCTGACGTCCTAGTGGATGCTGGGAACTCCGTAAGGACCATGGGGAATAGCGGCTCCGCAGGAGACTGGGCACAAAAGTAAAAGCTTTAGGACTACCTGGTGTGCACTGGCTCCTCCCCCTATGACCCTCCTCCAAGCCTCAGTTAGATTTTTGTGCCCGAACGAGAAGGGTGCATACTAGGTAGCTCTCCTGAGCTGCTTAGAGTAAAAGTTTAAATTAGGTTTTTTATTTTCAGTGAGTCCTGCTGGCAACAGGCTCACTGCACCGAGGGACTAAGGGGAGAAGAAGCGAACTCACCTGCATGCAGAGTGGATTGGGCTTCTTAGGCTACTGGACATTAGCTCCAGAGGGACGATCACAGGCGCAGCCATGGATGGGTCCCAGAGCCGCGCCGCCGGCCCCCTTACAGAGCCAGAAGACAGAAGAGGTCCGGGAAATCGGCGGCAGAAGACGTCCTGTCTTCAATAAGGTAGCGCACAGCACCGCAGCTGTGCGCCATTGCTCTCAGCACACTTCACACTCCGGTCACTGAGGGTGCAGGGCACTGGGGGGGGGCGCCCTGAGACGCAATAAAAACACCATAGATGGCTAAAAATACATCACATATAGCTCCTGGGCTATATGGATGCATTTACCCATGCCAAAAATACACAGAAAAACGGGAGATAAGGCAGCCGATAAGGGGGCGGAGCCTATCTCATCAGCACACTGGCGCCATTTTCCCTCACAGCTCCGTTGGAGGGAAGCTCCCTGACTCTCCCCTGCAGTACACTACACTACAGAAAGGGTTAAAAAGAGAGGGGGGCACTAATTAGGCGCAGTATAAACAATACAGCAGCTATAAGGGGAAAAACACTTATATAAGGTTATCCCTGTATATATATATATATATAGCGCTCTGGTGTGTGCTGGCATACTCTCCCTCTGTCTCCCCAAAGGGCTAGTGGGGTCCTGTCCTCTATCAGAGCATTCCTTGTGTGTGTGCTGTGTGTCGGTACGTTTGTGTCGACATTTATGAGGAGAAAAATGATGTGGAGACGGAGCAGATTGCCTGTAATAGTGATGTCACCCCCTAGGGGGTCGACACCTGAGTGGATGAACTGTTGGAAGGAATACGTGACAGTGTCAGCTCTGTATAAAGACAGTGGGTGACATGAGACAGCCGGCTACTCAGCTTGTGCCTGTCCAGACGTCTCATAGGCCGTCAGGGGCTCTAAAGTGCCCGTTACCTCAGATGGCAGATATAGACGCCGACATGACTCCAGTGTCGACGGTGAAGAGACAAATGTGACTTCCAGTAGGGCCACACGTTACATGATTGAGGCAATGAAAAATGTTTTACACATTTCGGATAATACGAGTACCACCAAGAAGGGGTATTATGTTCGGTGAGGAAAAACTACCTGTAGTTTTCCGGAATCTGAGAAATTAAATGAGGTGTGTGATGATGCGTGGGTTTCCCCCGATAACAACTGATAAAAATGTTATTGGCATTAAATCCTTTCCCGCCAGAGGTTAGGGTGCGTTGGGAAACACCCCCTAGGGTGGATAAAGCGCTCACACGCTGGTAAGAACAAGGGCTACCCTCTCCTGAGATGGCCGCCCTTAAGGATCCTGCTGATAGAAAGCAGGAGCATATCCTAAAATGTATTACACACATACTGGTGTTATACTGCGACCAGCAATCGCCTCAGCCTGGATGTGCAGTGCTGGGTTGGCGTGGTCGGATTCCCTGACTGAAAATATTGATACCCTAGATAGGGACAGTATAGTATTGCCTATACAGCATTTAAAAGATGCATTTCTATATATGCGTGATGCACAGCGGAATATTTGCCGACTGGCATCAAGTCTAAGTGCGTTGTCCATTTCTACCAGTAGAGGGTTATGGACACGTCAGTGGTCAGGTGATGCGTATTCCAAACGGCATTTGGAAGTATTGCCTTATTAAGGGGAGGAGTTATTTGGGGTCGGTCTTTCAGACCTGGTGGCCACGGCAACAGCTGGGAAATCCACGTTTGTACCCCAGGTCGCCTCTCAACATGAGAAGACGCCGTATTATCAGGCGCAGTCTTTTCGTGGACAAGGGGCAAAAGGTTCCTCATTTCTGCCCCGTGACAGAGGGAGAGGAAAAAAGGCTGCAGAAATCAGCCAGTTCCCAGGAACAGAAACCCTCTCCCGCCTCTGCCAAGCCCTCAGTATGACGCTGGGGCTTTACAAGCAGAATCAGGCACGGTGGGGGGCCCGTCTCAATTAATTTCAGCGCGCAGTGGGCTCACTCGCAAGTAGACCCCTGGATCCTTCAGGTGATATCTCAGGGGTACAAATAAGAATTCGAGACGTCTCCCCCTCGCCGTTTCCTAAAGTCGGCTTTACCGATGTCTCCTTCTGACACGGAGACAGTTTTGGAAGCCATTCACAAGCTGTATTCCCAGCAGGTGATAATCAAGATACCCCTCCTGCAACAGGGAACGGGGTATTATTCCACACTGTTGTGGTACCGAAGCCGGACGGCTCGGTGAGACCGATACTAAATCTAAAATCTTTGAACACTTACATACAGAGGTTCAAATTCAAGATTGAGTCACTCAGAGCAGTGATTGCGAACCTGGAAGAAGGGGACTACATGATGTCTCGGGACATCAAGGATGCTTACCTTCATGTCAAAAATTTACCCTTCTCACCAAGGGTACCTCAGGTTTATGGTACAGAACTGTCACTATCAGTTCAGACGCTGCCGTATGGATGGTCCACGGCACCCCGGGTCTTTACCAAGGTAATGGCCGAAATGATGATATTCCTTCGAAGGAAGGGAATTTTAGTTATCCCTTACTTGGACGATTCCCTGATAAGGGTAAGATCCAGGGAACAGTTGGAGGTCGGTGTAGCACTATCTCAGGTAGTGTTGCGGCAGCACGATTGGATTCTCAATATTCCAAAATCGCAGCTGGTTCCGACGACTTGTCTTCTGTTCCTAGGGATGATCCTGGACACAGTCCAGAAAAAGGTGTTTCTCCCGGAGGAGAAAGCCAGGGAGTTATCCGAGCTAGTCAGGAACCTCCTAAAACCGAGCCAAGTCTCAGTGCATCAATGCACAAGGGTTCTGGGTAAAATGGTGGCTTCCTACGAAGCAATCCCATTCGGCAGATTCCACGCAAGAACTTTCCAGTGGGACCTGCTGGACAAATGGTCCGGGTCGCATCTTCAGATGCATCAGCGGATAACCCTGTCACCAAGGACAAGGGTATCCCTCCTGTGGTGGTTGCAGAGTGCTCATCTTCTAGAGGGCCGCAGATTCGGCATTCAGGACTGGGTCCTGGTGACCACGGATGCCAGCCTGCGAGGCTGGGGAGCAGTCACACAGGGAAGGAATATCCAGGGATTATGGTCAAGCCTGGAGACATCACTTCACATAAATATCCTGAAGCTAAGGGCCATTTACAATGCCCTAAGCTTAGCAAGACCTCTGCTTCAAGGTCAGCCGGTGTTGATCCAGTCGGACAACATCACGGCAGTCACCCACGTAAACAGACAGGGTGGCACAAGAAGCAGGAGGGCAATGGCAGAAGCTGCAAGGATTCTTCGCTGGGCGGAAAATCATGTGATAGCACTGTCAGCAGTATTCATTCCGGGAGTGGACAACTGGGAAGCAGATTTCCTCAGCACGACCTCCACCCGGGAGAGTGGGGACTTCACCCAGAAGTCTTCCACATGATTATAAACAGTTGGGAAAAACTCGACAGGTATTGCGCCAGGTCAAGGGACCCTCAGGCAATAGCTGTAGACGCTCTGGTAACACCGTGGGTGTACCAGTCAGTGTATGTGTTCCCTCCTCTGCCTCTCATACCAAAGGTACTGAGATTGATAAGATGGAGAGGAGTAAGCACTATGTGGCTCCGGATTGGCCAAGAAAGACTTGGTAACCGGAACTTCAAGAGATGCTCACGGAGGATCCGTGGCCTCTACCTCTAAGAAGGGACCTGCTCCAGCAAGGACCCTGTCTGTTCCAAGACTTACCGCGGCTGCGTTTGACGGCATGGCGGTTGAACGCCGGATCCTGAAGGAAAAAAGGCATTCCGGATGAAGTCATCCCTATCCTGATCAAAGCCAGGAAGGATGTAACCGCAAAACATTATCACCGCATTTGGCGAAAATATGTTGCGGGGTGCGAGGCCAGTAAGGCCCGACGGAGGAAATTCAACTGGGTCGATTCCTACATTTCCTGCAAACAGGAGTGTCTATGGGCCTGAAATTGGGGTCCATTAAGGTTCAAATTTCGGCTCTGTCAATTTTTTTCCAAAAAGAACTAGCTTCAGTCCCTGAAGTTCAGACGTTTGTAAAAGGGGTACTGCATATACAGCCTCCTTTTGTGCCTCCAGTGGCACTTTGGGATCTCAATGTAGTTTTTGGGTTCCAAAAGTCACATTGGTTTGAACCACTTAAATCTGTGGAGTTAAAATATCTCACATGGAAAGTGGTCATGCTGTTGGCCCTGGCCTGGGCCAGGCGCGTGTCAGAATTGGCGGCTTTATCCTGTAAAAGCCCTTATCTGATTTTCCATTCGGACAGGGCGGAATTGAGGACTCGTTCTCAGTTTCTCCCTAAGGTGGTTTCAGCGTTCACCTGAACCAACCTATTGTGGTGCCTGTGGCTACTAGGGACTTGGAGGACTCCAAGTTGCTAGACGTTGTCAGGGCCCTGAAAATATATGTTTCCAGGACGGCTGGAGTCAGGAAATCTGACTCGCTGTTTATCCTGTATGCACCCAACAAGCTGGGTGCTCCTGCTTCCAAGCAGACTATTGCTCGTTGGATTTGTAGTACAATTCAGCTTGCACATTCTGTGGCAGGCCTGCCACAGCCAAAAATCTGTAAATGCCCACTCCACAAGGAAGGTGGGCTCATCTTGGGCGGCTGCCCGAGGGGTCTCGGCTTTACAACTTTGCCGAGCAGCTACTTGGTCAGGAGCAAATACGTTTGTAAAATTCTACAAAATTGATACCCTGGCTGAGGAGGACCTGGAGTTCTCTCATTTGGTGCTGCAGAGTCATCCGCACTCTCCCGCCCGTTTGGGAGCTTTGGTATAATCCCCATGGTCCTTACGGAGTCCCCAGCATCCACTTAGGACGTCAGAGAAAATAAGAATTTACTTACCGATAATTCTATTTCTCGTAGTCCGTAGTGGATGCTGGGCGCCCATCCCAAGTGCGGATTGTCTGCAATACTGGTACATAGTTATTGTTACCAAAAAATTCGGGTTATTGCTGTAGTGAGCCATCTTTTCTAGAGGCTCCTCTATTATCATGCTGTTAACTGGGTTCAGATCACAAGTTGTACAGTGTGATTGGTGTGGCTGGTATGAGTCTTACCCGGGATTCAAAATCCTTCCTTATTGTGTACGCTCGTCCGGGCACAGTATCCTAACTGAGGCTTGGAGGAGGGTCATAGGGGGAGGAGCCAGTGCACACCAGGTAGTCCTAAAGCTTTCTTTAGATGTGCCCAGTCTCCTGCGGAGCCGCTAATCCCCATGGTCCTTACGGAGTCCCCAGCATCCACTACGGACTACGAGAAATAGAATTATCGGTAAGTAAATTCTTATTTTCTAAAAAATTATTGGCATTATACCCTTTCCCGCCAGAGGTTAGGGCGCGTTGGGAAACACCCCCTAGGGTAGATTAGGCGCTCACACGCTTATCAAAACAAGTGGCGTTACCGTCTCCTGATACGGCCGCCCTCAAGGAGCCAGCTGATAGAAAGCTGGAAAATATCCTAAAAAGTATATACACACATACTGGTGTTCTACTGCGACCAGCAATCACCTCAGCCTGGATGTGCAGTGCTGGGGTGGCTTGGTCGGATTCCCTGACTGAAAATATTGATACCCTGGACAGGGACAGTATATTATTGACTATAGAGCATTTAAAGGATGCATTTCTATATATGCGAGATGCACAGAGGGATATTTGCACTCTGGCATCAAGAGTAAGTGCGCTGTCCATTTCTGCCAGAAGAGGGTTATGGACGCGACAGTGGTCAGTTGATGCAGATTCCAAGCGGCATATGGAAGTATTGCCGTAAAAAGGGGAGGAGTTATTTGGGGTCGGTCTATCGGACCTGGTGGCCACGGCAACGGCTGGGAAATCCACCTTTTTACCCCAGGTCACCTCTCAGCAGAAAAAGACACCGTCTTTTCAGGCTCAGTCCTTTAGTCCCCATAAGGGCAAGCGGGCAAAAGGCCACTCATATCTGCCCCGGGGCAGAGGAAGGGGAAAAAGACTGCAGCAGGCAGCCTCTTCCCAGGAACAGAAGCCCTCCCCCGCTTCTGCCAAGTCCTCAGCATGACGCTGGGGCCTTACAAGCGGACTCAGGTACGGTGGGGGGTCGTCTCAAGAATTTGAGCGCAGTGGGCTCACTCGCAAGTGGACCCCTGGATCCTGCAGGTAGTATCTCAGGGGTACAAATTGGAATTCGAGACGTCTCCCCCTCGCCGGTTCCTGAAGTCTGCTTTACCAACGTCTCCCTCCGACAGGGAGGCGGTATTGGAAGCCATTCACAAGCTGTATTCCCAGCAGGTGATAATCAAGGTACCCCTCCTACAACAGGGAAAGGGGTATTATTCCACGCTGTTTGTGGTACCGAAGCCGGACGGCTCGGTGAGACCTATTTTAAATCTGAAATCATTGAACACTTACATACAAAGGTTCAAATTCAAGATGGAGTCACTCAGAGCAGTGATAGCGAACCTGGAAGAAGGGGACTATATGGTGTCTCTGGACATCAAGGATGCTTACCTCCATGTCCCAATTTGCCCTTCTCACCAAGGGTACCTCAGGTTTGTGGTACAGAACTGTCACTATCAGTTTCAGACGCTGCCGTTTGGATTGTCCACGGCACCCCGGGTCTTTACCAAGGTAATGGCCGAAATGATGATTCTTCTTCGAAGAAAAGGCGTCTTAATTATCCCTTACTTGGACGATCTCCTGATAAGGGCAAGGTCCAGGGAACAGTTAGAGGTCGGAGTAGCACTATCTCAAGTAGTACTACGACAGCACGGGTGGATTCTAAATATTCCAAAATCGCAGCTGATTCCGACGACACGTCTGCTGTTCCTAGGGATGATTCTGGACACAGTCCAGAAAAAGGTGTTTCTCCCGGAGGAGAAAGCCAGGGAGTTATCCGAGCTAGTCAGGAACCTCCTAAAACCAGGCCAAGTGTCAGTGCATCAATGCACAAGGGTCCTGGGAAAAATGGTGGCTTCTTACGAAGCGATTCAATTCGGCAGATTCCACGCAAGAACTTTTCAGTGGGATCTGCTGGACAAATGGTCCGGATCGCATCTTCAGATGCATCAGCGGATAACCCTGTCTCCAAGGACAAGGGTGTCTCTCCTGTGGTGGTTGCAGAGTGCTCATCTTCTAGAGGGCCGCAGATTCGGCATTCAGGACTGGGTCCTGGTGACCACGGATGCCAGCCTGAGAGGCTGGGGAGCAGTCACACAGGGAAAAAATTTCCAGGGCTTGTGGTCAAGCATGGAAACGTCATTTCACATAAATATCCTGGAACTAAGGGCCATTTACAATGCCCTAAGTCAAGCAAGGCCTCTGCTTCAGGGTCAGCCGGTGTTGATCCAGTCGGACAACATCACGGCAGTCGCCCACGTAAACAGACAGGGCGGCACAAGAAGCAGGAGGGCAATGGCAGAAGTTGCAAGGATTCTTCGCTGGGCGGAAAATCATGTGATAGCACTGTCAGCAGTATTCATTCCGGGAGTGGACAACTGGGAAGCAGACTTCCTCAGCAGACACGACCTCCACCCGGGGGAGTGGGGACTTCACCCAGAAGTCTTCAAGATGATTGTACACCGGTGGGAAAGACCACAGGTGGACATGATGGCGTCCCGCCTAAACAAAAAGCTAGACAGATATTGCGCCAGGTCAAGGGACCCTCAGGCAATAGCTGTGGACGCTCTGGTAACACCGTGGGTGTACCAGTCAGTGTATGTGTTCCCTCCTCTGCCTCTCATACCCAAGGTACTGAGAATCATAAGAAGGAGAGGAGTAAGGACTATACTCGTGGCTCCGGATTGGCCAAGAAGGACTTGGTACCCGGAACTTCAAGAGATGCTCACGGAGGACCCGTGGCCTCTACCTCTAAGAAAGGACCTGCTCCAGCAGGGACCCTGTCTGTTCCAAGACTTACCGCGGCTGCGTTTGACGGCATGGCGGTTGAACGCCGGATCCTGAAGGAAAAAGGCATTCCGGATGAAGTCATCCCTACCCTGATCAAAGCCAGGAAGGATGTAACCGTGCAACATTATCACCGTATTTGGCGTAAATATGTTGCGTGGTGTGAGGCCAGGAAGGCCCCTACAGAGGAATTTCAACTGGGTCGTTTCCTGCATTTCCTGCAAACAGGACTGTCTATGGGCCTAAAATTAGGGTCCATTAAGGTTCAAATTTCGGCCCTGTCGATTTTCTTCCAGAAAGAACTGGCTTCAGTTCCTGAAGTTCAGACGTTTGTCAAGGGGGTACTGCATATACAGCCTTCTTTTGTGCCTCCAGTGGCACCTTGGGATCTCAATGTAGTTTTGGGGTTCCTAAAATCACATTGGTTTGAACCACTCACCACTGCGGACTTAAAATATCTCACATGGAAAGTGGTAATGCTGTTAGCCCTGGCGTCAGCCAGGCGTGTCTCAGAATTGGCGGCTTTATCCTATAAAAGCCCTTACCTAATTTTTCATACGGACAGGGCAGAATTGAGGACTTGTCCTCAATTTCTCCCTAAGGTGGTTTCAGCGTTTCACTTGAACCAGCCTATTGTGGTACCTGCGGCTACTAGGGACTTGGAGGACTCCAAGTTGCTGGACGTAGTCAGGGCCCTGAAAATATATGTTTCCAGGACGACTGGAGTCAGAAAATCTGACTCGCTGTTTATCCTGTATGCACCCAACAAGCTGGGTGCTCCTGCTTCTAAGCAGACTATTGCTCGTTGGATTTGTAGTACAATTCAGCTTGCACATTCTGTGGCAGGCCTGCCACAGCCAAAATCTGTAAAAGCCCATTCCACAAGGAAAGTGGGCTCATCTTGGGCGGCTGCCCGAGGGGTCTCGGCTTTACAACTTTGCCAAGCAGCTACTTGGTCAGGGGCAAACACGTTTGCTAAATTCTACAAATTTGATACCCTGGCTGAGGAGGACCTGGAGTTCTCTCATTCGGTGCTGCAGAGTCATCCGCACTCTCCCGCCCGTTTGGGAGCTTTGGTATAATCCCCATGGTCCTTACGGAGTTCCCAGCATCCACTAGGACGTCAGAGAAAATAAGAATTTACTTACCGATAATTCTATTTCTCGTAGTCCGTAGTGGATGCTGGGCGCCCATCCCAAGTGCGGATTGTCTGCAATACTTGTACATAGTTATTGTTACAAAAATCAGGTTATTATTGTTGTGAGCCATCTTTTCAGAGGCTCCTCTGTTATCATGCTGTTAACTGGGTTCAGATCACAGGTTGTACGGTGTGATTGGTGTGGCTGGTATGAGTCTTACCCGGGATTCAAAATCCTTCCTTATTGTGTACGCTCGTCCGGGCACAGTATCCTAACTGAGGCTTGGAGGAGGGTCATAGGGGGAGGAGCCAGTGCACACCAGGTAGTCCTAAAGCTTTTACTTTTGTGCCCAGTCTCCTGCGGAGTCGCTATTCCCCATGGTCCTTACGGAGTTCCCAGCATCCACTACGGACTACGAGAAATAGAATTATCGGTAAGTAAATTCTTATTTTGTGAGAGCCAGAGGCTGGAAGATAAACCCCTGGGTTAACGGAGATAGGCTGAATGGAATCAGGTGGTGCAGGGAAGCTCAGTCACATGATTGACTGTGCTGCAATCAGGTGATCAGGACTTGTCACAGCAGCAGTACTCCATTCTTAGGCTCTGATGTGGATTGTGGCCTAGCAGGCCCAAACATTAGAAAGCAAGCATTATGGATAGACACAATTAGAATTTTGACACATTTTGCTGAGAGAGCAGTGCAGGAACAGCATGTACAGACCTAACTGCCAGCTGGGAGCAATTAACAGGGAGCCCAATTGCTGAATACAGGATCCTGGCAATTACTCACACAGATGAATTCCTACTCAGGTGCTAATAAAGTGTAAGTAATTAAGACTGCAGTTAGTATGCTGAGCTGTGAAGCAGATGCAGGTTTGCAGAAAATGCTGAGGTAAGTCACAGAACATAAGAAGTTCAGTCAGGATTGTAACAGGCTTGACAATTGCCCAGTTTTCAAAGCAAAGATCTCTTGGCTCTATTATCTTTGCAACAGCTCCTATCTGTCTGACAGTCTGTAAAGGTTGATGCAACACTGCAGCAGAAGTCCACACTTGATCTTCATCTGTAAAAGTGGAAAAATATGGGGGAAAAACCCAGTATTTTACCCCAACCTCCAATGGTTCCTCCCACTGTGGAGCAGTGCTAATGGGAAAATCCAATTCAGATGGTTCTGTTATCTCTAACAACATTGGTTTAAACTTGACAAAACCAGCAAGTAGATTTGTGGTTCCCATTGCTATCTGTGCATATTTCAACAGTTTTAGTACCATTGAATACATTGGGGTTTGAATTTCAGTACCAAACACAAAATCTGAACTTGGGGCCTAATTCAGACCTGATCGCAGTAGCAAATTTGTTAGGTAATGGACAAAACCATGTGCACTGCAGGGGGGGGCAGATATAACGTGCAGAGAGAGTTAGATTTGGGTGGGGTGTGTTCAAAGTGAAATCTAAATTGCAGTGTAAAAATAAAGCAGCCAGTATTTACCCTGCACAGAAACAAAATAACCCACCCAAATCTAACTCACTCTGTTATATCTGCCCCACCTGATGTGCACATGGTTTTGCCCATTAGCTAATGTTTGCTGCTGCGATCAGGTCTGAATTAGGCCCATAAGCTCTAAATTAGTGTGTTACCAATTCTCTGATGCTCTCTGTAATCAGACAAACAATGGCAGTTGCTCGGTCATTCCTGGAGATAATTATATATCAGGTGCTAGAAAGGGGGAGGGGTCACAAACAAACAGCAGACAGAGAGAGTGCTCCCCCACCCCCCTCCCCCGGATTCCAACCAGCACACTAAAAATTACCTGTAACCATACCTGAAACTTATCTGGTAATACAAATTCCGAGAATTAGTCACACATGTTTGCAAATGCATGTTTAGCTGCTGAGACACTTCACGGCTTCTCCGATATCAGCTGTCTTAACACTACATAATAGCAGTGCCCACATAGGGCTATGTAATTTGTCTACAGTAGGCCTCATGATAAAGGCTATTACTAAAACACATCCAGACAGCTAACTTTTCCTGGGAGCCACCCCCAGGATTTCCCATTGGCACTACAAGGAACAGCATGCCTTCCAAATACTGCTCCCATTCAATGTCTCACATACAAGCAGACAAACAATGGCAGTTGCTCGGTCATTCCTGGAGATAATTATATATCAGGTGCTAGAAAGGGGGAGGGGTCACAGGCAAACAGCAGACATAGAGCGGGTGCTATTTCCCCCCAGCATACTAAAAATTACCTGTAACCATACCTGAACCTATCTGGTTATAGAAATTCAGAGAATTAGTCACACATGTTTGCAAACGCATGTTTAGCTGCTGCTCCGATAGCAGTCAAAACACTACATAATAGCAGTGCCCACATAGGGCCGTGTAATTTGTAACAGTAGGGCTCATGATAAAGGCCTTTGTAATGGGTTGCTCATCATAAATATTTATCAGTGTGTTCCCAACCCCCTTGTTGAATGTGTATCTACCAGCCTGTGTCATCATCAGCTAGTATACAGTTATCAGATAACCTGTTTGCATTGATTATTTGCCCATGAAACACCTTGTTCACTTTTTTTCAGCATGATAATCATTCAGTATGTGTTCACATGTAATTTTGTTAAAATAATCTTCTAACACCTCACATTCACACTTCTGCTCAGATTCAATGTTGTCCTTATCTGTAATGTAAACGTGCATGGTCATTTCTGTCTGTCAACTTTGTATCACTGGGCTGTGTTTGTGATATTCTGCATGGAGAAGCAATCCTCTTCCCCCCTATGTGTTGTGTAAATCAACCCCCCCCCCCCCCCTTTCACATATGCAGTTTGTGAAATCTTGTGGGTATCAGCATCAGTCCCCTCCTAACTTTGAACATCCCCCTTGATTTCATCACTATCTGGGCTGAATCTATGTGAGAGTGCTAAAACATCACACTCTTGTCTGTGAATCTCCACATCCATTATTACATTTGCAGGTTCCACTACATTCTTATCATTTACTGTAGTTTGTATACAGTTAGTGCGAACAAACTGATTAGGCGTCCCAACGTCAATTTGTCTATACTCTTGTGTAGAAGTGCAAGTAGTGTGTTTGACAGTGCAGCTGCCCTGTTACAGCTTCCTCATGTTCTACCTCCGTATCACTGTCTAACTGTTCCCAGTTTTGTGAGGTAATTAATGTGCGTATCTGCACAAAATCATGTTCGTGCTTTTTACCCAGCTGTGTCTTACAGTTCACTCTTTTTACAACATCATTTTCGTACTGTGTCTGCAATTCACTGGTACACTGTTCCTGGGACCATACATAGGTTCACAGGACAGCATTTTGCTCCCTTAGTGAGTCTCACTCTATCTGCACTTCTGTACCTGCGAGACGAGCTCACAGGAAGCCTGTGCTGCGAGATTCAGAATTGCAGCTGCAGCGCGACACTAATTTTTCAAATAAATACTTAAATTAACATTCTGTAAGTCTTCTAAAGGAGTTACAGTTCTGATTGGTTGCATGTATTTGTCATCATGTCAGCCCAGGGCCTGGGTCTAGTCAGCCATGATGGAAAACTTGCCCCCTTTTTCTTACTGAATAACCTTTTAAACATTTTATACACAAAATATACATATATATATATATATATGTGTGTATGTGTATATATATATATATATATATATATATATATAAATAACTTTCTGAGGGGTCTCCTGGCCGGCTTGCCAAATGGTACAGGTAGGTTAAGTTCAAGGAGACCCAGATGGGTGGATTCCCAGAAAAGTACTTCAACAAATAACTTGAATATAGAAATATGAATTTATTGTATACTTAGTTAAGGTTATTGATCAATTCAACAGATGTTCAATACAGCAATCGCATCAGCATACTCAGGCTCCCCGCCCTCTGCAGCTAGAGGCTGAGTTATATTCAGCTCATCCTGGCACTTTCTGCAGTCAGTGTTCATCCAGGCAGAATGAGGCTAATTTAATACTGACCTTTTCTATCTAGCAATTTTATGGTACAAGGGTCAAATTACGAAATATACATAAATGCTAAAAATAGTAGGCGGCACTGTTGCCTCAATTTTGAGTGGTAGAAATAACATATATACAATGTTTAACATGGATTTTATGGATTAAAACACAGGATGAAACACCATTGTCCCAAGATTAAGAATCAAATATTCTAATGTTAACATATATCCAACTCCAAACACTTGTCTTGTTTGGTTTCATATAACCCGATAATGGACTTTGCCCTTGCTTGTAAAATATACCTCTGTCAGAAACACTGACACACTATCTATCTATCTATCTATATCTTTCTAAAGATCTAAAATAAAGTACTACTATAATAATCAAATGAAGTTAAACCATGAAATAAACTGAATAGTGTATGGTCAGCATACAACCTAACATGTAGTGAGTAACTAGATCTATCTTCAGTATGTCTACTCATTCTGTTCTTGGTATTTGGTGCTAAAACTGCCTGAAAGCATTGTAACGGGTATGAAAACAGTGAAACTATATTTCTCTTACGTCCTAGAGGATGCTGGGGTCCATATTAGTACCACGGGGTATAGACGGGTCCACCAGGAGCCATTGGCACTTTAAGAGTTTAATAGTGTGGGCTGGCTCCTCCCTCTATGCCCCTCCTACCAGACTCAGTTTAGAAAATGTGCCTGGAG